>NC_080391.1:44403941-44727531 GCF_028751815.1 Salvia miltiorrhiza
TCTTCTTCAGCGACAGCAGCGGCGGAGCTTCTTCAGCGGCGGCGGCGGGAGCGGACTTCTCCAGTGGCGGCAGGGAGACGTCGGAGGCGGAGGGGTCGAACGCGGGTGGCGGTGGGGACGGCCCGGTCGCCGGTTAATGGGAACCGGAGCACGTGAAGGTCAAAGCCCGTGGGCTGCGCCTACTACAAGCTCTCGTCAATGAGAGAGAACTCTGACAATTCAATGTCTACTGATAACTAAATTAAGGAAGATAATAGCATGAAGATGCCATCTGCAACACATATGTACACCAAAGAAAACAGTCTGTAATTCAATCAATCTTTGAACAAAATAAGAAATTACCATAAACGAGCTCTCTGTGGAAAGAGAAAGGTGGACCGGGGGCATCGTTTCCGCCACTGCTCGCCGGGAGTTGGAGGAGAAAGAGAGGTGATTAGGGTCTGGTGTGCCGGCGGCATGGCTGCTGCCGCTCCTTCAGTTCAGCGACGGACATCCTCTTTCTCAGCAACAAATCAATTGGAAGCAGAAGAAGATTTTAGCCCTCCAGCTTCATTTGAACCCTAGCTTTGGCATTTCCACACAATTGAGATTCGAATCGTGTGATTGGGCAAGAGGGATTGAGGAATTGAAAGGGGTTTGGGCGTGTACAGGCTGCGTGAGGAGAGGTCGGCGGAAAAGGGCGCACGAAGAGGTCGAAGTCCTAGGGTTCTAGATTTGGGGTTCTGTGGAAGACAAAGAAGGGAGAGAGAGCACAGAGCCGTTGAAAGCGGCGGCTCGCCGGATTTCATCAGAGGCCATAGAGAGAGGCGATGAGGGTGAAATGGCAGCAAGATCGCGAAGGAGAGAGAGAGATTTGGGGAGGAGATGAGACGCAGCGAGGGTGGCGCAGCGGCGGACGATGCGCGACAAGGGTGGGCGGCGACGGGCTAGCTCGGGGCCGCGGCGCCGGCGGCGGAGTCAAGAGGGGAGAGAGAGAGAGTCGAGAGAGACAAGGAGGAAGAACAAAACTAGGGCTTCTAGTTTTGGGGGGGTTAATTCTAAATTTCCTAAAAAAAAATTTCTTTTTTTTTTCACTTTTAATATTCAATTTTGGTATTAGATTTCTAATTTAGATATTAATTTAGATTTTATATAAGTGTTAATAAAATAAAAAAAATATTATGAATTTTTTATTTTTCAAAGTCCATATCTAGAATAAATTCAAATTTTAGGATAAATAATTATTGTTACTATTTTTTAATATAATATAAGATAATATAATTTATTTTAAAAAATTAATAAAAAAAAATTATACATAACAGTTTTTAGAGACGCTCATACATAACGGTATTAAAAACCGTTGTGCCACCGTTATCTATGACCATCTTTTATAACGGTTTATTTATAAGGTTAAATAACCGTTATGTATAAGAGTCATTTACAACGGTTTTTGAACCGTTATGTATGAGCGTCTCTAAAAACTGTTATGTATAATTTTTTTTATTTTTTTTTAAAATAATATTATATTATCTTATATATATTAAAAAATAGTAACAAATAAATTATTTATCCTAAAATTTGAATTTATTCCTAGATATGGACTTTGAAAAATAAAAAATTCATAATATTTTTTTTATTTTATTAACACTTATATAAAATCTAAATTAAATATCTAAATTAGAAATCTAAATACCAAAAATTGAATATTAAAAGTGAAAAAAAAAAGAAATTTTTTTTTTAGGAAATTTAGAAATTAACCCCCCCAAAACTAGAAGCCCTAGTTTTGTTCTTCCTCCTTGTCTCTCTCGACTCTCTCTCTCCCCTCTTGACTCCGCCGCCGGCGCCGCTGCCCCGAGCTAGCCCGTCGCCGCCCACCCTTGTCGCGCAGCGTCGCGCCGCTGCGCCCACCCTCGCTGCGTCTCATCTCCTCCCCAAATCTCTCTCTCTCCCTTCGCGATCTTGCTGCCATTTCACCCTCATCGCCTCTCTCTATGGCCTCTGATGAAATCCGGCGAGCCGCCGCTTTCAACGGCTCTGTGCTCTCTCTCCCTTCTTTGTCTTCCACAGAACCCCAAATCTAGAACCCTAGGACTTCGACCTCTTCGTGCCGCCCTTTTCCGCCGACCTCTCCTCACGCAGCCTGTACACGCCCAAACCCCTTTCAATTCCTCAATCCCTCTTGCCCAATCACACGATTCGAATCTCAATTGTGTGGAAATGCCAAAGCTAGGGTTCAAATGAAGCTGGAGGGCTAAAATCTTCTTCTGCTTCCAATTGATTTGTTGCTGAGAAAGAGGATGTCCGTCGCTGAACTGAAGGAGCGGCAGCAGCCATGGCCGCCGGCACACCAGACCCTAATCACCTCTCTTTCTCCTCCAACTCCCGGCGAGCAGTGGCGGAAACGATGCCACCGGGTCCACCTTTCTCTTTCCACAGAGAGCTCGTTTATGGTAATTTCTTATTTTGTTCAAAGATTGATTGAATTACAGACTGTTTTCTTTGGTGTACATATGTGTTGCAGATGGCATCTTCATGCTATTATCTTCCTTAATTTAGTTATCAGTAGACATTGAATTGTCAGAGTTCTCTCTCATTGACGAGAGCTTGTAGTAGGCGCAGCCCACGGGCTTTGACCTTCACGTGCTCCGGTTCCCATTAACCGGCGACCGGGCCGTCCCCACCGCCACCCGGCGTTCGACCCCTCCGCCTCCGACGTCTCCCTGCCGCCACTGGAGAAGTCCGCTCCCGCCGCCGCCGCTGAAGAAGCTCCGCCGCTGCTGTCGCTGAAGAAGAGATCTGCTCCTCAGATCTCCTCCATCCAGCCTCGGATTCTCGTTGCCGGCGTCGCGCCACCAACTGCTCCGCCGACAGTTGCCCAGCAAGTAGCCGCCACCGTCTGGAACTGTTGCTGCTTCGCTGAGGTCGACGGATCTGACCTCCAGCAGTCCGTCTCGCTCGGAGCCGCCGCCGCCGTCACCAGCGGAAGTCCGGCAGCCGCGACCACCCTGAAACGCCACCTGCCGCCACAACTGCTACCTGAGGTTGACGGTCAGCAGCTCGATGGATTGAGATCGGTTTTATCACTCTTGGCAGCGCCGCTTTCCGGCCTCTCCGTGCCGCCGTCCTCGCCGGCTTGCTCAACCATCTTCCGATGGTTTTTGACAGCGGAGATCTCCGGCAACTCTCCACGAACGTCGGGTGCCTCTCCCCATCAGTTTCCGATGATTTCGACGGCAGAGGTCTCCGGCAATGTTTCTCCACGAACATCGGGCGCGTCTCCCCAGCAGCGCCCCCCGACTGTTCTTTCTCCCCAGAAGTTCCCTCACCCTTCTGCTCTGCGTGAGGCTGAAGACTCAAGCGCCGTTGCTGCGCCGATTGCTTCCCCTCCGACATCAGACAGAGGGGCCCTCAATCTCCCTTCGGTTTCTGCAAATTTGAACATCATTTGAAACCCTCGAATGGGGTTTCTAAGCAAAACTTTCAAGTTAATCTCAGGAGCACGGTGCATGTCCCCTGCTGCACCTGTTTCTGTGAATTCGACTGAACAACAGAACGTTTCATACGCTCGGATTACTGCCCCTCAAAAGTTTCGACAGCCGGATTTACCAGCGCATAATTTTTGTGCCCTCCGTCCGGTTAGGCATGGTGATCAAGGTACTCTTGTTATACCACGTGATATTCAGGATTCTCAATTGAAGAAGTTTAAGAATGCTCTTATAGGCAGACTTTTGTTAAATAAAGGCGATAAGCCGAGGCAATCTCGTGAGTTAAAGGCGGAACTTCAATCGCTTTGGAAAATTTCTTCTCCCTGGCACTTGATGCCGATGGGTAAGGGTTACTATACTCTTAGATTTCAGTCGAAAGAGGATAAAGCCACTGCAAAAGCTAATCTTTTATGGAATTTATCTGTTGGATCGCTTCGGTTACGTGATTGGGTTCGTTACTTTAATCCCTACAAGGAATCTTCTTCTCTCGCTCAGATGTGGGTTCGGATTTATCATTTGCCTGTGGAGTTTTGGCATCCTGAAATTATTTCGGGTATTGGAAGTTGGCTTGGACAGCCGTTGAAAATTGATGGAAATTCTATGACTGAAGATGTAGGACACTTTGTGCGTATGTTGATTGAAATTGATTTGGCACAGACTTTGCCGATGATGCTTAATATTGATGGAGGGGACTACGAGTTTTCGGTGGAGTTCAGTTATGAATATATTCCTATTTTTTGTCATCGATGCAAGATTACGGGCCATTCGATGGAGAAATGTCGCAAGAGTGACAAATCACAGGGGAAAGACAACAGATGAGGTGGAAAAGAGGAACAACGGACCGGAATGGCACGCTATCGGGAAGGCGGTGGTACAAGATTCGGTGTTGCATAACACTGAGGCTTTGGAAGCGGTAGATAATAATGACTCCTCGGATCATTTAAAAGTTACATCTGTTAAAGCTGTTGAGGTGAAGTCTGCTCTGACGGAGCGTGCTCAAGTGGAGCAGACCACGGTAGAGCAGAAGTCTGGGAATTCCTTTGCCCCTTTGGGTGACGGCAGAGCAATCAAGCGAGATGGCTGACCATACAGTTTACGGGCCGGATACGGATGTTTTGAAGCAGATTATTCAGCCAGCTAATAGTGACGAGGAGGTGGACGAGGATCTTGAGATGGAGACCCCGTCTGGGAAGAATGTTAAGGACTCTCCTACTCCAGATTTTGCAAGTCGTATTAATCGGTTATAGGAGCAGGTTAGCCAGGGAATACAATTACTTGTTGATCAAGCACCGACTAAACGACGGGGACGTCCTCCAAAGGGTATGGAACGCCCGCGCGTCCCACAACCTTTGGAAGATAGCATAAAGAATCGACTCCGTCATGCGGAGGAAATGGGTTATAAGCCGAGGGAGTTTGTTTTCAATAAAAGCAGAAGTGATAGTATCTTGTGTTATGAATAATATCTCCAAAGGACGTTGGTCGGATGAAATGGAGATGGACGACTTCTGCAACAATATGGATCATTGTTGAGTTTGAGTTTCTGTACGCTGAAGTTTTAGGCTTTCTGCGTTTCCTATTTTGTTTTTTTTCTTTCTTTTGACGAGCTCATTCTTCGAGCCTCGGGGCCCTTGTTTGCGTACTTGTTGCTTTCACTAGTTTTTCCTTTATCTTTTTAATAAAACTTCAAATTAATAAAAATAATGCTATTTTCTCTATGCACTTAAGGCGGCTAAAGCTTATATCGTTTAGTGGTTTATAGGCTGGATTGGGGGTGGATTTGGGTTCTGGTTATTTGCTGAGGGAATTGAATGGGGGTTTTCGAGCTATGAACTCAGGGAAGGATAGTTGTATACGCCCTGAGCCCCACGGGGGTGGGGGTTTCGTTATGCATTCGTTATAGCATAGCTTGCTAGAGAACATGAGTTTCAGATACTTCAGTATTTTGAATGCAGTCAAAAGTCTAGGTGGACTGTATTTCTTCTATTTGTTTTCAGTTTCTGTAGGAATTAGTTCATTTAGTGTTAGTAATTAGTCAGAAACAATCATGAAATTGTAGTTGGCAGTGTGTTCTTATTTGGTTTTTTGAAGATCTATATGTGTGAAATCCAAGCTTGTGATGCGACTGAATAGTGATGAGAGGACTTTGTATGCTGTCTAGCCTTTATTTCAAGCTGTATTTGTGAATTTGCTGCTTTGGAATTTTATCCAGAAAGAAGAAGGTATATTGTGGTTCAATTATCCATTGATGTTTAAGCTAAAATGTTTCACAAGTAGAATTGCTGGTTATTGATGAAGCGGCAGCTATACCTTTGCCAGTTGTGAAGTCCTTGCTTGGTCCTTATCTTGTATTCCTCTCTTCAACAGTGAATGGGTATGATACATTTAGTTTGTATTCTTCTCTACTTCTTAGTTTTTAATTTTGAGATCTAATGGTGTTAAATCAATTACTTATTTCATTTCTCTTTTTCTAAAGGTATGAAGGTACAGGAAGGTCATTATCTTTAAAACTGTTGCAGCAACTTGAGCAACAAGATCGGATTTCAAGCCAAAGTGTGGATACTGGTGTTTCAGGTCCTTTAACATTTTTTTGTTCTTTCCAGTCATGGCATCCTAATCAATCCGTATTTAAATTTCCTATTATTGATGGCTGTTTCTTTGTACTTTTTACTTGATGACTGGGTGAAAGTCTGCTTTGTTCCTTCGCTTTAGTTATCCGTTGAGTTTTCCGTTTATAGTTAAAATGAATTGCAACCTCTATTTCTTTACATCATTATTGGATTTTTTTGACAATGTGTTATTCGGTTCCTTCAAACTACGGAAATGGTGGAAAGTAATTGCTCAATATGGTTTTCATGCAAATAAATGACCTAATGTCTATAAACTTCATCTGTAGGCCGATTGAAAAAGATTGAATTAAGTGAAGCAATCAGATATGCCTCTGGCGATCCAATTGAATCCTGGCTTCATTCATTGCTGTGTTTGGATGCAACAAATTCCATTCCTAGTATAAGCAGGTTCTGTTTTATAAGTTGTCAGTTGCGTGAAGGTGGAAAAGCATCCTGTTTCTGTTGATCTAATTGAAATTCTTTGTATATCAGGCTACCTCCACCCAGTGAATGTGATCTGTATTATGTGAATCGAGACACCCTGTTCTCCTATCATAGGGACAGTGAATTATTTATGCAGGTAAGCATACAAACATAAGCATTCATATGTGTGTGTATTTATATATATATATTTTTTCTGTCGTACGTGCTGCACCTGTCTTCTAATTAATGTGGTTGATGTTCTGTTCAGAGGATGATGGCTCTCTATGTTGCTTCTCACTACAAGAATTCGCCAATGACTTGCAATTGATAGCTGATGCCCCAGCCCACCACTTATTTGTGCTACTTGGTATAAATGATTGTATCAATTCATTTGTTTACCATTGTTACTACTATCGGTATATTTACTCTTCATCCCACAGGTCCAGTTGATGAGTCCAAAAATCATCTTCCTGATATTCTGTGTGTTATTCAGGTATGTCATTCTAATTGGTGATCTAATAAGTTGCTAGTTCGTTTCTTGCCTATTAGGTGATATAACCAAACTATCTGAAATAAAAATCATATTTCAATATATACTAAATAAATGTGCTTGAACTTCATATAAACTTATTGTGTTAGCTAGAAAATCTGGGAATGGTTTTTAGATCAACACTTTGTTTTATGTCTTGAGTGATAACTTTGAAATTCTCACTAGCCTGTATCTTTCATCTGGTCGATGAAGACATTTATCATTGACTGACCTTGACCTGAACTGGTTCTTGAAAAAGCTGATTACTTTGTCCTTTTTCATTTCAGTATATGCTCTGAAGGTTCGTTGCTGTCTTTACTTGTATGCCCATTTTTTTTCCTTTTTGGATTATTTCCACCTCTTTTGTTTGTCACTTTAATAATTCTGAAGGTAGCGGTCATTCTTCATTTTTCACTAAATCTCTATTGCAGATTACTTTCATGAGGAAGAAGGATTTCAGGAAAGAGCAACTAGTTCTTGAGGACTTAGTGCTAGAATACATAGTATGATAGATTTTTGTTTTAGCTATAAGATAGTTGGTACTTTCAATTTTGAATCGAATATGCAATGATGATGTATACTTGATACTTGGTTCATTTGGATGGTAATGTATGAATATTTTGGATGATATATAAAATTGTTATTGTTGATTTTATCATTTTGTCGTTTTATAAAAATTGCAAAATTTAAAAATATACTACAATTATAAAAAGTGCAAAAAAACTGTTATAAAAGGTGCAAAAAATCGTTATATATTCTAATCAAAGATAACGGTTAAAATCGTTATAAAACTGCAAAAATTTAAAAAATCGTTATAAAAAGTGCAAAAAACTGTTATGTATTCTATCAAAGATAACGGTTAAAACCGTTATAAAAAGTGAAAAAACTGTTAACTATGATAAAAAAAAAAAATTAATACATAACGGAAAAATCTTAATACATAACGGTGAAAACTGAAAAACGTTATGTATTCTATCAAAGATAACGGTTAAAACCGTTATAAAAAGTGTAAAAAACTGTTAACTATGATAAAAAAAAATAAAAAAAAATAATACATAACGGAAAAATCTTAATACATAACGGTGAAAAACCGTTATGTATAACCTTTATAGATAACGGATGCGTACTGTTATGTATGACGCATCGTACCGTTATATCTATGCTACTATACATAACGGTTTTGAAACCGTTGTGTATGACGTATAGAATAGATAACACCACTATACACAACGGTTTTTTTGCTCATAGATAACGGATTTTATCCGTTATCTATGAGCAAAAAAACCGTTGTGTATAGTGGTGTTATCTATTCTATACGTCATACACAACGGTTTCAAAACCGTTATGTATAGTAGCATAGATAACGGTACGATGCGTCATACATAACAGTACGCATCCGTTATCTATAAAGGTTATACATAACGGTTTTTCACCGTTATGTATTAAGATTTTTCCGTTATGTATTATTTTTTTTATTTTTTTTTTATCATAGTTAACAGTTTTTTACACTTTTTATAATGGTTTTAACCGTTATCTTTGATAGAATACATAACGGTTTTTCAGGTTTTTCACCGTTATGTATTAAGATTTTTCCGTTATGTATTATTATTATTATTTTTTTTTATCATAGTTAACAGTTTTTTACACTTTTTATATCGGTTTTAACCGTTATCTTTGATAGAATACATAACAGTTTTTTGCACTTTTTATAACGATTTTTTGCACTTTTATAACGATTTTAACTGTTATCTTTGATTAGAATATATAACGATTTTTTGCACCTTTTATAACAGTTTTTTTGCACTTTTTATAATTGTAGTATATTTTTAAATTTTGCAATTTTTATAAAACGACAAAATGATAAAATCAACAATAACAATTTTATATATCATCCAAAATATTCATACATTACCATCCAAATGAACCAAGTATCAAGTATACATCATCATTGCATATTCGATTCAAAATTGAAAGTACCAACTATCTTATAGCTAAAACAAAAATCTATCATACTATGTATTCTAGCACTAAGTCCTCAAGAACTAGTTGCTCTTTCCTGAAATCCTTCTTCCTCATGAAAGTAATCTGCAATAGAGATTTAGTGAAAAATGAAGAATGACCGCTACCTTCAGAATTATTAAAGTGACAAACAAAAGAGGTGGAAATAATCCAAAAAGGAAAAAAAATGGGCATACAAGTAAAGACAGCAACGAACCTTCAGAGCATATACTGAAATGAAAAAGGACAAAGTAATCAGCTTTTTCAAGAACCAGTTCAGGTCAAGGTCAGTCAATGATAAATGTCTTCATCGACCAGATGAAAGATACAGGCTAGTGAGAATTTCAAAGTTATCACTCAAGACATAAAACAAAGTGTTGATCTAAAAACCATTCCCAGATTTTCTAGCTAACACAATAAGTTAATATGAAGTTCAAGCACATTTATTTAGTATATATTGAAATATGATTTTTATTTCAGATAGTTTGGTTATATCACCTAATAGGCAAGAAACGAACTAGCAACTTATTAGATCACCAATTAGAATGACATACCTGAATAACACACAGAATATCAGGAAGATGATTTTTGGACTCATCAACTGGACCTGTGGGATGAAGAGTAAATATACCGATAGTAGTAACAATGGTAAACAAATTAATTGATACAATCATTTATACCAAGTAGCACAAATAAGTGGTGGGCTGGGGCATCAGCTATCAATTGCAAGTCATCTGGCGAATTCTTGTAGTGAGAAGCAACATAGAGAGCCATCATCCTCTGAACAGAACATCAACCACATTAATTAGAAGACAGGTGCAGCACGTACGACAGAAAAAATATATATATATATAAATACACACACATATGAATGCTTATGTTTGTATGCTTACCTGCATAAATAATTCACTGTCCCTATGATAGGAGAACAGGGTGTCTCGATTCACATAATACAGATCACATTCACTGGGTGGAGGTAGCCTGATATACAAAGAATTTCAATTAGATCAACAGAAACAGGATGCTTTTCCACCTTCACGCAACTGACAACTTATAAAACAGAACCTGCTTATACTAGGAATGGAATTTGTTGCATCCAAACACAGCAATGAATGAAGCCAGGATTCAATTGGATCGCCAGAGGCATATCTGATTGCTTCACTTAATTCAATCTTTTTCAATCGGCCTACAGATGAAGTTTATAGACATTAGGTCATTTATTTGCATGAAAACCATATTGAGCAATTACTTTCCACCATTTCCGTAGTTTGAAAGGAACCGAATAACACATTGTCAAAAAAATCCAATAATGATGTAAAGAAATAGAGGTTGCAATTCATTTTAACTATAAACGGAAAACTCAACGGATAACTAAAGCGAAGGAACAAAGCAGACTTTCACCCAGTCATCAAGTAAAAAGTACAAAGAAACAGCCATCAATAATAGGAAATTTAAATACGAGATTGATTAGGATGCCATGACTAGAAAGAACAAAAAAATGTTAAAGGACCTGAAACACCAGTATCCACACTTTGGCTTGAAATCCGATCTTGTTGCTCAAGTTGCTGCAACAGTTTTAAAGATAATGACCTTCCTGTACCTTCATACCTTTAGAAAAAGAGAGAAGATGAAATAAGTAATTGATTTAACACCATTAGATCTCAAAATTAAAAACTAAGAAAGTAGAGAAGAATACAAACTAAATGTATCATACCCATTCACTGTTGAAGAGAGGAATACAAGATAAGGACCAAGCAAGGACTTCACAACTGGCAAAGGTATAGCTGCCGCTTCATCAATAACCAGCAATTCTACTTGTGAAACATTTTAGCTTAAACATCAATGGATAATTGAACCACAATATACCTTCTTCTTTCTGGATAAAATTCCAAAGCAGCAAATTCACAAATACAGCTTGAAATAAAGGCTAGACAGCATACAAAGTCCTCTCATCACTATTCAGTCGCATCACAAGCTTGGATTTCACACATATAGATCTTCAAAAAACCCAAATAAGAACACACTGCAACTACAATTTCATGATTGTTTCTGACTAATTACTAACACTAAATTGAACTAATTCCTACAGAAACTGAAAACAAATAGAAATACAGTCCAACCTAGACTTTTTGACTGCATTCAAAATACTGAAGTATCTGAAACTCATGTTCTCTAGCAAGCTATCTATAACGAATGCATAACGAAACCCCACCCCCGTGGGCTCAGGGCGTTACACTATCCTTCCCTGAGTTCATAGCTCGAAAACCCCCAATTCATCCCTCAGCAAATAACCAGAACCCAAATCCACCCCCAATCCAGCCTATAAACCACTAAACGATATAAGCTTTAAGCGCCTTAGTGCATAGAGAAAATAGCATTATTTTTATTAAATTGAAGTTTTATTAAAAAGATAAAGGAAAAACTAGTGAAAGCACAAGTACGCAAACAAGGGCCCCGAGGCTCGAGAAGGAGCTCGTCAAAAGAAAGAAAAAAACCAAAATAGGAAACGCAGAAAGCCTAAAACTTCAGCGTACAGAAACTCAAACTCAACAATGATCCATATTGTTGCAGAAGTCGTCCATCTCCATTTCATCCGACCAACGTCCTTTGGAGATATTATTCATAACACAGATACTATCACTTCTGCTTTTATTGAAAACAAACTCCCTCGGCTTATAACCCATTTCCTCCGCATGACGGAGTCGATTCTTTATGCTATCTTCCAAAGGTTGTGGGACGCGCGGGCGTTCCATACCCTTTGGAGGACGTCCCCGTCGTTTAGTCGGTGCTTGATCAACAAGTAATTGTATTCCCTGGCTAACCTGCTCCTATAACCGATTAATACGACTTGCAAAATCTGGAGTAGGAGAGTCCTTAACATTCTTCCCAGACGGGGTCTCCATCTCAAGATCCTCGTCCACCTCCTCGTCACTATTAGCTGGCTGAATAATCTGCTTCAAAACATCCGTATCCGGCCCGTAAACTGTATGGTCAGCCATCTCGCTTGATTGCTCTGCCGTCACCAAAGGGGCAAAGGAATTCCCAGACTTCTGCTCTACCGTGGTCTGCTCCACTTGAGCACGCTCCGTCAGAGCAGACTTCACCTCAACAGCTTTAACAGATGTAACTTTTAAATGATCCGAGGAGTCATTATTATCTACCGCTTCCAAAGCCTCAGTGTTATGCAACACCGAATCTTGTACCACCGCCTTCCCGATAGCGTGCCATTCCGGTCCGTTGTTCCTCTTTTCCACCTCATCTGTTGTCTTTCCCTGTGATTTGTCACTCTTGCGACATTTCTCCATCGAATGGCCCGTAATCTTGCATCGATGACAAAAAATAGGAATATATTCATAACTGAACTCCACCGAAAACTCGTAGTCCCCTCCATCAATATTAAGCATCATCGGCAAAGTCTGTGCCAAATCAATTTCAATCAACATACGCACAAAGTGTCCTACATCTTCAGTCATAGAATTTCCATCAATTTTCAACGGCTGTCCAAGCCAACTTCCAATACCCGAAATAATTTCAGGATGCCAAAACTCCACAGGCAAATGATAAATCCGAACCCACATCTGAGCGAGAGAAGAAGATTCCTTGTAGGGATTAAAGTAACGAACCCAATCACGTAACCGAAGCGATCCAACAGATAAATTCCATAAAAGATTAGCTTTTGCAGTGGCTTTATCCTCTTTCGACTGAAATCTAAGAGTATAGTAACCCTTACCCATCGGCATCAAGTGCCAGGGAGAAGAAATTTTCCAAAGCGATTGAAGTTCCGCCTTTAACTCACGAGATTGCCTCGGCTTATCGCCTTTATTTAACAAAAGTCTGCCTATAAGAGCATTCTTAAACTTCTTCAATTGAGAATCCTGAATATCACGTGGTATAACAAGAGTACCTTGATCACCATGCCTAACCGGACGGAGGGCACAAAAATTATGCGCTGGTAAATCCGGCTGTCGAAACTTTTGAGGGGCAGTAATCCGAGCGTATGAAACGTTCTGTTGTTCAGTCGAATTCACAGAAACAGGTGCAGCAGGGACATGCACCGTGCTCCTGAGATTAACTTGAAAGTTTTGCTTAGAAACCCCATTCGAGGGTTTCAAATGATGTTCAAAATTTGCAGAAACCGAAGGGAGATTGAGGGCCCCTCTGTCTGATGTCGGAGGGGAAGCAATCGGCGCAGCAACGGCGCTTGAGTCTTCAGCCTCACGCAGAGCAGAAGGGTGAGGGAACTTCTGGGGAGAAAGAACAGTCGGGGGGCGCTGCTGGGGAGACGCGCCCGATGTTCGTGGAGAAACATTGCCGGAGACCTCTGCCGTCGAAATCATCGGAAACTGATGGGGAGAGGCACCCGACGTTCGTGGAGAGTTGCCGGAGATCTCCGCTGTCAAAACCATCGGAAGATGGTTGAGCAAGCCGGCGAGGACGGCGGCACGGAGAGGCCGGAAAGCGGCGCTGCCAAGAGTGATAAAACCGATCTCAATCCATCGAGCTGCTGACCGTCAACCTCAGGTAGCAGTTGTGGCGGCAGGTGGCGTTTCAGGGTGGTCGCGGCTGCCGGACTTCCAGCTGGTGACGGCGGCGGCGGCTCCGAGCGAGACGGACTGCTGGAGGTCAGATCCGTCGACCTCAGCGAAGCAGCAACAGTTCCAGACGGTGGCGGCTACTTTGCTGGGCAACTGTCGGCGGAGCAGTTGGTGGCGCGACGCCGGCAACGAGAATCCGAGGCTGGATGGAGGAGATCTGAGGAGCAGATCTCTTCTTCAGCGACAGCAGCGGCGGAGCTTCTTCAGCGGCGGCGGCGGGAGCGGACTTCTCCAGTGGCGGCAGGGAGACGTCGGAGGCGGAGGGGTCGAACGCCGGGTGGCGGTGGGGACGGCCCGGTCGCCGGTTAATGGGAACCGGAGCACGTGAAGGTCAAAGCCCGTGGGCTGCGCCTACTACAAGCTCTCGTCAATGAGAGAGAACTCTGACAATTCAATGTCTACTGATAACTAAATTAAGGAAGATAATAGCATGAAGATGCCATCTGCAACACATATGTACACCAAAGAAAACAGTCTGTAATTCAATCAATCTTTGAACAAAATAAGAAATTACCATAAACGAGCTCTCTGTGGAAAGAGAAAGGTGGACCGGTGGCATCGTTTCCGCCACTGCTCGCCGGGAGTTGGAGGAGAAAGAGAGGTGATTAGGGTCTGGTGTGCCGGCGGCCATGGCTGCTGCCGCTCCTTCAGTTCAGCGACGGACATCCTCTTTCTCAGCAACAAATCAATTGGAAGCAGAAGAAGATTTTAGCCCTCCAGCTTCATTTGAACCCTAGCTTTGGCATTTCCACACAATTGAGATTCGAATCGTGTGATTGGGCAAGAGGGATTGAGGAATTGAAAGGGGTTTGGGCGTGTACAGGCTGCGTGAGGAGAGGTCGGCGGAAAAGGGCGGCACGAAGAGGTCGAAGTCCTAGGGTTCTAGATTTGGGGTTCTGTGGAAGACAAAGAAGGGAGAGAGAGCACAGAGCCGTTGAAAGCGGCGGCTCGCCGGATTTCATCAGAGGCCATAGAGAGAGGCGATGAGGGTGAAATGGCAGCAAGATCGCGAAGGGAGAGAGAGAGATTTGGGGAGGAGATGAGACGCAGCGAGGGTGGGCGGCAGCGGCGCGACGCTGCGCGACAAGGGTGGGCGGCGACGGGCTAGCTCGGGGCAGCGGCGCCGGCGGCGGAGTCAAGAGGGGAGAGAGAGAGAGTCGAGAGAGACAAGGAGGAAGAACAAAACTAGGGCTTCTAGTTTTGGGGGGGTTAATTTCTAAATTTCCTAAAAAAAAAATTTCTTTTTTTTTTCACTTTTAATATTCAATTTTTGGTATTTAGATTTCTAATTTAGATATTTAATTTAGATTTTATATAAGTGTTAATAAAATAAAAAAAATATTATGAATTTTTTATTTTTCAAAGTCCATATCTAGGAATAAATTCAAATTTTAGGATAAATAATTTATTTGTTACTATTTTTTAATATAATATAAGATAATATAATATTATTTTAAAAAAATTAATAAAAAAAATTATACATAACAGTTTTTAGAGACGCTCATACATAACGGTTCAAAAACCGTTGTAAATGACTCTTATACATAACGGTTATTTAACCTTATAAATAAACCGTTATAAAAGATGGTCATAGATAACGGTGGCACAACGGTTTTGTAATACCGTTATGTATGCAACTAATAGATAACGCAAAAACATAACGCATTTGTTCAAACCGTTATCTATGCATATAGACAACACTACATAGATAACGGATTTTTCGAAAACCGTTATCTATTCCTAAAAGTGCGCTCAAACATAACGGTTTTTGAAAAAAACCGTTATCTATGCAGTGTTATGTATGTAAACTTTTGTAGTAGTGTGCCGTTCAGTTGCTGTGGTTGCGTCGTGGAGGAGCGGCTGGTGGTGGAAGGCGGCGACGGCAGAGTGGCCAAGAGAGAGAGCTAAGCGAGAGAGATGAGAGTTGAGCAAGACTAATGGTGGGCCCCACTTTTTAATTAAATAATAATAATAATAAAAAGTTTGACTCACGGTGGGATAGCACCGTTTGGTCAGAGGGGCTAAATTGAGCCATTTTTTTGAGTTCGAGGGTTTAGTTGCACACACTGTGAGTAAGAGGGGTTATATGCTATAAGGGCTACTACTTCGGGGGCCAATCTGCACCTTTTCCCTAGGATAAAATAGGATTAGTTATGTAATAATGTTTGGTTGAGTAAATAGGGCCCGAGACTTAATCTTGAGATTATGCCACGTAGAATTAATCATGGCTTATGAGTCTTAGCCTACCTCTATGATAAAAATAATCTCGAGCTAATTCAATCTCGGCTAATCTCAGGATAATTCAATCTCGAGTAACCGAACACTCCTTAAAACTACAACTACTGTAATGTGTGCTAATCCATTTCTTGCTACCTATCAAACCGCAATCACTGGGTGGATGGGATATAATTTTTTTTGTTGCACTTTCGATGAGGGCACTTTATGAGATTGTATTAGTAGTTTGGCAATTATTTTTTTTAATCTAATGCGAACGAATTTTTTAGAATTTAATTTTTTATTGTAATATTATAATTATTTCACTTATAATATTATGATATATTTATTCAAATACATTATAATAAATAAAGTTAATTAAGGAATTAATAGGGGTGTGTTTTACTATCAAGTTAAGCCCATTTTAGCTCATAAGGTGGGCCATTTTTTCGTTTGACTGTCAATTTAAATAACATGAGAAGTCCCCCCGGTTAGCCCGAGGTCCGAGCTTAAAACATTGTTTCACCCATGATCCACGCACAAGGTCCCCCTGGTTACGTTGCTGAAGTGTTACAGTAACTTCTCTTTATTTTTTTTCGCCAATTTGCCCTCAAAATTTATGATTCAAATTTATCTTTGCCGCTCATTTTCCCATGGGCCTACTCAAAGCTAGGGCACAATACCATTGAAATTCGACTTGCGATTGTTTCTACAGGTTCGTCAATTTTTATTTTTTCTTTAACAATTCTGCATTTTGATGAGTGTCGCCGGTGTGCAATTTTGAAATTCTGATTCGCGAATGATCTCACTGGTGTCTTGATTTGGACCGTGATTGGGAAGTTCGTGTCCGTGTCATCTACGCTACCCATGCCCTTTTGAGTGGTAAGTAGAATCTGCATGTTACATTTTTCGGCGTAGCTTGAATCTTTTTGCTAGATAGTTTCTGTGAGGCGCCGCAATTTTTCCCTAATTTATCTGTTGGGTGCCGAATTGTGTATAACATAGTTGAGAGTACATGCCTAAATGGCATATAACATTACAAAAAACTTGGGAATTGACATATCAAATTCATGATACCACCTATGTCAATATATATGCATCATCATATAAAAAAGGTCTAGGCCTTTGAAGTTCTATAAAAACCAGTATTCACAAAATGCCAAATGTGTTATCACTTGCTTCGTCCTTCGAGAAGGCGAATTGCATAGGCGGGTTTCGCATCAGCAGGACGTCCAAGGAAAATCTCCTAACGTTCTTGCTTGTAAGCAAGGAGCTCGCAAACGTGTTAAAGCGTTGCTCGAGCGACAGCCCCGATATCACATTGAGATGCTCGAACACTTTGTTCCTAGCTTGGCCCATGTCAAATTCATATCTAATGCGGTTCACCAAGGTTTCAAACCTTCGGTCAGTATTACGGCTGATCTTGCGAAGAACTTTGTAAACGCCGCTGATAACACTCATATTTCCATGGTTTTTGATGTTCATATGATGCCAATTTTATAGGAAATTGAGTGTTGAATGATTGTTTTGTACTTATATTGCTTTATCTTGTGCAACATGATACTTGCTCGAACTTTAAATGAATTTACAAGAATATTGAGTTCGAATTTGGAAAAACGGTCTGAAATAGAAGTTGTAGTTCGTCTCAAATTGAATTCGTGAGCGCAAGACGACGACGCCCAGGCAGTGACCAGCGGGCGAACTGCCGAGTATACGGCGATGGCGGCAAGCTTGTGGCTATCACTGTGGTGACCGCCGCATTGTGAAGAGATTTTGCAAAGACCGTGGTGACCGCCGCGTGTCCGGGATTTGATTATTTTATGAGTTTTTTAGTGTTTTTCAAGCTCTGGTTTGTATTTTTCTCCAGTGCCTATATATAGGTCTTTTAGTTGACCTATTTAGGGTCCTAAATTTAGTTTTGAGTTTCATAGTTTTAGAATTTCATTTCTTCTAGTTCTTAGAGCTTGGATTGGATTTCTGCAAGATTGAAGATTCAAGCCGTCACTTTGGTTTATTCCGGGTTTTATATAATTTAGTTTTTACAATTGCTTTCTTTTTAATTGTGTTTATGTTTTCTTTTGCTATGTCTGGCTAGTCCGTTATCTGAACCTAGGGTTTGTACATAGTTGATTTAATATGTGTGCTTAATTTATTGATATCAATTTGTCCTCCACTTGTGAATCATGATTCTTGATGCTTGTTTTCTTGTGAATTATCTGATCAATAGTTTACATGTCTAGCTGTTCAGTTTGAGTCTTGAATGTGATAATTGTTAAGCCGATTCAGGAATGCATGATATAGTGTTAGCCTTAAGTCTTGAATGCGATAGGTGCAGCTATAGGAAGCTATTCTTTGTGTGTTGTTGGGAGTTAATTTATTCCTTTGAGTTTTGAATGCAATAAGGGATTTATTAATCTACGTTCATAGGTGTTCGTTAGAGAAGCTTATGAATAGTGTTGTGATCTTTCATCAGGGCTGAATTAAATTGGTAATTGAATTAATAGGTTGAATACATGTGTTTGATTAACAGCAGTACGTTCCCTAGGGTCAGAGTCTTTTACATTTGATTTATTCTTCTGTTTTATTTGTGTTGTTTTGTTATTAGTTCTTATTCAACCATTCATTTTGGTGGTTGCCTGAATATTGGTAGAGTCCTTGATAAGATTACTTAGAGTAATTTCGTTTATCAGTCCCTGTGGATACGATACTCGGTTACTGATTATTTGCTACAATTGCACCGTGTTAGTTGAGGTATTTTGTTGCTAAGAAATTAGTGATCAACCGCCCATTTCATCAGGTGCCTTACACTTCTTGTTATTCCCGCTATCGACCGCATCCACTTTCTTAGACTAACTAGCACTTTCATCAACTACCTCGTTCGCTATGTCATCTAGCTGCACGTGATATGCGTCATCAGGTGTATTTTGAGCAGTCTTTCCGTGACGAAACATGTCAGTTACGACGTCCATGAGGTCTTCGGCATGCTCTTCTGTCGCTCTGTCTTTACCGAACACCATCTTTCAATCATCCGTCATAGGCCACGACTTGAATCTTATGAGTTGTGCGTTCAGATCACACTGTAAAGAGAAAATCAGAATAAAGCTCAAGATTATATATTTGTGTGTAAAACCACTAACTACCTTAACTATTTGCTCCCAATATTCATCCATGCAATCAACCATGTGGTCCCCATTAGCGTTGAAGCCTACTCCACTCCGTCCTAGCATAAGCGAAAGGCTATAGTAGTTTTTTTTCCACGCGCATATCTTTGAGTTGATATGCGGAGCACCCTTCAAATTAGTACCCGGGAACACCTTCTTCATCACCTCTTCCAACTTGTTAAGGTACCCTGCCCGAAAGCCGTTATCGGACTTCCATCCTTGTACCACCAACTCTTTTAACGAACTCAGCATCGTATCTTCCTCCTTACCCGTCCAATCCGACGTGTTTTATCCGTCTTTGATGTGTGAATTTTAGTTATTTAGATTAGTGTTGTTGCCGAGGATTTTATTTAATATTATCCAAGTTGTGGTGCTTTTGGCGCATGAATTGCATAGATCGGAGTTGGAGACTCATAGATAAAGAAGCTCGAGAATGTCGTGAATTTGATGAAGTTCGTATGTTTTTGGAAGAGAATTAGAGATTGGGCTTGGAGTTAATTATTCTAGATTTAATTAAAGCCTAATACTCTTGTGTTTTAATTACTTAATTTTGGGCCTTATTGTGTGAAGGACCGATCAGCCCATGTTGGAGCTAATTGAATCGGCCACTTAGGGATTTTAATCACATATATATATATATATATATATATATATATATATATATATATATATATATATATATAGGCTTTGATTCCATTGAGATAAACCCCTTAGACTTAGAAATGAGAAAGAATCCAGTGCGTTGATTTTCACTCATCCCACGGCTCTGATTCTATGCGATCCCAAATCTAATTAACTCTAAATCATTGGAAATCTTTATTTCATAAGACTAAGGGATAGAATAGTCAATCTCATTTGGGTAGAATTATAGAAACTCAATCAAATCCCCAGTTTGGCTCACTTGCCTTGTTGATGACGATGGAAATAGGAATTTATCTATTTGATTCAGATTTTTGTATCAGAGAGCCCTCGTTTAACAGGATTCTTCTATATTTCGATTTTGTTCAAGGCAATTCAAGATGCATCGCCAGAAAAATAAAGGTAAAAACGCAGGGAAAAAAATAAAATCTTGATTCGGACGGAGCAGACCCATAGAAATCCAAGAACATCCTTTTTTTGGATGCCGATGGATGCTCCAGCGATCCAAGCTTGCAGAACTTGTCTTTAACTTCAGTGAGTGCAGAGAACAACTACTCACTTAGCTCATTGTTGCATCTCACATACCCAAGGCTATCCGCAACGACCTTGAAGAAACGAAAGTCTCCTTTAGCTGAAGGTTGAACATAATCTTTAGACTGTTCACTTTGTGCTTCTTCTGGGAATATTATGCTAAACTTGCACCAACGTCTAACAATGTATTTTTCAGGGATTTTGTGAATCCTCATATTTGTGAACACGTGGAACATATGTTTGCACACCAAACCTTTTCTGATAAACATGTTGCAGCTACACGACACGTCGTCGTGCTCGGTCACATGACGAACTGTAAAAACACCATCTAGGTTATCCTCAATGACAAACACGTTGTCATCATCTTCTGAATACATCTTGCGAATGCTACACCCACGGATCGAGAAACCTATCTCATCCTGAACACACTTAAAAATAGAGTTCGTGTATACCTGAGATGCATGTTTCTCAATGGGGAGCGCATACAGCATACTAGGGGAACGAGTCTTATCTGCATAAGTTATCTTCTTGAAGTTATTGCGCTGAGAATCAAGAGCCATGCAATAATTCGTATAAAGTAATACGAGATCAGCATTCTTGTTGAGAAAGCGCTTGAAAAAACTGTTCTCACTCTCTGAAAATGAAGTGGTTCGGAATAGACCGCTCATGGGAATGTCTTTGAAATATGCAGGTATCCAGAAAGCTCTGTCTTCATACATGTCCGAAAACCACTTGTTTCCACCAAGGTCGTATTCATCGATCATATTGTTCCAATCTTCCTCGAACACTTCAGGATCTTTGTCTTCGGCCCACACAATTCTGCCAAAATTTGCCTTGAAATCAGGGTCCTTTGCCAGCCTTGATGGCAATTTCTCCGCAACCTTAATAGTTATGTGCCACATGCAAAACCTATGTCGCGTCTCTTTCCATGTAGATGCCACGGCCTTTCTTAGAGCTGGGTCTTGATCTGTTATCAGTACACGGGGTGCACAGCCCATAATCTCATAAAATTTATCAAGCACCCAAGAATAGGATTCCGTGTCTTCGCGAGATATAAGGGCTGCACCAAACGAAATACATTTTCCGTGATTGTCTCTCCCAGTAAAAGGAGTGAAAATCATTTGGTACCTATTAGGAAATGCAAAATGGCAGATCAGGTAATATACTGGGAACGATATTGATTATGAGACAGTTACTTGAGCAACAAACAACCAACATAAGTATGAACTTTATCAAGTTTTTAAAATGAACATGGAATTACAGAATAATTGAAAGTGTATTCGGCAAACATAAAAAAACGTTATAGTGATTACTTACTTGTTTGTGTGATATGTGGCGTCGAATGATACCGCCTCTCCATAAATTTTGTAGTTCTTCACGGCAGTTTCGTCAGTCCATATCAATCGACGCATTTTTTTTTCTTCGTCTACGTCGCAAATGAATTTGAACCCATCTCCCAATTCCTGTTTATTTGTAAGTGCATCCAACAACATTTTGGCATCCGAATCTAATGAATGACCTTTGAGATCCCTGACATAATTCTTGAAGTCATCACTGGTGCACCCCACTGCTTCGTAACTGCCTATGAGTTCCCTATACAAACGAAAAGTACGCATAGCCCCAATGTTTGCCTTGACGCCCGAAATTATGAATAGTTGCTCCAGTTCTCCAACTTTCCTGTTGCCGGTCATCAGATGACGAGTATGGGCGGGCACCATTGAATGCGTGTGCCCTTCATTGAACCTACGAATCTTGTAGCGACCACCATCCACAACTTCAAAGATGGCTCTAGCCATACAATCGCACCGGGAAGATGTTGTCTTCCGTTTCTTTTTCAAAGGATTCCCATGTTCATTTAGTGTCCCATCGACCTTGTCCCACACTCCTTCTCTATTGCATAAAACATATCTGAGTCGAATAGTGCCATCTGCAGCATATATAATAGTACTCATCCGACACTGGAAACCACATGCGGCAGCATATGCTTTATAAAACTTAACACCTTCATCGAGTGTATTATGCAGCTGTCCAACATATGGTTTTAATGTATTGGCAGAAGTAGGGAAGCATATTTGACGATCTGGAATACTTGGATTGAAATTATCTGAAAATAATATACAATTCTCAATTTAGTGAAGTATACGTCCATCTATATGAAAATTATAAGGATGTAAATTTAAAACTTAATAGCCTGGTATATGGAACAATTAAAAAAATTCAACATCATCGAATTCTACAGAAATTAATCGAAGGCTTCTACAACATGTTATATCAAAATTCTACACACAAGTAATTAGGCGAGAATATGCTCACGTTTATTCCAACAAAGTTAAATCTATTTCACATATACACTAATAGTTCACAGAAAATATCTATTTGATTATGAGAATCACTGAACGCGTGAAAACTCAACTCACTTTTTAAATAAGACAGAAAAGAACATTCTTATGAACATATGTATAAGTTAGCTGAAAATGGAACAAATTCTGACTTCTTTCAGTTATGTGTCTACATGTAGTTGCTTGTCGATATCCTCTTTATAGCCAAATAGTGTTTCTTTTAGTTCATTAGCCAAAATTGTACTGTTCATCAAAATAAAATCCATACTGTTCAAGAAAACAAATGGTCATAATCTTGGATAAAGCAACGAATATATGAGTTTTTTATTTTTGATATTTCAATCCCAAACAACTAACCTGATAATTCCATTGAACTCTGATTCTACGCTTAAGAAGAATGTATGAACGCCGGCTCACGTATATGCTAGAAATTTGACAAAAATTAGGTTTTGCAAATGATGCTAAAAAATGTTTATATAATTACCCCCTAATTAACGTTTGTTGCATAGAGTATAATAAAAAAAATATTCAACCAAATCTTTCCAAAACAATATACACTAAAAAACGCATGATTAGTGTAAATGCCATATTTATGGAAATGTTGAAAGATTTGGTCGAACTTCTCAAACATCGATTCTAGCAACGATTTCCAATTAAACTATTGTGTTTGATTTTTCCTTTGCTAGTTTATGAGTGATCGCATTTTCTTAGTTTTGTAGTTTTGGGTGGAATATAAAATTGACAGATTCAATGACTTGGTGGAATATAAAATCTCGTCGATTCGCACAAATAGAACAAGATATCAAAGCAAATGAAAAATAACGTATACAACCATTTTCACAAAGTAAAACATATAAAATTCAACGCATGATTAGTGTAACTGCCATATTTATGGAAATGTTGAAAGACAAAACAACCCTCTCCATAATATTTGATAGTGAGTTCATGCAATAAGTCATCACCATTGGATCAATAAAATCGGATGGTTGTAATTCATTCTCAATTCTAAATACATATGCCATTCTCAATTATATATATATATATATATATATATATATATATATATATATATAGGGGAGGCCTAGGATGAAAACAGTCTTTAGACTATAAAATAAGAATGATTTTGAACCATAGATTTAGGCTCTATCAACGACCTGGATTTAATTTTGTTGATTCGTCCCAATTCATAACAGTTCCTGGTAGAATTCATCCGATTATATAATAGAAGGACATAATTGATATTACACAAATTTGACTTTCCATTAGCAACCCCTTAATTTTCGAGATTCACACTCACTAATTAGGAAATTTAAATTTTGCTTTAATGTTTTCTGAATCTGTACAGATTTGTCATAATTTAATATGTATCGAAATCGTGATAATTCAATGAACGATATCCAATTTCATTTATTTTTTTCTTTCTGCCAAATTAAACCCATATAAATATATTCTTAATTTTTGCACCCATAATTTTAAATAATAAATTTGATTCACTTTTATTTGAACCCTTAAATATTTCTATATAAATGGAAGAATGTTTAATTTGTGTATGAACCTATTGATGGTTCTGTATGAATCAACATGTGTATTATTCAATTAAAATGAACCTGATGATGGTGCTGTATGAATCAACGTGTGTACGATCCAATTTCGTTTTTGTATGAATAAATATGTTTCTTGGTTTGAGTATTTAGTTTTATGTTTAATGATTTTTCTAACCTTATATGAATCAGCATGTGTATGATTCAATGGACATTTATAAATGCATATATTGATGTTCGTGTATGAATCAGTTTATATTTCTGTATGAATAAACATATTTTTCTGTATGATGCAGCGTGTGAAAAGTTGTGAATGTAGTAATGTTTTTATTTTTTAATGTTTAAGTTTAATCTCAAATTTCATAAATTTGTGTAGATATGGAAAATAATATAAAAGTAAATTATGTAATCCCCAAATTTACGGATTAACGAAATATTAAAGAATAAAATTACCATCCTATCCTACACTATAATGGCGTGAATTTCAGATCTTAAAAATAAGATTAATTCTGGCCGTGTGATATTTTAAATCCAAGGGCCCATAGTTGTTCCTATTTTATAGCCTAAGATGTGTTTTTATTTTAGCCTCCCCCTATATATATATATATATATATATAGGGTGTGATTATAATGAGAACCACACTTATCGTGAGAACATAAGAACCATTAAAATCAATGCATCTGCTATATAAATTAATGCA
This sequence comes from Salvia miltiorrhiza, assembly GCF_028751815.1. Lineage (NCBI taxonomy): Eukaryota > Viridiplantae > Streptophyta > Magnoliopsida > Lamiales > Lamiaceae > Salvia > Salvia miltiorrhiza. The sequence continues at coordinate 44,428,683 of NC_080391.1, forward strand.
TTCGCTATTAAATTTAATGCATCCGAAAATAATAAAAATTTTGCTCCCTTCAGGATTCGAACCCAGGATCTGCATTCATCCACCAAAATGATGCATCCACCGTAGATCTTGATGATCGAATGGCTTAAAATGGTTCTCCGTTCTAATTTTATTTAGTGGTTCTTATTTGAACCTCTCCCTATATATATATATATATATATATATGGGAAGGCTAAAATAAGAACGCTTCTTAAAATATAAATTATGAACCATTTTCAGCCCTTAGATCATCAAGATCTACGGTTGATTCATCACCTAGTTGGATAAATTCATGGTCCTGAGTTCGAATCCCAAAGGTAGCAAAAATTTATTTTTTGCAATTCATGCCTTTATACAGTTTATTCATGCGTGTTATACATAAAATTCATGCATTTTTGCTGGTTCGTAATTCTTAAAATAAGGGTAGTTTATTGAATAACCGCCCCCTATATATATATATATATATATATATATATATATATATATATAGTCCAGATTAAAAATTAATCATTTTTATGGTTTATAGTTATATGTACTGATTCGTAACAAATATTGGATGAAGGGCAAAATTGCCATTAAAATTGAGTTTGACTTTTCATATCTCTCCGTCTGTTCCGATAATTATGCGGTGGGATATGGAGAGATTTTCTTTTCCATAACCTAATGATAATGGTTTAGATTTTCGAATGTTTGATATGAATTGAATGCCAAAAAAAAAAGCACCAATCAGGTATTCATGTTGGATAATATATACTGGGGGTTATTTTAATGAGGTATTGTACTTCGTTACGAATTACTCCCTCCGTCCCAATATTGTTGGCCACATTTGGTTTCGGCACGGGAATTAAGGAGTTGTAGATTAGTATTTTAAGTGTGTGGGTAATATAGTATAAAAGTAATAAAGTAGGAGAGAGAAGGTGATAAAGTATGAGAGAGAAGGTAATAAAATGATAAAGTAGGAGAGAGAATGTGATAAAGTAGGAGAGAGAATGTAATAAAGTGATAAAGTATAAGAGATAATGTGATAAAGTAAGAGATTGAATGTGATAAATATTTCCATTTTAGGAAAGTGGCCAACAATAGTGGGACAAACTAAAAAGGAAATGTAGCCAACAATATTGGGACGGAGGGAGTATATTTTAGTGGGGTAAGAATTAAAATCATATTTTTGGTATTACGAATTATCTTTTTTGGTATTACGAATTATTAGCAAGTTTGCTCTATAATTAAATCATTTGTTATTCAACGTTTTTAGTGGTTTACTACATCGTAAAGTCATTAATACGAATCTAATTTTTTGATTGTGAGAATTTGTATGATCTATTTTAAGAGTAGTACGAATTATACTTTTTTGGTGTTAATAATTGAAATCAAGTTTTATTTGAAATAAAATGATATGTTATTCTACGGTTTTTGTGGTTTACTACATAATAATCTTGCTGTTACGAAACAAAAAAATTTTAGTGAGAATTGGTCAGATAAATTTTTAGAATTGAAAATATAGTTGTTACGAATATGAAATTTTATTAAATTTAAGAATTAATTTTTTTTGTGGTTTACTACATAATAAAGTCACTGTTACGAATTTGAAATTTTATTAGTGAGATTTGGTATGATAAATTTTAAGAATTAAAATTATAGTTGTTAATTGTGAGAACTTATGGCAATTATTCATTCACCAAAAATACAATGAGTATATTATAAAGATTTGTATGGATTAGGCGTGAAGATGTATTAAATTAAGCAATTACATGTTTATCCTTTTATGAATTAGGCGTGAATATGTATGGATTAGATTAGGCAAATCTTAAGCCATTAGATCAAACAATATTTAATGGACAAGATTTATTTATATTTTATACACTTAAAAGTGTTTTTATTATAACCCTCCCCTATATATATATATATATAGGAATGGGATCATGTAGATCCCTATGCTTATAATAGATCCGTAGATCCAAATCTAGACCACACATTTATGACATGTGGCGCATCAAGATGGTGACACGTGGCAAGGAGTTTCCAAGCATTTCAAGGCAAAATATGGAGAGGGGTAAAATTGGAATGTAATTTTCTGATTTAATAATTAAAAAAATATATATTTTTTTTAGATTTTCTCAAAATAGATATATTTTAGATGCATATAGTTTCCCACGAAGATGCATAAAGTTTTCACACAAAATGCATAACTTTGAACAGAAAAATGCATTTGATTTTTACAGTTTTGGTATTTTCTCCAGCATGGGACTCTTAAGAGCAAAAAGTGGTTGAAGCTTACTTACACCATCATAATATTAAGATGGAGAGAATTAACAACATTTTAATTCTTGAGCACTTGAAAGATGTCAAAACAATTGGCCAAAATAACAATTTATATCTGCTCAGAATTTGAAATATCCTACTAGTTTGATGAATTAAAGAATTTCATTAATTGAAATTGAAGAGAGATTTGTAACATGATGCCTAATTTTTTGCTCCAACCTTAATTGCATTACTTATGCATTTAATTTATTATGATAAATTTGAGGAAGATGATTATTGATACTAATGGCATATTTAATGTGTGATTGATAGGAATATAGTAATTATAATAATAATAATTATTATTATTATTATTGGAATCGAAAAAGGAGATTATGAGCTAACTAATGTATAAATTGCAGATTTGAGAAAAATTAGAATGGCAGAACATGAAGATGCCACCTAGGATTGAGTGTTATTGTGGTGGCTTCAAAATGTATTCTATTATATAATAGATAGATAGATAGATTTATTATGATAAATTTGAGGAAGATGATTATTGATACTAATGGCATATTTAATGTGTGATTGATAGGACTAAAATAATTATAATTATTATTGGAATCGAAAAAGAAGATTATGAGCTAACTAATGTATAAATTGTAGATTTGAGAAAAATAAGAGTGGGAGAACATGAAGATGCCACTAGGATTGAGTGTTATTGTGGTGGCTTCAATATAATAGATTACATTAAAATGCGGTTGTATATATAAACGAAACCAAAAAGGGGGAGATCCAGAAGCCCAAGCAAAGGGCCGAGCCTCAAAAACCCCGCTTACAGAAATCCGAGGGGGAAAAAGCAGGAAAAGGGAGCTCAACAAGACGAAGAAAACCAAGAAAAGAGCGGAAGGGAAAGTTTCAAGGACTCCGGCCTAACCATCGTCCAAAATAACATAATAGATAGATTATATCTTCTTTAAAGATAACATCCCTGCTGACAAGAGCCTTTCCTTTTCCTGACTCAATGCACCATAGCTTATAACATTTTACTCCAGTAGGGTATCCCATCATAACACACTTGAGTGCTCTTGGTTCTAGTTTATCCTATCTTATATGAGCATATGCAAGGCAACCAAAAGCTCTAAGATGTGAATAACTTGGCTTTCCATTCCTACTTTCTTCTGGAGTTTTTAGATCAATTGCAGTTGAAGGGCACCTATTGATAAGATAGGCTGTTGTACTATCAGCTTCTCCTCAGAATCTGGCTGGCATCCATGAGCTACTGAGCATACACCTTTAGATTTTATACATACTTACATAAGATTTGATCACACAATTTACACAAGCAATCATTTTAAGTATGTTTGGTCTAAAAAAAATTAAAAAATTATTATGTATATCGAGTACACAATTGAGATTACAGTTCACAGTTAATCTATGGGGTAAAGAGTACACAGATAGTTTACATAATTGGAGAAATTTAGATTTCATACATACACAAGATTTAATCACACAATTTATACGAGCAATCATTTTAAGTATGTTTGATAAAAAAAATTAAAAAATTATTGTGTATATCGAGTACATAATTGAGATTACAGTTCACAATTCACTAACTTTGAACAAATGTTGTAAGTGTATTTTGACTTTGGTTAAAAAACAATGTTACTACTAAGTTGTATTGTTTTATAAAAATCAAATAAATTTACTTACCAGATTTGATTAATTGTAGTGACATTTCAATTAAATAAGGCTATTTTATTTATTTCATTGGTGAAATTCTTTAAATTCATTGAACAAAATCAATTATTTTTCAGTACACAATTAACAAAAATTATATCTTGTACAAAATTTTACACGATTCAATTAACTTAATCAAGAAAAACAACCAATTTTAATATGTTTCATAAAAAAAATCTAAAAAATAATGTTTATAATGAGTGCACAATTGAAGATTACAATTCACAATTAATCTATGGGGTAACGAATGCCCAGTAAGAATACACAATTAGGAAAATATATACTTGCATAATATTTAATCACACCATTTAATAAAGCAATCATTTTAAGTATGTTTGATAAAGAAAATTTAAAAAACTAATGCATGTATCGAGTACACAATTGCAGCGTACATAGTTATGGACAATAAGAATACAATTATTTCTTGAGAAACGGACAATAAGTACACAGTTATATACAAGTACACGACTACACAGTTAGATACACGAGCATACAATTACACGGATACACAATTACTTAGTACACATATATTGACATTAAGTACACAATTACTTTTTAAACACAGTTGCATAACTCAGCACGCAGTTATGAAAAACAGTACAATTAATTTTTAAACACAGTTGCATAACTCAGTACACAGTTATGGACAATCAGGGCACATGGGCTGAAAATGCTCAACGACATCCTTAGTTGGGTGCTCAACATCATGCTCGGATGATATCGGATGAAAGTGATCATGACTTCTCGTAGCAGGGATGCTACGGGAACTAGAGCAAGCTTGTGAAGTGCTCGGCCTACCGCTGGTCATTTGCACTAATCGGCGAGCAAGCACATCTATCCAACCTATCTCAGAAGCATCTACTGGCATATATGGCGCAATTCTCTGAGCAAGACGAGCAAAATGAGCATCATCATCAATCTCAGAAGACCGACAGGGAAGTCCATGCAAACAGCATTTAAGAAGAGGCTCCGTCTCCAGTCCAGCCTCATTGCAAGCACTCGGGCATCGCTTTCGGACATGCCCAAATGTGTGGCGTGCCTCAGGACATGGATGCTCGATATCCTTATGTTTCCTTTTAGAAGGGCCCGAATCTGCTCCACAAGAAATTGCTTTTTTTTTATTACCAAACATCTCCATCTGTTTTGCATAAGGCAATTTCTTCGTGGCATTCCTCTTGGATGCTACAAATAAGACATCATGCTCCCCTCTCTGCCATTCTACAAACATCATATAATAATTCTTAGATTCTTCAGTCGAATTAACTTCCAAAGGCTCAACCTGTAACTGGACACAAATAAATGAATTTGTTAGTAAATAACGAAGAAACATCAAACACTTTATAAAATCTAACATAATTTAATCTTACTTACCGACCGGTCGAAAAAAGAAGTCAAACCAGTCGTGCTTTTATGTGTCTTCCACATCAAACAGCGAGGAAATCGCATCTCATCATCTCGGGTTCCGCAAACTCGTCCTAAAGCCGGAATGGCCTCGTAGGACCAAATCTGTAAAGCCCAAATAGGTCCAAAGAAGTGATATGTATCACCAGTGAAGAAATCCGGATGCTTATACAAAATGCTCATATTATGACACAAAATTTGATATGAGTAAGCTCCCCAAGGAAAACTTGACCAACGCTCCACATCCTCTACCAATGCCCACACCCAATCTGCTATCCACACATTACCGCTGCATATGAGGAGATGGTATAGAAAAATTATGTTAGCAGCTTTCAAATAATCATCCACATTGTCACCAAACTCTTGTGCATTGAAAATATGGCGAAGCATGTCGATTTTCATTCTTTTCCCTCTTGATATCCTACAGAACATGGAAGTCTGAGAAATCTCATGCTTTTTCGAATTGGGGTCGTAGTTCTTTTTTGTAAACGCCAACCCAGTCACAAGCATGTAATCTTGCGCAGTGAATACAATATCAGTGCCACCAATGTGAAACCATCTCTCCTGCTCTGAGAAGCTAGCATCTTCTAGCTCGTGGGCCATAAGCTCATGTAGTGCATTATTAGCGCTATTTCCTATCCTCAAATCAAGAAAGTGACCAAATGGTCCTTCCCTAAATCTCTCAACAGCTTCCTCACCACCTACTGCCCGTAATGTCAACCCCACAAGCTCCACAACCTCATCGCGCACATATTGGTTGATGCGACACTTATATCCTTGCATTAATGGTCTCGCCCACGTAAACCTAGGCTGCAATAAAAGGAAAGACAAATTCATAAATCAAATATCCAACTGTATAGAACATATCACCTGTGTAATCAAGCTCAATTATATATTCTATATCAATTGTGTATTAATAATCAATTGTGCATTCATTAGGATGAATATCAACTATGTACTCAATATCTATTGTATATTAATAATCAATTCTGTTTTCAATATCAATTGTGTAATTTGTTAGAATGAATCGTGTACTTAATATCACCTGTGTAATTAAGCTCAATTGTGTATTGTATATCAATTGTGTACTAATAATCAATTGTACATTCATTATCATCAATATCAACTGTGTATTTCATTATCAATTGAGTACTCAGTTTTAATCGTGTACTTCAATTGTGCCCTAATTCAATTCCAACGGTCGATAATTCATCAACTTAACTAACGAATGACGAGCAAGCAAACAACAAGCAAAGACAAACTCATCCAGAAACAGTTAGCAAACCAACAATCTCATCATTTCAATAGTACATAAGTTTGCAGGGTCATTTCCAAATAAGGAAAGACCATAATTTTTAGAGACGTACCGATATGGTAATATCAGAGGGAGTACATCCTAATATACAAACTTCATCTAGCAAATTATATCCAAGTGTTAACCATTTAAAAGAGAGAGAGAGAGAGAGAGAGAGAGAGAGGGAAAAAAAACCTAACCTCAACAACCGGTGTTGTGCAACGGGACGGCATCAATGGGCAGCTAGGCGGTGGCGAGGCAGCTGTACCTACTATCAAAAGAGTGAGAGACAGAGAAAGAGAGATAGAAAGAAAGAAAGATAGTAAACGGCAGCACGTAGCGGGGCGGCGGTGGCACATGGCGGAGGGAAAGAAAAGGAGAGCAATCAAAATTCAGAAAAAAATATTAAAATATTAATTAACGACGTTCACGATACTGTAATTTTGAAACAAAAACAATTTTTTTTATTAAACATCAACAAATTAACTACGGAAACTTTAAAATGAGAAGAAAGTCACTAAAAATATTACTCCCTTCGTCCACCAAATGAATACCTATTTGGGGATGACACGAGTTTTAAAAAATTAATTAAGTGTGAATGAGTGGAATAAGAGTCCTACTTTTATTGTGAGTGAGTTTTGTGGGTACATTTATCAAAAAAGGAAACAATAGTGGACAGACCAAAAAGGAAATATAGACTAATAAGGAAATATGGACACTCATTTGGTGGATGGAGGGGTTATCTTTTTTTTTACGACGGAAAGTTTTATTCGAAAAAAAATTAAAAATAATTTTATATCGTTAATCATCCTTACGGCCGAGCCTTTGATAAAGGTAGATTTTCATTGTTAATCTGTTGTTAAAGTAGCGTTTTTTGTAGTGTAGACACCAGCAAACAACCTTCTGTCTTAATGTAAGATGTAAGTAAAGTCAGTTACAAATCAATGCTTATTTCACATCATTAATCGAATATCAACAATCATATAAGCATAGCTAACCTCCCAATCAACAAGAACAGCATAATTACAGTCTCCGATCTATTATATACAAGAGAAAATAAAGCAACCACGACGACTAACCTTTTTTGTTGTTTCCTTTACTTTCAATCGTCGCAATGAGGTTGTTCGTGTAGCCAGCTGAGATTGAATCATCCGAATCTGTAGAATCAATACGATCTCCGGTATGAGACTTTTGAAGAGCACCAGCTCTTTCTTCAACTCTGCTGCTGGGCAATGAACGACAGCGAGATGGCGTAGCAGATGTGCTTATTTTTCTCCCCTTTGTCTGCCAAGACGAAGTGTCAGGAATACGAGTTTCATCATTGCTGTCACTATCACATATGACGATCACAACCTTTCCAGCAGCGGAAGATGAAGCTACTGTCTTCTCTGCAGGCACTTCACCACCCGATTGCATTACACTCAGGTGTGAACCTGCACCACATGCACATATAAGTTGGTTTATATACTAAATAATCCATAAATAAAGTTGATGCTCGTAAGAAGACTCATCCAAATCCAAGTAAGAGAAATTCAGCCAGATGCATCATGATGAAAGAAAAAAGAAACAACAATATCAAGACAGATGCTGCAGAAAACATGAGTTACCCTTTAAAACATATCAGATCAGCATACTAGATAGGAACACATTTCTGTGCCCATGTAATGAGTTGGTAATAAGTAGGGGGGTGAATTAGGTCAGTTGAGCTATGGAGAAATCAAAAGCCAAAATTTACAAGTTAACTAATCAAACCAAACCAAATTAGTATTTTGGTTTTTACAAAGGCAAAATAAGACCCAAGGAAAAGCTTTTTTGGTTCTTCATTACAAATCCATTTACAGAAATGAACCCCTGGAGATAAAAATGTACTGGAAATAGACAGAGTGATAATCACTACCAGATTTTAATACTTCAGAAAGAGTCAGAAGTTCACAACAAAGCCTTCAAACAGCAATCAAAATGCTCCATGCACAGAGCATTTCTAAAAAGTTGAAACTGAAGTTCTAAAAAGAAACAAAAGAGCAATTTTGGACATGAGTAAAATAAGAAGAAATGAAGTAATGCTAGTGATGGCTACCAAAATTTCAACTGAGAGTGGGAACTGGTAGCATATATCTTCCTAATAATGAATTTTCCTCATGCGAGTAACTGTGCTCAACACATTGATAGCACACTGATATTGAAGATAGTTCATTTACTTTTGCATAAACCACAAAATCTATCATAGAGGACTTGTAGTTTCCTTTGGTGTATGCGCACTCAGCAAAGGAAAGAAACATCAATTGTATTTATTGATCTCATGCACATCTTTTACTATCTGGTTAGCCTTATATGTAATAAAATCAGTCTAAATATCAGTAACAACAAAAAGATTAGACCTAGAAGAAGTAAAACTTGGCCTTCAGCTTATAGTTGGGCAAACTATACATAGCATGATGAGTAGTTATCCTGATATGTTTTAAATTGTTTTTCTTGTTTTAACCATAGTCTCTTCAATAAGATTCCAATGTCTTTTTGAACTCCCCAATATGTTGCTCTTTATTAATTCACTTGACCTAACGGCCTATCTCAGCAATCGAAGGTCTCAATCAAGAATGGAGTGACATAGAAGACCACAATATTGCAAACAAAAAACTCAACTTGATATGGTAGATATTAAACAAGCTCAACCACATCAAGGAATTGCTCACAACCTCTGGAAGGAAAAGCAATTGGGGAAAGTAAGGGTGGATGGATTCACCAAAAGAAATCTACACACCCTTTATGAGCAAATTAAATTTTATTTGTTTCTTTTTCTCACCTTTAAAGGTGCAAATACAACTAGCTACTTTGCTTATATCCTAATCAATTAATCATAATCTTCCCTGAATCCCTAATCATTCTTCATAAGATCAGTCATAGTTACCCCGATACGAACCATTAGACCCTCCCGAAATCAGTCATCCTAAAATCACCAGAATAAATCTTCACAAAAAAAAAAGAATAAATCAATAAAATATGGGCTGTGAATTACCAGAAATTGCAGGAAATTCAGGTGACTCGGTAGCCCTATCTTCTTCCGGGTTCACCTCGCCATTCTGCATATTCTTCTCCAGTTCAGTGTCAGTAGGTGCTGTCTCATTATTTTGGCGCTTCAGTTCCTGCGCAACGCGATCAGCCTCAATCTCCTTTGCCTTCAACTCCTCTATTGTTTTATTTGCAGAAAGGCTCTCTCGCCTCAATTCCTCAATCTCCTTCCCCATTTTGATGAGCCGTTCATCCATCTCCTCGTATTTTCCAATACTCCTAACCAGCTCGTTCTCAACATCGTGTTTTTCCCTCCTCAATTTCTCAAATTTCTCGTTCGTTTGGACGAGCATTTTATCCAACTCGTCACCTCTCTTCTGACTCTCTCTCAGCTTCTCCTCCAGATCACACTTCTCCAACTCCGAATAGCCCAAACAGCGCTCCAGGAAATCAACCTGTTTCTTCAGTTCATCACAATCTCTGACAAGCTTTTCCATTTCAACTTTCATACTTTTTTCCCGCTCCATCAATGTATTCTGCACCTCATCAAACTCGCATTTGCGAAATGAGTGCTTAATAAATTTGATTAGTTCCGGAATTGATGAGCTCGGATCAATCATCGGCTCCCTGAGTAATGTATGTCGTAATCACGTGCGAAATTGGAGGGTTTCTTGTGGAGATATTTCTTTTGTGTGAAACAGTGTAACGGAGGCGAGGGCTTATGATTCTCGCAAGCTTGCAGAAATGGCGAAGGTGTGCTTGCGACTATATTTAAACTCTGCTGCGCACTCCGGCCTCTGCGCGCGCGTATGTGAGAGAGAGAGAGGATGGAGTCTGAGGAGTGCGAAGCTGGAATGACACAAACTTGGCTTACTATTACCGAATTAATTTGAATTTTACTTACTAATATTTCGAAATTCATATGCTTATTCGACTTAGTGCTTGTTTGGTAGTATAGTTAGGCTCCGTTTGATAGTTTTATTAGGATATGGCTATATAATTTAAATTAAAATAAATAGAATTTGCCAATTGTTAATCCCAAATTCACAAAAACCAATTCTCTCAACAAGATCCCCACAAACTATTTCACGAAACCTAGATTGCACGGGTGCGAGGGGGCGGGTGCGGGAGCGATACGATTCGGATGCAGGGATACGGATTTTTAAAAATTATAGGGTGCGATTCGTGAATGATACGTCTATTATATTATATATTTTTATTATATATAACCAATCAAATATATATATATATATATATATACATATAAATTTGTAATAAGAAGCTGCTTAAATCCTCATTTTCATTTAATCTCATTTATACGATTCTATTTTAAATTTTTTAAAAAAAAGAAACAAAAATTTAAATAAAAATACTTTAAAAATCAAAACCAAAAAAAAAATTAAAACCCTACCTACCCCACCCCCACTCAGCCGACAAACTCTCTCTCTCCCTCCCCCCTTCTTTCTTTTTCTTCTTTCTTCCTTACCCAACCCCACCGACTCCCCCACCCCCCTCTTTTCTTTCTTTTTCTTCCTTCTTTCTCTTCCAGGCGCTCCACCGACTCCCTCCCCCCCCTTTTCTTTCCCCAATCACGGTAGATGAGCTGGGGCAGGCGCTCCACCGCTCCCTCGACGACTTCCAGGCGCTCCAACTCCGGGCTGAGCTTCGACGACTTCCAGACGCTCCCTCGACGAAGTCCATCTTCAGACGCCGCCGCGCTCCAGACGCCGCCGCGCTCCAGACGCCGCCGCGCTCAACCTCCATCTTCAGACGCAGTCGCGCTCCCTCGCCATCGCCGGATTCGTGAGATTGGCGCACCGGATTCGCGCACCCATTTTTTTTTTTTTTTTGAGGGCGTATCCCACGCGAATCGCACCCTTGAGCGAATCGGATACTGCAATGTGGTGATTTCCGGCGAATCCGTGCATTATAGCACGAAACCAATTTCTTCCAATCAATTCATGATTTTTTTAATCAATTCTCTAATTATCGTCGCTTCAGTTTAGCCACAAAAAACCATTCCTTCACGGGCGGTGGCTCGATTTTGCGTTTCTAGTTGTCGACTTCTGGATCTTGATTTTTGGTCGTCAATGGACGCTCTCGATTTCTTGGTGGGCCACGACATTTTTCTGTTGGGGATGGAGGTTTATAGTGGTGACGATGGTAGCTGGTCGTCGATGGCTAGTTGCGAAGAAGAAAAAGTTCCGTTCTTCCAATTGCGAAGAACACAAATATATTTCACAGAGAGAGTATTCGCTTTTTTTCATTTTTGAAGTTAGGTTGATGATGAGGATAAATTTGTCAACAAAAAGTTAATAGTATTTGTTACTGTACAAAATGGTATAATTTAACTTGGGGGGAGGGGTGCGGGATGGCTTTTCTAATAGGAACAATATATTAGTTGCGGGCCTTGGCCTTTCTGCGGGCCAAGGCTATTATTTAACAATCCTATCAAACGCTCCAAAATCTATAGAAATACTAATTAACACACCTAATACACCCTATCAAACTGGCCCTTAATACAGTATTGCATAGGTAACTTGGGCAATTTCGTTGTCTGGTAGCTGATAAACACTCATTTTGCATGGTTTTTATGGTTTATATTCTGTAGTTTAAGTCGATTTTGTGCCCGTTTTATTATCGTTTGGAGTTCATTGACTATTATTTCATGATTTCACGGTCGGGTGTAGTTTTGACTGTTTGGATGCAGAAATGAGTGATATTGGAGCAATGGAGTATAAGGAACATGTTGAGGAGATGAGTTTTGAGAGAATCGAGCCCAAAAGTCGAGAAAAGACGAAGATTCTGAAGTCGGGACGAAAAAGGGGACATTTCGGCGGTCAAAGGAGTTGACCGCCAAATTTGGGCTATTTGATGAGCAAAATCGGCGACCAACTCGGCGATCGCCGAGTAGGTCGCCGAAATCCCTGATCGAAATTTGGCTTTGGAGAGAAAAAAACGGCGATCGCCGTTTTCAAGCTGTTTTCAGGCCAAATTCGGCGACCGGTTCGGCGATCGCCGAACGGGTCGCCGTTTTGGCTGCGTGTTTTTAATTCTTCCGCGTTTTTTACGTTTTTCTTTGTATTTTCGAGTTTTAAACTTTTGTTTTACCCTAAGACTATAAATAGGTCCTCTTTTGACCTATCTAGGGTTCCCAACTTTTATTTTTCAGTTTCATAGCTTTAGAATATTTTTGCTTTCCAGTTTTCAAGGCTTGGATCAAGATTGAAGATTCAAGCCGCTACAATCATTATTATTCGGTTTTTATACAATTGCGTTCTTTTTAATTGTGTTTATGTTTTATTTTATGATGTCTGGCTAGTTATTTAATCTAAACCTAGGGTTTGTACATAGCTGATTAATTATGTGTTTTTGATTTATTGATATCAATTTGTCCTCCAACTTGTGATTCATGATTCTTGGTGCTTAAATTCTTGTAAATTATTTGGCCAATAATTTTGCATGTCTAGCTGTTCAGTTTGAGTCTTGAATGCGATAATTGTTCAGCCGATTCAGGAATGCATGTTATAGTAGTAGCCTTGACACTTGAATGGGATAGGTGAAACTGTAGGGAGCTAATCTTTGTGTACGATTGGGAGTTAATTTATCCCTTGGAATCTTGAATGTGAAGGGGGGTAAATTAATCTACTTTCATAGGTGTTCGTTAGAGAAGCTTGTGAATAGTTCTGTGATCTCTCATCAGGGTTGGATTAAATTGGTAATTGAGTCAATATATTAAATGCATGTAGTTGATTAGTAAAAGTACATCCCTAGGGTCAGAGTTTTCCTTTTATTTGAGTTAGTTATCAGTATTTATATGCTCTTGAGTTTTTATTTGGTTAAATTTAGTTCATAATTCACCTTCATTTTTGTTTTGCCTGTTTACTGTGAGTGTCTGTTTAGGAAATAGATAGAGTAATTTTGTTTTACAGTCTCTGTGGATACGATACTCGATTGCTAGTTGCTAAGTAAATTAGTGATCAACTTTTTGGCGCCGTTGCCGGGGACTGTTAAGAAGTTGCTTTAATATTTTCGATAGGACTTTATAGTACTACAGGTTTTATTTGTTTTTATTTTTCTTTTCTGACTTTTAAAATGTGTGTTTCTGTAGGTTGCATATGAACACAAGATCTCACGGAAATCCTCTTTTTGAGTTGGACCTTGAAATCAACGCTACTTTGCGCAATCTTAAGAAGCAGAAGAATCAAGTTGAGACAGATACGATGGCTACTCCTGAGCAAATCCAAATTCGAGTTCTGCAAGAGCAATTGAAGAAGCTGATTGATGAAAAGAAGGCTGTAGAGGCTCAGAAGCAACCAGCCATCAATGAAGCGTTCATACCGCAATATGTGTACCAGGAGCCCCCACGAGTAAACGTTAACAACTTTGAGCTGAAAACGGGTTTGATCACAATGGTCCAACAGAGCCAATATGGTGGACATGCGATTGAAGACCCTAATGCGCACCTGGCGCATTTCCTGGAGCTGTGTAGCACGGTGAAGATGAATGGTGTCCCCGATGACATTATCCGTCTTCGTCTTTTCCCATTCTCACTGCGGGATAAGGCGAAGTCGTGGTATCATACGCTGCAGCTAGGAGATACTATCATGTGGGAGGACTTAGCTCATGCGTTCCTACGCAAGTTTCATCCACCTGGCCTTACGTTGAAATTGAAGATGGACATCGTGCAGTTTCAACAGTACGAGGGAGAAAAGCTAGTGGAAACTTGGGAGCGGTATCAGGAGAAGCTCAGAAAGTGCCCAGGCCATGGATTTGATGAAGGCACACTCGTGATAATGTTCTACAATGCCTGCGGGGAGCGTACAAGGATGCATATGGATACAGCTGCAGGTGGCTCTCTACTCCAGAAAAGCAGTTCTGAAGCATAGAACATTATTGATAGTATGGCTTCTACGAGTTACCAATGGCCATTTGAGCGAATACAATTGAAGAAGGTTGCAGCTGCGTCCAGTTCTGATCTTATGGCAGCAATGGTTACTCAACAGGCAGTGATGGCTACGCAGCTGGCAGAGCTGACTACAAAAATAAGTGAGTTAAATGTTGGACGTCCTGGAGAAAGCTGTGATAGACCCGTCAGGCATGGAAGATGTCAATTATGTGAATGGCAGAAACTATGGAAATTTCTAGCGAGGACAGCCAGTAATGTATGGCAGAGGTCAACAATTTCAGCAGGGTCAGCAGCAGTTTCAGCCAGGAGCACGCCCGCATCCTAATCTTTCTTACGGCAATCCGAACAATGCTTTGCAGCCTCCACCTGGATTTTCTGTGTCTAGTGGAGGAGTTATCAATGAGCCGAAGAAGGAGTCACTTAAGGAGATGCTGAAGCAAGTGTTGGTGAAGGTCACAGGGATGGAAGCAAATTCGACAAAAATGGGAACCAAAATTTACAACATGGAGCAAAATTTTTCAGCACTTTCCAAGGAAGTGCAAATGTTGGAGAACCAAGTTGGTCAGATGGCCAACAAAGTAGCTGCGCAGCACATACCAGGAAAATTTCCAAGCAACACTGAGATCAATCCTAAGAATCAGTGTAATGCAATTCATTTGAGAAGCGAGACTCAGTATCAGAATCATCCAGAGCAGCAGGAGGGCATGGAAAAAGGTGTAGAGATTGTTGAGGAGGATGATTTGGAGACGATTGTATGCGATTCGCCGTTAAGGAGCCTATTCCTGCTCCCACATTTCCCAGGCCAGAGTACAAGCCTGTGGCACCTTTCCCGCGTCGCCTGGCAAAGCCAAAGATGGATGAGAAGTTAGCCAAGTTTATGGAGGTATTTTCAAAGCTTCACATCAACATTCCTTTACTTGATGCTTTGAGAGATATGCCAGGCTATGCCAAGTTCCTCAAGGATGCAGTCTCCAACAAGAAGAAGTTGGGGAAATATGAGACGATTAATCTTTCCGAGGAATGCAGTGCTGTGTTACAAAGAAAGCTACCATTGAAGCAAAAAGATCCTGGCAGCTTTATTATAGCTTGTGTGATTGGAGGGCAGAATTTCTCCCGCGTTCTTTGTGATTTAGGGGCAAGCATCAATTTGACGCCTCTCTCTATTTTCAACTGTTTGGAGATTGGAGATATCAAGCCTACTTCCATTGCATTGCAGATGGCAGATCGTTCCCTTACATATCCCAAGGGAATAGTGGAGGATGTTCTAGTGCAGGTGGAACAGTTTATTTTTCCTGCAGATTTCGTAGTGTTGGACATGCCGGAGGACAAAAATACTCCATTGATTTTGGGGCGTCTGTTTCTTGCTACAGGCCGTGCGTTGATAGACGTGCAAGAGAGAGATCTTACTTTCCGCGTCAATGATGAAAAGATGACGTTGTCCATTTATGATGCGATGAAGAAGCCAGCTGAGCCACAACTTGAGGATTATAATTTAATTGAGACTGTGGTGGATTTTCCTGCAGCTGTAGAGGATCCTTTGGAGGAGTGCATCACACAATCATTATATCCTTATTTCGATCTTGATGAGGCGTGTGATGAGATCTTAGATTATATTGCAGATCTGGAGGCTGTAGAGAGTCATCCCATCGATCATGTGCCTTACATGGATATTCACAAACCTGTTGATGGGGGAAACAAGTCGATGGAAAAGGGAGCTGATTTTCCTACTCCAGCTGTAGCTGCAGCTGCACCCAAACTTGAGCTGAAACCACTTCCTGAGCACTTGAGGTACCAATTTTTGGGTGAGAATGAAACTTTTCCTGTTATTGTATCTGCCTATTTATCTCCGTTGGAGTTGGAGAAGTTGATGCGAGTCTTGAGGAAATACAAGTCTGCTATAGGATGGTCTATTTCTGACATCAAAGGAATTAGTCCTTCTATTTGCATGCATCGTATTTTATTGGAGCAGGAATACAAGCCTAAGGTGCAGCCGCAGCGATGTTCGAATCCGGCTATGCAAGAAGTTGTGAGAAAGGAGGTGCTCAAGTGGTTGGATGCAGGAATCATATATGCCATCTCTGATAGTGAGTGGGTGAGTCCGACTCAAGTGGTCTCTAAGAAAGGAGGCATGACTGTGGTTAA
This sequence comes from Salvia miltiorrhiza, assembly GCF_028751815.1. NCBI lineage: Eukaryota > Viridiplantae > Streptophyta > Magnoliopsida > Lamiales > Lamiaceae > Salvia > Salvia miltiorrhiza. The sequence continues at coordinate 44,445,434 of NC_080391.1, forward strand.
GGATGAGAGAGATGAGCTCATAGCTACGAGACTGGTCACAGGATGGCACGTGTGCATTGATTATCGAGCTTTGAATGCAGCCACACGTAAGGATCACTTTCCTTTGCCATTTATTGATCAGATGCTTGACCGTTTGGCAGGATATGAGTACTACTGTTTCTTGGATGGGTACTCGGGCTACAATCAGATTATGATAGCCCCGGAGGATCAGCATAAGACCGCTTTTACTTGTCCCTACGGCATCTTTGCTTTTAGGAGGATCTCTTTTGGTCTTTGCAATGCTCCTGCCACTTTTCAACGCTGCATGATGGCGATTTTCCATGGGATGATTGAGAACATTATGGAGGTATTCATGGATGACTTTTCTGTTTTTGGCTCCTCCTTTGATAATTGTTTGGACAATCTTGCTCAAGTGTTGCAGCGTTGTAAGGAGACGGCACTAGTGCTCAATTGGGAAAAGTGCCACTTCATGGTTCGTGAGGGCATTGTTTTGGGGCATAAAGTTTCTGCCCAAGGTTTGGAGGTGGATCGTGCTAAGATCGTGGCTATTGAAAAGTTGCCGCGGCCTACTTCTGTGAAATCTGTGCGGAGCTTTCTTGGTCATGCAGGATTTTATAGGCGCTTCATCAAGGATTTCTCCAAGCTGTCCAAGCCACTATGTGCTTTGCTAGAGAAGGATGTGAAGTTTGTCTTGACCGATGAGTGCCTCGTCTCCTTTGAGAAGTTGAAAGCTGCACTGACTTCTACGCCAGTGTTGATCACGTCGGATTGGAGTGCCCCGTTTGAGTTGATGTGCGATGCTAGCGATTGGGCCGTGGGAGCTGTGTTGGGGCAAAAGAGAGATAAGTTATTCAAGGTAATTTACTACACTAGTAAAACCTTGGATTCTGCGCAGATGAATTACACTACCACGGAGAAGGAGCTGCTAGCTGTGGTGTATGCCTTTGATAAGTTCTGTTCTTATTTGATTGGAACTCATTGAATTGTCTACACTGATCATGCCGCCATCCGCTACTTGTTCACGAAGAAGGACTCCAAGCCCCGCTTGATTCGTTGGATCTTATTGCTGCAAGAGTTTGATATGGAGATCCGAGATCGGAAGGGATGTGAGAACGTGGTAGCTGACCACTTGTCTCGATTGGAGAATCCGATCGAGGGGGATGATCCGAAGATGGCCATCAATGAGTCTTTTCCCGATGAGCAGATTTGGGCGGTGCTATTTAAGGATCCTTGGTATGCAGATTTTGTAAATTACTTGGTTATTGGAGCTCTTCCCGAGGGGATGTCGCACTATTAAAAGAAGAAGTTCCTCCATGATGTCAAGTTCTATTATTGGGAGGATCCTTACTTATACCGGAGGTGCGCCGATGGCTTTATTCGGCGATGTGTTAGAGAGCATGAATGACCAAAGATCATTGAGGAGTGCCATAGCTCACCTAGTGGAGGTCACTTTGCTCCCAACCGCACTGCCATGAAGGTAAATCATAGTGGATTTTATTGGCCTTCAATTTTCGCAGATTGCCATGCTTTCGTGAAGTCTTGTGATCGATGCCAGCGCATGGGCAACATTACCAAGCGGGATGAGATGCCACAGAACATCATTGTCGAGGTAGAGCTATTTGATGTTTGGGGAATTGACTTCATGGGTCCTTTCCCTCCTTCATGTGGTTTTTCCTATATATTGCTTGCGGTGGAGTATGTGTCTAGATGGGTGGAGGCGATCCCAACTGTCACCAATGATTCAAAGGTAGTCATTAAATTCTTGCAAAAGAATATTTTGACTCGATTCGGAGCACCGAGAGCGTTGCTTAGTGATGGGGGTTCGCACTTCAACAACAAGCTACTAGCAAGCGTGTTGGCAAAGTATGGAGTAAAGCACAAGGTGACGACTCCATATCATCCTCAAGCTAATGGGCAAGCAGAGTTGGCAAATCGAGAGATCAAGCAGATTTTGGAGAAGAGCGTCGCCAACAAGAAAGATTGGGCAAAGCACTTGGATGATGCTCTTTGGGCGTATCGCACTGCCTACAAGACTCCAATTGGTATGTCTCCCTATTAACTTGTTTTTGATAAATCCTGTCATTTACCTGTTGAGATTGAGCACAAGGCATATTGGGCGACGAGGAGAATCAATTTGGAGTTCAAGGAGGCCGGTCATACAAGGCGCGATTTGTTGACAGAATTGGATGAGTGGAGGAATGAAGCGTATGAGAGTTCCCGTATCTACAAGGAAAGGGCAAAGAAGTTCCATGATTTGAGCATCCGCACAAAGGAATTCAAGCCGGGACATGAGGTACTCTTGTATGATTCTAAGCTTCGACTATTTCCTGGCAAGCTGCAGTCTAGATGGAGAGGTCCATATGTGGTCCACAAGAGCAATTGGAATGGGACTTATGAATTGCTTGCATCGAATGGATCAACTTTCACTGTTAATGGCCATCGTCTTAAACCGTATTTCAAGGCAGAGCTGGACCGCGACGTGGAAGTAGTCAATTTCATTGATCCATGATTGGAGGTATCGTCAAGCTATAGACGTTAATTTTAGCACTTGTTGGGAGGTAACCCAATTTTTATTGCTTTGTTAGTTTTTGTTTGTTTTTCTTTCTTTTTGTTTGTCGTTGTTTTCTTCTCGTTTTTGTTAGTTTTTCCTTGTTAGTTTAGGTTCATTTTTGATGTTTGTTCCTAGTGATTTTCGTTTTTTGCAGCAAAAAAAAAGGTGAAAAATCGAAAAACGGCGACTAAGCTCCAAAAACGGCAACCTAGCATCGATTTCGGCGACCAACTCGGCGATCGCCGAGCAGGTCGCCGAAATCCCTGAATACAATTTACACTTGGTTTCTCAATTTCGGCAGTCGCCGAATTCCTTCATGTTTTCGCCGAAAAACGGCGACCAACTCGGCGATCGCCGAGATGGTCGCCGAGTTGCCCAGATCAGTTTTAATTCGCGATTTTTACCCCTTTTTTCCATTCTCTACACCTAAAATACACACTCAGCACACATAGTTCGAAAATCTTGAATTTTCATCTTTAGATTACTCCCAAACGACTTTGAATCTTCTAAATTCCTTCCATACATCTACTACCCACATCATTAGCTTTCATTCCATCCGATGACTTCGGGTTTTCATCCACCGCATTGGGAGATTCACGATTTTGGGGGTTTTGCTCAAGAACTTTTGAATTTTCGATTTTTGCTCCTAAATCTTCAAGGTAAGTGCTTCTAACTCTTAATCTAGTGTTATTCCTATGCTATTACTACGTTTCTTTGGGTTGATTGTAGAATTTTTGATGGGTTAGTAGAGCTAGGGTTTATGCTAGAACTTTTTGTGAGCTTAATTGTTTAAGGAGTTTGAATCGTATGCTTTGTGTTGGTGTTTGAGCTTATTGTTATATACTTGTTGGTGTTGATGAAGTTGGTTGAATCCAAAATAGCATGCTAGTGATAGAATTGTTAAGTCCCAAGAGGTTCTTATCTTTGCCTTGCTTTCACTTGGTCTTTGTTTGATGATTATATATGATGTTGATTGTGGCATAGATAAAATCCATGAGGCTTTGTATCTTTGGAAAGATTAAGCATGATGTGGGGGATTTTGATAGATAAAGGATGTTGAGATTGTCAAGGGAGATGGATAGAGGGTGCTAGTTAGCTTGCTTTACAATCTTGTGGATGATTTAATGGTTTCTAACTAGCAGTTAATCCAGGTACAATGGCCCCCAGGAAACGTAGAGCTACCGACGCCTCGAGCTCCCGCCAACCGGCCGAATACACTCGTGAGGACCCCGAGTTTCATGGGGTATCCCTTATATCAGACGATGATCGGATTCGGTTTCGAAAGCTTGCAAGGAAGGGGGTCGAGATAACACGTTATGCCGATCATGACCTTCTTAGGGAGATGGGAATTTACGACGACCTGCGTGACCTGTTCTACCATGTCGGGTGGACCCACATCTTCAATGGTGGATGGCCCACCTATGAACGAGCAACGTTGGAGATCCTCAGCACTTTGGATCAGTCGGTCTTCAATCAATCCAGACCAAGAGCAATCTCATTCCAGCTCAACAATACCTGGGAGGCTGATACCTCGGTGACCGAGATCACCACGGCACTTAACTGCAGAGTGGGGGGTTACACCGTGCACACAATTGGTGCAGAGTTCAACGCTGCAGCATTCTGGAGAGAAATAGCTCTGCCAAGCGCCGGTGTATTCGTGTCGGGGACATCAAATGCGGCGGACATTAGAAATCCTGTCCTAAGGATGGTACACCGCATTTTGGCTTATACGGTGCTTGCAAGGAAGGACAACACCCACGTGACGCAGCAGGAGCTGTTCATCATTTGGGGGATGCTCGCACGCACTCCAATGGATTTGACTCACATCCTCCTCAAGCAGCTGTTCAAGGCATCAAAGGCCACCGCAGGAGTGATTACAATTGGAGGGATGCTTACACCCCTTGCACGCCGTATTTGGCCCGCAGTTGCTCAATGGGATGCTTTGGCGGGTGATAATCTACTCAATGGTCGTCGGATGGTCCACATGAGATTCTTGTCGAGAGCCCAACCACCATTTAAGTTGGTGCAAAGTGAAGGTGACCACTTCCGCCTGCCGAACCCGTCTCTCACCCGCGTGGGCGGGCGCTTTGAGACTCAGAACTGGTTGATGAACACAGGCGCCCATGTGAGGGCCATAGCAGGTGAGCAGGTTGACGTGCAGGATCCTCCACAGGTGGATGAGGAGGAAGAAGCGCAAGAGGAGCCCGCAGCGGCAGCAGCAGGAGAACAATGGGGACAGGGAGCTCCTTTTGATGTGACTGAGCTCACCGAGAGGATGCAGCAGTTGCAGGCCTTTGCCGAGCAACAAGAGGCGCAACTCACTGTTATGCGCACAGATGTCACGGCGGTTCGCCTGCAGCAGCAAGCTATGGATGCGTATCAGCGTGAGCAATTTGCTCATTTTGGCGCTTTTGAGACATATGCACGGGAGGAGTTTGGTCGGCAGGCAGCCTTTGAGGCTTGGCAGCGGGTAGAGATGGAGAGACAACATCAAGAGTATGCTAGGCAGATGGCGATGCAAGAGGAACTCCTACGACAGTTTCAGGAGTTTCAGAGGAGACAGGGAGGACCGCCATCTTGAGTGATTTGTAAGTATGGTCACCATAACCTTTATCTATTTTTCCCTCCAAACTTATTCTCGAGCATTCGCTCCTTAATAAGTTTGGGGGAGGGGGATGGAGATTGGTTATGGTTTGCATTTTCTTAGCCTAGTGTATTTTTGCTCTTTTTTATGTTTTGAAGATTTATTCTTAGTCTTTTATTCGTGGGCCTGTAACTAAATTGATATAATCTCCGACATACTCCATAGTTTCTTTGCTATTTGAATGTTTGTTGCTCCAATTAGTTGTTGGTAAGGTGCCTATGAGGATTTCTGCGAAAAAGAAGGTAATTCCCAATTTTTCTTGATATTTGGACATGATTTGAACTAACGTGTATGATTGATGAGTATATTTTTCCTTGACTTTTGACGTTGAACAAGCTTGTGAGGAATTGAGCCTTAACTGCCCATATTTGCAGTTTGTTCTTTGTTTTTTAGTGTTGTCATGCATGTAGTGCGCTTCTAGAACTTGCCATGAGTCTTGGTTGAGGTTGCTTGTTGTGTCCAAGAGTTTGAGATGATCTTAGGCCATCTTTCGTAAGCCACGTTATATCCCAAACACTTTTCCTGAAAACATTATTCCCTTGTTAACCGTGTTTGAGCCTTCTTAAGCTTTGATTCTTTAACCGGATGATAGGGGGTGATGGAGTATATGGGGATCATCGTGTGGTATTGGCTGTGGGTTGATTGAAATAAGGGGTGAAACATGATTCTAGTCATTCTTATAAGCTCTAGAAAAAGAAAAAAAATTGAAAAGAAAAAAAAAAGAGAAAAAGAAGGAAATTTTGATGAAAGTTGGTTGAGAAAGTCGAGTGATAATTGAAAAGTTCATGGATAGTCGACTTTGTTGTTACTAGAAAAGTGAGAGCATAAAAGAATGTCTAGTTTTGATTTATGATGATTATATCCCTTGGTTTGTGGTGATTATGAAGATGTTGTTAGGTGGAAGATGGAATTGATTCCATGCTCGAATAGTGAAGTCATAAGGTTGGTGTAATCAATTTACTTTGAGTCACTTAGCCAAATTTCCCTACCTAATCCAATGTCCCTACATTAAAACCCAAATTTAAGACCTATTTGATCTTACCCTTGGCACACTTTTAGCGATGGAGATTTGAGACGATTGGCAAGCCTATGGTAAGTAATCTGCATTGCATGAGTTTCGATGAGAGATACACGTCCTTTTTCCATCAATTGAGAGTTGAGTGAAACACTTTTATCTTGAGAGTCAATTGTTGGAATGTCAAGGTTGAATTTGCCATTGATTATGCTTGTTGGTGATTATTGCGTTCATGTGTTAAGGATTTGAGGGAATTCAAAAATTTTATTTTTCTAAGGCATCGATGATCCAATCATCTTACCCATTCGTGTTTATTGTTTTGTTCTTCTCGTTGTTCGAGGACGAGCAACATCTTAAGTTTGGGGGAGTTGATAAACACTCATTTTGCATGGTTTTTATGGTTTATATTCTGTAGTTTAAGTCGATTTTATGCCCGTTTTATTATCGTTTGGAGTTCATTGACTATTATTTCATGATTTCACGGTCCGGTGTAGTTTTGACTGTTTGGATGCAGAAATGAGTGATATTAGAGCAATGGAGTATAAGGAACATGTTGAGGAGATGAGTTTTGAGAGAATCGAGCCCAAAAGTCGAGAAAATACGAAGATTCTGAAGTCGGGACGAAAAAGGAGACATTTCGGCGGTCAAAGGAGTTGACCGCCGAATTTGGGCAATTTGATGAGCAAAATCGGCGACCAACTCGGCGATCGCCGAGTAGGTCGCCGAAATCCCCGATCGAAATTTGGCTTTGGAGAGAAAAAAACGGCGATCGCCGTTTTCAAGCTGTTTTCAGGCCAAATTCGGCGACTAGTTCGGCGACCTCCGAACGGGTCGCCGTTTTGGCTGCGTGTTTTTAATTCTTCCGCGTTTTTTACGTTTTTCTTAGTATTTTCGAGTTTTAAACTTTTGTTTTACCCTAAGACTATAAATAGGTCCTCTTTTGACCTATCTAGGGTTCCCAACTTTTATTTTTCAGTTTCATAGCTTTAGAATATTTTTGCTTTCCAGTTTTCAAGGCTTGGATCAAGATTGAAGATTCAAGCCGCTACAATCATTATTATTCGGTTTTTATACAATTTGTTTTATACAATTGCGTTCTTTTTAATTGTGTTTATGTTTTATTTTATGATGTCTGGCTAGTTATTTAATCTCAACCTAGGGTTTGTACATAGCTGATTAATTATGTGTTTTTGATTTATTGATATCAATTTGCCCTCCAACTTGTGATTCATGATTCCTGGTGCTTAAATTCTTGTAAATTATTTGGCCAATAATTTTGCATGTCTAGCTGTTCAGTTTGAGTCTTGAATGCGATAATTGTTCAGCCGATTCAGGAATGCATGTTATAGTAGTAGCCTTGACACTTGAATGGGATAGGTGAAACTGTAGAGAGCTAATCTTTGTGTACGATTGGGAGTTAATTTATCCCTTGGAATCTTGAATGTGAAGGGGGGTAAATTAATCTACTTTCATAGGTGTTCGTTAGAGAAGCTTGTGAAAAGTTCTGTGATCTCTCATCAGGGTTGGATTAAATTGGTAATTGAATCAATATATTAAATGCATGTAGTTGATTAGTAAAAGTACATCCCTAGGGTCAGAGTTTTCCTTTTATTTGAGTTAGTTATCAGTATTTATATGCTCTTGAGTTTTTATTTGGTTAAATTTAGTTCATAATTCACCTTCATTTTTGTTTTGCCTGTTTACTGTGAGTGTCTGTTTAGGAAATAGATAGAGTAATTTCGTTTTACAGTCTCTGTGGATACGATACTCGATTGCTACATTTGTGCTACAATTACACCGTTTTAGTTGCGGTTTAGTTGCTAAGTAAATTAGTGATCAGTAGCCTATGCATCAAAAACGTGAGGCCAGCTATTTTGCTGAGGCCCGCTCAATCTACTGTTCCGCCTTTGAGTTTGTAGTTATCTACTCCCTCCGTCCCACGAATCTTGACACGTTTGGTTTTGGCACGATAATTAAGGATTTATAGATTAGTGTTTTAAGTGTGTAGGTAATAAAGTATAAAAGTGAAAAAGTAGGAGATGGAAGGTGATAAAGTAGGAGATATAAGGTAACAAAGTGATAAAGTAGGAGAGAGAATGTAATAAAGTGATAAAGTATGAGAGAGAAAGGTAATTAAGAACCGTTATTGTTTAGTTAATTGTTACTATATTTAGAAACGTATCAAGATTCGTGGGACGGCCGAAAAGGAATACTTGTCAAGATTCGTGGGACAGAGGGAGTAATATTCTATGGCCGTATTTGATTTTGCAGTTGGTTTAAGCCCACTTAACTTAACCCAGTTTAAAGTAATCTGGACTAGGGTGTTGCGGTAAATGGGCCGCATATTTGGTAGGAATCATCAAATCTAGTCTTAGCGCATGCGCAGTGTTTGATATTCTTTGGTAATTGCAAGTTTAGTAAATGATATGACTATATTATCCTTGCTATTTTTTCTTATTACCAAGCGTATCCTCAGCAAAATCCCGCCGAGAATGCGAAGCTTCTGCAAGTTCGCGCGCTTACTGGCTTACTTATATCCCCAAATTGATTGAAATCTTCACATCTGCAAAAACCAAGTTCGAAGAGAGTTGCAAATATCGTTCTAGGTGAAGTTTTCTTTGGATATCTTTTGAACCGTGATGGCATCGGCGCAACAAGGTAACTTATGGCGCCATTAATTTTGCTTATTTCTGCATGTTATTTGAGTTTTTTTCATCGACAGTAGCGTGATGGAGCCGTTCTTTTCATTTTATTCCTGTATATTATTTGCGTATTTTTACATCGAAACCTACACTGATGGCGCCGTTGTTTTCGTTCTATTTATGTTTGTTGTTTGCGTTTTTTTATCGAATGAACACTGTGTATTCACTTGTTTTGTACTTTGGCCTTGATGTTGTTGTCTTCCATCTATTATTGTAACTTCTTGTTTTCCAATTATTGACAATTGTTTTTGTGTTGGGCATTATGTCCAATCCATATTATTGTGAATATGCATGCCAATTTTCATTTTTTTTTTTTGCTTCTCACTGAATACTGATGTTGCTGTCTTTAATCTATTATTGTAGTTTCATTTTTTTTTCATGTTTCAGAATCATTTTTGTGGTGGATATGATGCCAGATTTCATATTTTTATTTTCTTCTCACTGTATAACGTTACATGATTCCCAGGGAGTTGTGGTCTAGGCGGTACCCGTGTGAATAAGACGGATAAGACACGAAGAAGGTGGACAGGTAAGGAGGAGGAAACACTAATCGCATCGTTGAAGGAATTGGTGGTTCAAGGTTGAAAGTCGGACAACGGGTTTAGGGCGGGATACCTAACTAAACTCGATGAGGCGATGAAGGCTGCGTTTCCAGAAGCGGATCTAAAAGAAATCCCGCACATAAACTCCAAAATATGTGCGTGGAAAAAAAATTACTATAGCTTGTCACAGATGTTAGGACGTAGTGGATTTGGGTTTAGTACCAATGGTGACTATTTGATTGATTGCTCAAATGAAATGTGAGAGCAAATAGTGAAGGTATTCTTCAAACTTCTTGCACAAAGTTGTTACAGTTTCTAAATTACATTGCTTGATTATGGTTGCTAATACTTCTCCAATGCAGTGTGAATGTGTGATCCTAATACACGGCTGATGAGATACAAGCCATGGCCGATGCTAGAGGATTGGAAAGAGGTTTTCGGTAAAGACCGAGCAACCGGGGAACAAGCTGAGGACTTGATGGATGCAGTCAACGAGATGCATCATCGCGAAAATGTAGAGCTCAACACTCCTGAATCGGACTACCATGTCAATCTTGCTGACCCGTCGGGCCATGAAATTGTCGAGGAAAGTGTAGGATAAAGCAGCAAGGGGACAACCACGTCTGGTAGTGTTGGCAGAAAGCGTAAACAATCGGAAGATATGAGTGCTCTGTGTGAAGTGCTTCGTGACATCAACCATACCACAGACAGGAGGCTGGAGAACTTGGCTAATACGATTGGTTATGACTTTGACATGGGAAAGTCTAGGCAAGAGGTCTTTGATCAGCTTGGTGACATCCCGGGCTTCACTTTGGAGGACAAATTCGATGTGTGCGAGCTCTTCGCGGACAAGATCGAGCGTGTTGAGATTTTCCGCAGCCTGCCGACAGGCGCAAATGAGTCATATGTGAGGCGTTTCCTCAAGGGAAGGTTCAAGTAACTTATGATGGTAGTGGTTTGAAGTTTTTTGGTGAAGACTTGGCACGTTTTATGCTTGGTGCAGTCTTTTAATTGTCTATTTTGATGTTTTTGCATAGACTTTGATGCATTTCTCTATCTAGTAGTATTTAATAGTTGGTGAACTTGCCACGATGTGGTTTTCCTTTTCATAACATTTGTTCTTGTTGTTGGAACAAATGTGACGTTATTGGTATGTTCCTGTTTGCTATCTATTTGGTAATTTCCTTTTCTGTGTTGTGTTATGTTCTCTTTGATTTTTGTTATCATTGGCAATTTCCTTTTTTGTGTTATGTTCTCTTTTCATAACAATTACTAACATTGAATCCATTAGTAGTAAAATGAAATGGTCACATCCACCTGAATAAGCTTCATCACCACAATTTTTTGGGGTTTCTTAAGTACAAAATAAGCCATAAAAATTGATTGAAAATATTTTACCATAATTGGTGGCTAAGAAAATAAAAGGTGACCATTCTTAAAACCCCAACTATTTGAATGGGCTCGAGCTTGCACAAGAGCTTTCATCAGCGGGACCAGAAGCGTCCTCTTTAGGAAACAGCTTGCAGATAACAGTTTTTGGTCCTTTCGCGACTGGAGAAGTGACGTCGTCGTCATCAGAGAGAACTAGAGTACACACTGTTGAGCTGATACTGATGACTTCACAACCTAGTTCATGCTTGATCCTTTTTGGTCCAAATAGCAAACACATCTTGTAGTACTCCGGCTCACCAACGTAGTAATTAGCCTGCGCCCACACATTCTCCTTCTCAAATGATTCAATATTGTGTCAGTTTCTAATTGAAAAAATGGTGACCAAATGTATAAAAATAATGCAAGAAGGATGTAGCACACCAAGAAGATTTTATCACACACTTCATCAACTGCGATGATGCGATTCAAACAAGAATCCCAATGAGTGTCTGGCCTATTCATCAGTTTCACGTAAGTGTTGAATCGGCCCTCTAACGTCTTCAATCTCTCTTTAATGTCAACAGATGTGAAATCTTTGGCAAACTCATCGTTGAGTTCGCCAGTTACAGTCTGGATTGCATGTGTGTTGTTGACACCCCATCCGGCTGAATCTCGTCAATAGAAAAGGAGTAGACACAAGGTTCTAGAGAGCAACACTTCACCAACATTGTCACTGAAAATAAAATGCTATAGCAAGAGGCTTACGTATGATGCCTGTGTCTATTTCAATCTCGAAGATCCTTCACAGCATCATCGAGTCCATGTGCCTCTTCCATTCGCCCCATAGAATAACCAAGTTTGGTCTGGAATATCTTCGAAAATCATCTTGTTATTATGCTCATTGAATTTTCCGTGGCATTGGAAAGAGGGGAGATGACTTGGTATTTATGGAAGAATATAGGAATATTTGGAGAGTTCTTTTTTAATGGCAGCGTTTAATTAGGGTAGTTGGGGCAATCCAATTTTCAGCATTTATGTGAAGTGTAGAAGTAAGAAGATAATAGGGTATAATCAAATCAAATTCTTGAGTTTCATTGGCCGAATTATGCTCGATAAATGGATTTACTTGCAATCTTCAACAATGAATTGAATATAGTCATCATGGGTTGAGTCTTATTGGAGATATGGCAATAGGAGTTAATTGAATAATACATACACATAATTGCTCGAGCCTAATCACAGCGGCCTATTCCACATGTCCTGCTCAAAATAGTATATTAAGATAAAATTGCAACATAAAATCAATTCATAATATGGTATGTCACAACATCCTCAAGTTCCTTAACATTAGCAATATAGCATCAACATGGAATCCATAGAGTTACAAAATAGATTGAAACGAAGTTCATGCCATTCCAAAATCCCACACTTCATCAATTACACAAGTTTACCAACAACAAATCCTAGCAATATAAACACAATCTGTAACACCCCAATTTTCATAAACCTTTCAATTTAAAAATCATGAAGAACTAATAGATAAAATAAAATTTCTTGACTATTAAAATTTAAACTAATTTAAAAATCAATTTGCCAAAACTAAAGTAGTAACATAAAATGAAATAAAAAAAATAAAACGATAAACTAAGACTTAACAAATTCTACTAAAATGTTCAATGCAAAATCCTTATCCCTAGTCATTCTCCACTTCCATGGCCACTTCGACTCTGAAACTGCAAAACTGAAAAGATAAGGGGTGAGCATATTGAAAATATACTCAGTGAGGAAACATAACAAAATATTCATATATGTCACATATGTAATCAAAACACGTTATCATGCTTGCAAACATACGCCAAGAGACCGGAGCCCCTTGACAAACATAATCATAGTTTAAGTCGATGGCTTAAGTCCCATGACCAAACACATACATAAGATCAATGACTTAGGTCCCATGATCAACTTATCAACATAGATCAATGGCTTAGGTCCCACGATCGCACATAACAACATAGATCAATGGCTTAGGTCTCATGATTGCACATAACATCATAGATCAATGGCTTAGGTCCCATGATCGCACATAACATCATAGATCAATGGCTTAGGTCCCATGATCACACATAACAACATAGTCATAAGATGCACGTAAACAAGTAATCAACGCGATAATAAAAACATATATAACCATATGAATAAGCGTAAAATCCCTCACCTTAAAGTCGAAGCTTTTAGATCAAATCCGGAATGAAGATCTTAATCGCACCGCACCTAATCACATAATAATCATTTAACTTAATCTAAAAATTCTATAATCTATATGTATATTAATATATACACACGTATTTATACTTATATACAATAACCCTTAAATAAAAAAAATAAGAAGCATCAGATCTTCATTATGAACGAATAGAACTAACCACACTTAAAAATGTTTTGTTTAACTAATTTAATCATACCTAAATCAATACACTAAGCAAGACTAATAAACTTTTTCGAAAATATTGATTCCTTATGAATAAGGGTGTTACAACTAGGGGTGTGCATCGGTTCAAAACCGAACCGACCGACACTAATTTAAGAAAACCGAAACCGAACCGATGGGATAGAAACAGGAACCGAACCAACCGAGTCAAACTGAAAAACCGACCTAAACCGAACCGGCAAAAACCGATCGGTTTCGGTCGGTTTGCCGAACCGACCGATCCTTTTTCTTTTTCCAAAATTCAATTAGTGAGGGATCAAATGCTTCTGTGACAAAAATTCAAAAACACACCATAAATCACCGATAGACAATTGGGATCTACACACAGCTTTGTTGTATACCATAGATTTATAGGCAGGTTCATAGATAAGATGAAAATTAATAGATTTAAAGATATACACTAATAGATTCATAAGCAGACTAACCGCATATACAAAAATCAGAAAATGCTTGATGACTAAGTGAACTATTCAGCAATAGGGGTGGCGGGATGGCGTTGCGGCGACGAGGGGAGGCCGAGGCGCAGCGCAATCGGCGGGCGATGCCGCTGGCGACGAAGGGGAAGAAGGGAGGGAGGAGGCGGTGCGTTGTGTGTGGCTGCGCCTGTGAAGCAGGAGCTGTCGAGGACGGAGGGGAAACGACCGCGCCGGTGGACGGAGGGGAAGCAGCCTCGCCGACGCTGCTGTGGGAAGGAAGGAACCGATGAAGACTGTCGCTGCGCTGAGGTTCTCTAGAGAAAGGGAAAGCGGCAGAAATCAGAATAGATTTAGGGTATGTATAATGTATTTACTATTTATTATATTAAATATTATATATATATATATATATATATATATATATATATATATATATATATCGGTTCGGTTCCCGAATCGAACCATGAGCGAAAAACCGAAACCGAACCGATACTTGGTCGGTTTTCACATTTGAAAACCGAACCGAAAACCGACCAAAAAAATAAAAAACCGAACCGAACCAAAAATGATCGGTTCGGTCGGTTTTTTCGGTCCGGTTCGGTTTATGCTCAGCCCTAGTTACAACTATAATCACAGAAGTTTAAAAAAATATATAAGTAAAGCTTTTGTGACTCCTCAAAAGAAATAAACCCCATAAAATCAATTATTTTCGGCTTCTGCAAAACCACATATTGGGATTCTCAAATTTATAAAATAAAATACTATCTCATAAGCATATGTCGTATCCTCTTTTGTCTACATATAATAATAATATCTATACCATTAGAAAGAAAAACAAAACAGTGCATTTTGCAAAGTTAAAACTCAATTGAATTTTTAATAATTAGGAAAAGTTAATCGGTTGTTATAGCCTCTTACCCACTAACAAGCAAAATCAGTCTCCAAAGAATTAATCCGTAAAAAAAAATATCAACTACTTGAAGCTATCAAAGCAAAATTAGTTGACGAAAAAAATACCTTATTTACTGCTTCCCTCGAAGTCTGCGTATGTGTATAATTTAGGGTACGAATTGTGCCTCTAATTATACTAGTCTTTAAAGAGTTTGAAAAATTATAAAGATTGTATTCTACGTATATCTCCTAATAAGATTAGGAACAAAGATGATAAAAGAGTTCTAATCTTAATAATAATAATAATAATAATAATAATAATAATAATAATAATAATAGTCTAGATAAAATTAATGGTGCATATCTATATGTATCATGTAATTATTTAAAAAAAAAAGCTATACACACTACAAGAAATTGAAGTTTTACCCACACATAATCACCCACACATGATAATGTGTGGTAATTTAGCCACACATAATTTAAAAATGTGTAGGTAAATCAATTAAAAAATTTTCATTAGTTATTGACATTTAAAATGTGTAGCAAAAACATTTTAGTGACATTTATTATTTGACGGCAATTTTTTAAATTTTATTTATGTAATGAAATTTATTTTTAAATTTGTTGTGCCAACGTGGCAAACTAATAAAAGTTATTAACCACACATAATTATAAGTTATCTATGTGTGGCTAATGAATTTTTATAATTATTAATTATTGACAAATAATAAATGTGAGAAAATATATTTTGCCACATTTATATTTTGACCTTAATTAATTTATTTTTAAAATTTTAATTGAAGTTTTACCCACACTTTATCACCAACACATTTTTTAAAAATGTGTAGATGAATAAATTCGAAGTTTCAATTATTTATTGACATTTAAAATGTGTATATAATTTTTTTAGTAACATTTATTATTATAAAATAATTTTACTTTTAAATTTTGTTTATTTTTAAAATTTGTTGTGCACACATGGCAAACTAATAAAAAATATTTAACCACACATAATTATCAATTATATATGTGCGGGTAATGAATTTGTATAGCGTGTTTTTTAGCAAATTAAAGTAAATTCAAGGTAAAACTTTTTTTAACACAAATTAAATTTAAAGCTTATATTGCATATTCCTTTTCACTTATATTAATATTCTATGCCTATATCGATACAACCCTATTATAACATTGATATTCCAACAAGATTGACCGGAAAAGAATAGAAATTTGTATTAATTTTAATATAAATTTAAAAATAAATAATTATATATCCATAAAAGAAAAGTTCTTATATGATCTAAATTTATCTAATTTTAATATAAGCATATCCGCATTAGTTTTGTACGGATTTAAATATTGGATTAATTTGTATGGATTAATTATATAAGCATATCCGCACTAGTATTTATATAAGCATATCCACGCTAGTTTTTAAGTTAATCTCTTTAATTAGCTAATCTTCCGTGACAAGAATTAAAAATTTAGTAAAAAAAATATAAAAAAAATACCAAATAAATACACGTAATCACTAGTTTGTAGAATATAGTACTCACTCCGTCCCAAACGAAATGTCCTCCTTCTTTTGGGCACGGTTATTAAGGATGCATTATCTACCTAATCTAGTAGAAATTGAAATAATGCCATGAAATGTCATTGAATCTTATATGCTACCTAATCTAGTAGAAATTGAAATTTCCTTACGCAAAATCTTGCATGAGGTCAACCTCATCGTATGAGGCGGGTTTGACCCATTTTTGACCCGACCCGCGCGCATTAATATATAACGTAGTTTTTAACAAATCAATATAGAAGTGAGCTGGTGCAATGGAAGAGGCCCCTACTTTTTCCTTTATTCCATGAGGTGCAGGGTTCGAAACCCCTTACACCCGATTTTTTACGTTTTTCAGGTTTTATTTTGCTGGTTTTATTTCCTTTTTTCTTCTTCTTCTTCTTCTTTTTTTTTTTTTTTTACGTTTTTTTCATGTTTCATGTTTCCTGGTTTTTTTTTTGAGTGAATTTTTAAAATGGCCACTTTCATATTGTAAAGATAAAAAATGTCCACTAAAATAAAAAACATAAAAAATGTCCATTGTTACCAAAATACCCTTCACATTAAAAATTAAAAAAATGTCCACTTTACATCACCCCTTTAAAAAATCCCGCAATTCACAACCAGTGTGAATTCACAACCAAAATTTTTCGGTTGTGAATTCACACTGGTTGTGAATTGAGAATTCACAACCAGTCGAATTCACAACCAGAATTTTTTGTTTGTGAATTCACAGCCAAAATTTAATTCACAACCAGTCGAATTCACAACCAAAATTTAATTCACAACTAGAATTTTTTGGTTGTGAATTCACAACCAAACGAATTCACAACCAAAATTTAATTCACAACCAGATTTATGTTGGTTGTGAATTCACAATCAGTCGAATTCACAACCTGAATTTAATTCACAACTAGAATTTATTTTGGTTGTGAATTCAAGTAGTTGTGAATTCGAGTTTTTAAAGTTTGAATTCACAACTAAAACTAGAATTTATTTTGATTGTGAATTCGAGTTTTAGTTATGAATTAATAGATCTGATTGTGAATTCAAGAGTATTAATTTGTGAATTCATAGATGTGGTCGTGAATTCAAAAATATTAAGCTGCTGTGAATTCATAAATTTGATTGTGAATTCAAAAATATTAAGTTATGAATTCATCGAGTTGGTTTTGAATTCAAGAATATTAAGTTCTGAATTCATGGATCTAATCGTGAATTCAAGAACATTAACCAAAATGTTCCAATTAATTAACTAACCACCATTATAAAATAATTAGAAAATACTCTCAATTCACACATCATCTTCTTCCACAATTTCCCCAATTTCCAACTATTTTCCCCAATTTCCAGTCATTGCAATTCAAGTAACTTGAAGAAAGTAAAATTGAATTGAGGTTTAGATAAACATGCATCATAGATCTTCCACAATTTCCCCAAATCAATCAGCAGACATGGTCATTTTAGCATCAGTAAGCTTTGTCCCCAAATCTGCCAAATCAAACACAAATTAAATTCAACGCGGCGCAGATCGTGTGGAGGCAGAGAGCAGCGGCGCCGCGTTCGCGCTTCTTCTTTTTTTGACCGGCGATTTTGCCTGGGGAGGAGGCTCGCCGGAAGTTTCCGTGGCTGGGGATGTCTGCTGGCGCCGCATTGTTTGGCCGGAAGGTGAGCAGAGGTGGCGCCGCTCTAAGGGAATGAAACCCTAGGCGGCGCGATAGTAGAAAGGTGAATCTGCTGACGTCCTCGATGCCGATTGTGCCCTGGAGGAAGTAGAGAGCGGGGCGGAGCTACCGCTCCACGCTGCAGGCGAGGAGGCAGAGGTCGGCGGCGTCCACGCGGGCCTCGTGGAGGAGAAAGGTGGAAGACAACAGCCGCCGTCTCTCCAGATCTGGAGCAACATTTCGAAGACAACACCCCAGTCGCCGATTTTTCCCTTTCCACTTCAACCACCCCAAGGCCACCAGATCTATGCTCTCCACAAGTTGAATCCGACAACTCCAAGTTAGAATCGAGAGCGGGAGATAGATAGAGGTGTCGCGGTGGTGGTGGTTGTGCGGCGCTGCCGCTGCGATTGCCGGAGATTGAGTGGCGGCAGCGCGGCAGACGGGGGGCGAGAGGGAGAGAGAGCGTGAGAGAGAGAGAGTACAACGATAGAGAGATGGCGGAGGCGGCGAGGCCGAGGTGGCGCCGCTTCGCCGGCGATCTGAGCTCGAAGGGAGGGAGGGAGGGAGAGAGAGAGAGAAGGGGGAAGGTGTACCGTGAGGGAGAAGAGAGAGAGAGAGTGGAGCGAGAGAGAAGAGAATGAGAGAAAGAGAGAGTGCATATTTTTTAAATGAGAGTATTTCTGTCTTTTCAATTAAAAAGTGGACAGTTTTTATTATTTTTATCTTAGTGGAAAAATTTTATCTTTACAATATGAAAGTGGATAGTTTTATATATTAACTCTTTTTTTTTGTATTTTAATTTTTGTATTTTTTTAAATATATTATTTTTCAGTTTTTTTTTCTTTTTAGCATTTTTTTACTACTTTTCTTTTGCGTTTTTTTTTACTGTTTTTATTTTGCATTTTTTATGTATTTGTATTTTTTTCTTTATTTTTCATTTATTTTTAATTTTAAATTTTCTTTTGTATTTTTTATATATTTTTGTGAAAAATGTAATACTTTTAAAATATTACATTTCTTCATAACAATGATATAATTACTTTTTATGACGACAATAATTACTTGAACAAATAACTAAAAGTATAAGTTCTCGTGAGTAAAAATAACAATTATCGTAAACAAATGTATATCTTATGCGTATTAAAAGTAAATATTTTTATTAGAGTTTATGATTTAGTGTTCAAGGTTTAATGTTCAGGGTTTATGATTTAGTGTTCAGGGTTTAAGGTTTAGAAAATATAATAAACGAAGATAAATATTTATATTAACATAAGTATATATTTGTGCCAATAAATGTATATTTTGTATTTATTTTTTGTTTAGTATTCAAGGTTTAGGGTTTAGTATTCATTATTTAGGGTTTAGTATTCAGTGTTTAGATAATTACAAAATATAGAATGACAGGAAATACTTATAGAAACATAAGTATACATTTGTACAAAGAAATGTATATACTAGCTAAATAAAAGTAAATATTTCTGTTAGGGTTTAGCATTCAAGGGTTAGGGTTTAGTATTCATTAGTTACGGTTTAGTATTCAAGGTTTAGGGTTTAGTATTCACTATTTAGGGTTTAGTATTCAGTGTTCAGGTAATTACAAAATATAGAATGACACGAAATACTTATAGAAACATAAATATACATTTGTACAAAGAAATGTATATGTTAGACTACATAAAAGTAAATATTTCCATTAGGGTTTAGCATTCAAGGATTAGGGTTTAGTATTCATTATTTAGGGTTTAGTATTCAAGGTTTAGGGTTTAGTATTCAGTGTTCAGGTAATTACAAAATATAGAATGACTGGAAATACTTATAGAAACATAAGTATACATTTGTACAAAGAAATGTATATGTTAGACTATATAAAAGTAAATATTTCCATTAGGGTTTAGTATTCATTATTTAGGGTTTAGTATTCAAGGTTTAGGATTTAGTATTCACTATTTAGGGTTTAGTATTCAGTGTTCAGATAATTACAAAATATAGAATGACATGAAATAATACTTATATTAACATAAGTATATATTTGTGCTAAGTGCTAACAAATGTATAATAATTTAAATTGAATAAAGGTAAATACTTATATTAACATAAGTATATATTTGTGAGAACAAATGTATATTTTATGGCTATTAAAAATAAATATTCATATTATGATTTAGTGTTCAGGGTTTCAAGTTTAGGAAATATAATACTTTATATTGAATATATGTAGATATTTATATCAACATAAGTATACATTTGTTAGCGCAAATGTATATCTTATGCGTATTAAAAATAAATATTCTTATTAGAGTTTAGGATTTAGTGTTCAAGGTTTAATGTTCAGGGTTTATGGTTTAGTGTTCAGGGTTTAAGGTTTAGAAAATATAATAAACGAAGATAAATATTTATATTAACATAAGTATATATTTGTGCCAATAAATGTATATTTTGTATTTATTTAGGGTTTAGTATTCAGTATTTAGGATTTAGTATTCAGTGTTTAGGTAATTACAAAATATAGAATGACAGGAAATACTTATAGAAACATAAGTATACATTTGTACAAAGAAATGTATATACTAGCCTAAATAAAAGTAAATATTTCCGTTAGGGTTTAACATTTAAGGGTTAGGGTTTAGTATTCATTAGTTACGGTTTAGTATTCAAGGTTTAGGGTTTAGTATTCACTATTTAGGGTTTAGTATTCAGTGTTCAGGTAATTACAAAATATAGAATGACAGAAAATACTTATAGAAACATAAGTATACATTTGTACAAAGAAATGTATATGTTAGACTACATAAAAGTAAATATTTCCATTAGGGTTTAACAGTCAAGGATTAGGGTTTGGTATTCATTATTTAGGGTTTAGTATTCAGAGTTTAGGGTTTAGTATTCAGTGTTCAGTTAATTACAAAATATAGAATGACAGGAAATACTTATAGAAACATAAGTATACATTTGTACAAAGAAATGTATATGTTAGACTACATAAAAGTAATTATTTCCATTAGGGTTTAATATTCATTATTTAGGGTTTAGTATTCAAGGTTTAGGGTTTAGTATTCATTATTTAGGGTTTAGTATCCAGTGTTCAGGTAATTACAAAATATAGAATGACATGAAATACTTATATTAATATAAGTATATATTTGTGCTAAGTGCTAACAAATGTATATTTTATACTTATTAAAAATAAATATTGTCTTACTAAAAAGTAATTATTCATATGAAGAAATGTAATATTTCAAAATTATTACTTTTTTCAAAAAAATGTTATTTTTACTTACGAAAACTTGTAATTTTAATGACTTGGTCAAGTAATTATAGTTGTAAGAAAAAATAACCATTGCTATGAATAAAGGTAATTTAAAAAAAAATGAAATAAAAAAAAGTATATATAATATGTTAAAAAGAAAAAATTAAACGAAAAACCAAAATAAAATAAACAAAACACTTTACTAAAGTAATTATTATTGTAATAAAAATTAACCATTGATATGACAAAAAAAATACAGTATAAATGTAATAATAGAAAGAAAAAAAACGCAATAAGAAACACAAAAAACGCTAATGCAAAAAGAATCATTTATAACAGGAAAAAAAAGAAAAAAAAAAGGAAAAAAAACGCAATAAGAAAAACAAAAAACGCTAATGCAAAAAGGAAAACAGAAAAAGTAATTATTGATATGTATTAAAGTAATATTATTTTTACTTGTTAGAACTTGTAATTTTATATATTTTGTCAAATAATCATTATTGTAAAAAATAGTAACTGTTGATGTGATGAAAAGTAATGTTTCAAAACTGTTACATCTGTCCACGATAATTGTTACTTTTATTCATGAGAATTTATATGTTTAGTTATTTTCTCAAATAATTATTATTGTCAAAAAAATTATTTATATGAAAAAAAATAATGATATTTTTATTCGTGAGAACTTGTATTTTTAACAGAAAAAGAAACGAAAAAAAAGAAGCTAAAAGTTAAAAGCATAAAAAACGCATAAATGGCATAAGAAAAAGAAAACAAAAAAAAAAGCTAAAAAGTAAAATAAAAATAAAAACGCAGAAAAAGAAAACAAAAAGAAAAGGTAAAATAAAATGTGAGAAGTGGGTTTCGAACACTACATCTAGTGGTTAAAAATGAGAAGTCCTAACCACTGCTCCAACATCTAATTTTAACAATGTTTACTAAGTTATTATATTTATCTGCTTCTCACGGCCGCCCATGCCCAACCCGCGCCCGGCCCGCATACCCGCGCACTGACCCGACCCGACCCGCCTCATAGTATGAGGTCAACCTCACCCAAGACCAACTCATTTCCTTAATATTCTACTAGATTAGGTAGATAATGCATCCTTAATAAGCGTGCCCAAAAGAAGGAGGACATTTCGTTTGGGACGGAGGGAGTAGTATTTAGTTTTTTAAGATCTCTAATCAATTACTACAGTGACAAGAATTAAAAAGGGATAAAAAGAACTATAAAAAATTCAAAATAAATCTGTTAGTCAGTTACAAGATTTTAGGATTGCACGATCCCTTAAATATTTATCTATTTTCATTCTTATTCTCAATTCTAAATTAAAGTGCCAAAAGGGTTACGCGTAAAATTTTTCATTATCCCGCCATAAACTGCCTCCAAAATTTTGTCAAAAATAAGTCCCTCCAAAAGTCATGAAATGAATCTACAAAACGGTTTTTTAATTCATATTTTCAATTCACAAAGTAGAGATAGCAGGATCTCTTCTCCCTTCGAACCCCTTCCAATTTCTATTCTTTCTAAAGCAAGTAAGCAACACTACATCTTGTCAGACGTGCGGCTGCACATAACGAGGGAATGTTGTGTCAAGCTTGGGGATGTCTGGATACGATGGCTTGTGTTTCAAGGTCTTGTGTTCTTCCAAATTAATTGTATATTGTGTTCTTGTAAAACTGTTTCTCACTATTAATTTGGATACATGTGTTTGTTGGGGTTCTGTATGCAGAGCTAATGATCGAGAAGAAATCTTGATTACCAAAGCTGATTCAGTACAATGGTGTTGAAGGGGGACTTCCTTAGCTTCTTCAACAGATCAGGACAACAGATTAGGAAATTGAGATACAATTTGTTTGATTTTGTTATGTACATTGGTGTTTTATGTTGATATATGTCATTTTTTTTTGGTGAAATATATGTCATCTTTTTATTCTTGTTTTTAGGCTTGAAATTTTGGGCAACAATTCTACTTTGGTTAAAAATTAATACTACCAGATTGTGAAATAAATATACAAAAAATAAATAAAAAACTTAAAATACATTTTATCCATAATTAAATTTATTTATGACATAAATAAATATTATTTATCCTAATATTTAAATATTAATTTTTTATTAAAATTTATTACCTGTGCATATTATGATAAAAATCTATTACCCACACATATGATATATCAATTATCTACACATATAAATTGTCACCTGTAAATATCAAATGCCACGTCACCATCCACGTAATTTCCACATCAGCATTATATTATGACAAAAACCTATTTAACTACACATAAAAAACACTTTCGGCGACATATATATGTGTAGGTAATATTGACAGATTTATCCACACATAAATATATGTGTGGGTAAAAATCTTTCTCTACACTTTTATTGTGACACATGTTGACATTTGCATTATGTGTGGGTAAACATCTATACCTACACATAACCTTATCTTTAACCACACTTACGTGTGTGGGTGAAAACTCAAATTCTTGTAGTGACAAGAAAATACTATTAATTAAACTTATAAAATAAATCTAAATTATCGGGGTGTTACAACCTACCCCACTTAAAAAATAATTTCGTCCTCGAAATTTTAATCATGATTCTTGAGCCATAAAAAATTGTTCTATTGTGAGGTAACTTGTTACTATATTAATCTCTATTCTATAGCAGTAGAACTTATTGTACCTTTTCAAGGTTTTTCTGCCTCGTCCGGCCCTCCCATATGGTATAATCGTGCATTTCCTCGTTTTTCGGGTTCCTTCCTTCCTTTATGAGGGCACATCGTCGCATTGTGACCCGGTTCGTGACAATAATAACATATTCCAGATCGATACAAACATTTTCTGAGATGGTGTTTGTTACATTTTGGACATTGGGGGTAGCTTAGTTGGGGTGCTTCGTTGGGTTTGGGTTCCACTCTCTCCCTCTTATTTTGCGTATCTCTTCCTCCATCGCTTGGATCCTCTCATTTCCTCTTTTCATGCCTAACTATGTTCTTAGGCGGTGGTTTATCCATCTCTAATCCTGCCTCAACTTCCTGCGCTCGCCTCACGGCCAAAGCATAATCTTAAATTCCTTGAGCCGCCAAAATTCCTCGAATTTCTGGTCATAGTCCCCTTAAGAACCTATCCGCCTTTTGGTCATTGGTGTTGACTAGGCGTGTGGCATAGCGTGACAGTTGGTTGAACTTTCTTTCGTAGTCGGTGGTGGACAGCTCTCCTTGTTTGAGATCCAAGAATTCAGCCTCCTTTTAATTGCGGTAGGAGCGTGGAAAGTATTGATTGGTCACAATCTCCTTGAACCTATTCCATGCCAATCCTTGTCGCGCTTGTTCGGTCATAGATCGCTTGAAGGACTCCCACCAATGACTAGTATCCTCGCAGAATTGAAAGGTGGCACATGAGACTTTGTGGGTGCACTCGATGTGTTCAAAGATTCTCTCTATCTCTCTTATCCATTCCTCCATTGCTAGTGGTCCGCTCCTCCCATCAAATCTTGGTGGGTTATAACGTCGAAACTGCTCTACGACTATGCTTATGTTATTGCGTGGTGGATTTTGTGCACCTTGAGCTTGTTGTTGAAAGAATCCTTGCATTGCGGTGATAAATTCTTGCATCATGTTTTGTTGATCGGCAGGGGCTCTACGAGGCGGCATGGTTCTCACTTAAACAAGAAAACAAGCGCGTTCAATTTCTACGTGAACCAAAAAAAAATTGAATGTAAACAAACAAATTTTGAAGTGAACTAAATAAAACTCAATAATTCTATTTATTTATTTATTTTTATTTTTTTAACTCGAACATTTGTAGAACAAAAATTTCTAAAAAGGTAAAGCTAAAATAAGTAAATTAAACTTCAAGAATATAACGTCTACTACTACTAATTATAACTCGGGAGAAACTTCATCATTCGTCGCTATCCTCATCACCATCGCTCTCATCCCTCCTTGTCTTCTTCCTTTGTGGTCCCTCTTCCTTGTTGCTTTGGGGTTCCTCTTCGGGATCTTCCTCGCTAATTATCTCATCTTTTCTTTTAAGTCCATCGGCCCAAAAACACCAACGATCAAGTAAATTTCGAACAAATGAATCATAAGATTCTAACGACGTAACTATATCGTACGCTTCTTGGGCAATGAGTCGTAGCGGTGCAGGCACTTTGCTCATGAGATGCTTGGTTGTATAAAAATCCCCTATAAAGACTCCTAGTTCGTTCAATTCGTGAAAGAGGTTGCTCATCCATTGCACGTGTTCCACGAACCCGTAGTCGCTACTCCATGTATAGCAGTCGTACGCCGATTGCAGCCTCCTAATCCTTTCGTATCTCTCGCATTGTCCACGCAAGAATTCACAACGTTCACTTAATCTTTCATATTCTTCGCGCAATTTCTCAATTCGTGCTTGTAGGGTAACTTGAGCTCTAGTGGGAGTTTGACGTGTCCGTGCCATCTAACAATTTCACAATTTCAACTATTTCTAACGAAGCTAAACATAATAGTACTAGAACATAAAGGCATCATAAAAAAAAGTCATGTAAAACATCATAACGGTCATATACTTAAGCAATTAAAACACATACCTTGGAGTCGATGCAGCACATGAGTTTCGAATGACTAGGCTTATTTAACCCTTTAAGCTTACTTAAACCTTTCTGAAAGCAAAACATTTTTTTAAGGGCACAAGTCTACAGGAACGTAGACCCGCTTTGATACCACTATGTAACACCCCAATTTTCATAAACCTTTCAATTTAAAAATCATGAAGAACTAATAGATAAAATAAAATTTCTTGACTATTAAAATTTAAACTAATTTAAAAATCAATTTGCCAAAACTAAAGTAGTAACATAAAATGAAACAAAAAAAATAAAACGATAAACTAAGACTTAACAAATTCTACTAAAATGTTCAATGTAAAATCCTTATCCCTAGTCATTCTCCACTTCCATGGCCACTTCGACTCTGAAACTGCAAAACTGAAAAGATAAGGGGTGAGCATATTGAAAATATACTCAGTGAGGAAACATAACAAAATATTCATATATGTCACATATGTAATCAAAACACGTTATCATGCTTGCAAACATACGCCAAGAGATCGGAGCCCCTTGACAAACATAATCATAGTTTAAGTCGATGGCTTAAGTCCCATGACCAAACACATACATAAGATCAATGGCTTAGGTTCCATGATCAACTTATCAACATAGATCAATGGCTTAGGTCCCACGATCGCACATAACAACATAGATCAATGGCTTAGGTCCCATGATCGCACATAACATCATAGATCAATGGCTTAGGTTCCATGATCGCACATAACGTCATAGATCAATGGCTTAGGTCCATGATCACACTTAACAACATAGTCATAAGATGCACGTAAACAAGTAATCAACGCGATAATAAAAACATATATAACCATATGAATAAGCGTAAAATCCCTCACCTTAAAGTCGAAGCTTATAAATTCAATCAAATCCGGGACAAGGATCCTATTTACACCGCACCTAATTAAATAAATATAACTTTTTGATGAGGATCCTACAATAACTTATATCTATATATATGATTAAATAAATCTTGGTATAGGATTTTTGTTTTAAGTTATTGTAGGATCCTCATCAAAAAGTTATATTTATTTAATCAGGTGCGGTGTGATGAGGACTGGAATACTCATCGGCGCTGTGCTTAGTAATCCAAGCCTATTTTACCTTGTTAGGATTATTGTTATTATTATTATATAAACTAACCAGCGCAGGTTTAACTAAAAAGACTTGCTAATAAATGAATATGAAGAGTCAATCAGCCTTGACCAAAGTGCAGAGATGCTGCCTTGCTAAAGTGCAACACCACTAGCACAGCCAGGGCAACAAAGCGCAGCAGAGCAGCAGCGCAGCCAAAGCAGCGCAGCCAGAGCAGCACCACCAAAGTGCCTTTCCACGCAGCCACGTATGATAGTTCAGCTTGAGGATTAAGATCATTGTACTAAGTTTTGGGCCTAAATCCAATCATTAAAGTTCATGGGCCTAAGGCCTTTAGGGTTCATTCTCACATCTATAAGTAGAGGGTTAGCATTAGCATTAAGGGGGGATAGTTTTACTGGGGATCAATTCATTCGAGCAACACACTTGTAAAATGTAAACTTTCTTGAGCTATAGAAAAAACCAGCGAAGAACCTCCCGTGGATGTAGGTCTTTGATGGCCGAACCACGTAAATCCCTGTGCCGTTTATTGCTTTCTAGTTTCTAATTTAGGTGTTGGTGATTCTGTGCTTCACCAACTGGCGCCGTCTGTGGAAAAATGGAGCTAAGGCGTGAGATTCATGGTTTTTCGGTTACTATTCATCGAGAAAGTTATTGTTCATTGAAGCTAGATCACTGTTCATCGAAAATTTGGGAAATTGGGAATCTGGGGTACTGTTCATCGGGGGTACTGTTCATCGGGGGTACTGTTCATTGGAGGAGATTACTGTTCATCCAACAAAAAAAAAGAGAGAAAATTTCTTGGGTATTTTCTAGTTGTCGATGGCAACGTTCCTTGTTCACCTTTCTTGGCCAAAAGCTTCTGACGAGAATCAACAGACCTTCAATCGAAGATCCCATGAAACACATAAACCAGCAATTATCCACACTAATTTCAGATCGTGAAACACATAAACCAGCAACAAAGCTTTTTCTCTTGACCATCGATTCTCCATCTAAGAAGGGAATCCCAAAATCCAACCGCTCCATCTAGAAATTGGGTCCGATCCGGTTAGAGTTTGGATATCTCATGGTCAGCCATAGCCTCCTCTGTCCAGATCGCCGCCCCTCCGCAGCCAGCGGGTCACCGATTCTCCGCAGCCAGCGGATTGCTGCTCCTCTACAGCCAGGGGACCGCCGCTCCTCCGTAGCCAGGGAATTGCAACCCACCTACAGCCGACCATCAAAGAGCTCTCCATGGCGGTCGAGGACTCGCTCTGCGACCATGCCGCCGCCGCCGGTTCCATCATCGCCGAGCGATGCGTTGACTGCCAATTTTCTTACGCATATGTACCCCTCAACAATTTCGTACAAATCTCGGTAAAACTCAATTATTGTTTGTTTTCCCTTGTGTTTCTCAGCGAATCACCGAGGGCTTTGGGCAACCTAGTTCTGGCATCCTCCGCCGCGTTGATGGAGGAGAAGCTCTGACTTCCGACGCAGCCATGTGTCTCGATGCAGCGCCGCCTCCCTGCTCAGCAGCACAGTCAGCGCCACCTCTCTGCTCGGCTGCGCAGCCAGCGTCGCCTTTCACCCTTGTTACTCTGGCCGTAGTGTCATGGTTCGCCTGAACAGGACAGTTTGCTCTTCCTCTTCCTAAGTTTACCACCTACTGAGTATTTAACACTTGTGAATTATTTGTGAGACCTTGATACAATTATCTTAGTCATTTGACTTGCTTTGGCATGGGTGGCTGCTACGGTTAAACTCAGTGAGATCAAGAAGTTTTATCAGCATGTTGATTTTTACACTATGAATCAATACCTTGCTCATTGTTCGATAATAGATTGCGCATCATAAGACATCAGATAGTTATATAATGGGGTGCAGAGAGTGCACCAAATGGTTTTACACTCTGTTCATGCTTGCTAATGATGCTTACCTGAATATTTTATTATCTTGATGGGATATTCTTCACGCTTATATGAATGATTTATGGGATTGATTAGCTCTGAGATGATTAAAACAACGCGAGACTTCGCCTAAGTTTGACTGATGAACTGCGGTTATTATTGCATAGATTTCAGGATTAATAGTGTATTCTCTTTGCAACTTGATTGATTCTAAGAATGGGACATAGCATGATACAAGTTACATTGTTGAAAAGGCTTGCACTACATTCAATTTCCTATGAGGTTGAACTTGATCACGTTATTCGAACTCAATATGTTTCATGTTGAACTGAATCCTCAAAATTTTGTTTGCTTGTCTTGCTAATCTCTTGTGACTCTGCCATTTTTGGGCGCGAGGGATCAGTGGATAACACCATCCACAACTGGACCATTGACGAGAATTCAAGGTGCTCAGCGGAGCTTGCCGTCTCCAAAGTCTCCCCTGCTCAGTGGAGTTTCAATAATTACTCGCTAGTCAGGTTCTTCAAACCAGGTTTGAAGCAAGGGCCCAGAGTTGATAGAGCTCAGTAGTTGAAAGCCTGCGATGGGCTCAATCTGGCTGAATTCTGCAACCTTCAAAGGGCATGCTTTCTCTGGGAAACTCCACCACATCGAGCTAAGTGGTCTATGAGAGAATCACACACCCAAGGCCAAAATCGAACCAGGGACGAAGCCTTGAAGCTGAGAGTCTAAATCTCTCGCTGCTTTCTCTCATGTTTCTGAGCCAGTCCTGCTCTCTAGATCGTTGGGGATCTTCCGCCGATTTCTGTTAGAATCGCGTCAAAGAATTTTCTCCAACTTGACAGGGAGATTTTCGCTTTCATTTGAGATTTTCTTGATTCATGTCATGACCAGAGCAATCCCCGAATTTCATTCGCTTACTTTGCTTATGACTTCCTGTGCTTTTGTTTGATTTTTTGCAAGGGCAGTTAATACCACTATATCGAGTACAGGTTGATTGCTTAAGGGAATTATCAACTGGAAACGCCAACCGGTCATCCAAGTCGTCGACGATTTGCTCAATGTCCATCAAGTTCGTGGTTAGGGGTTCACAACTGCGCTGATTCACAGCTCGAGAACAAAGCAGGGTTCAGCACGAAGACATCTCCTCCGTTATTAAGCTGCGCAGCTAGCTCCGGTTCTCCTTTTCCTCTGTTATTAAGCTGCGCAGCCAGCTCCGGTTCTCCTTCTCCTTCGTTATTAAGCTGCGCAGTCAGCTTGGGTTCTCCCCTCTCCTTTGGCACCCCGATCAAGTCCAAATGATTGGCGTAGCCGCTCTGACCAAGTTCTCGGCGAAGATACAGAGGCAGCGCAGGCAGTCGATGCAAGTGCTCTGGCAGCAGATATTTCTCTGGGTAATAAACACAACTTCAGCGCAGACAAAATCCTCACGAAGAAAGTGAGATTAGAAGGGCAGTGCAGCTGTTCTGAGTGAAGGGAAGCGCAAGTTCGAAGATACACAGAAGGGCAGCGCAGTTGTCTTGAATGCAGGGCACGCTCTTATCCTCTATGGTTACTTAGCTGCGCAGCCAGCTCGGGCACGCTCTTATCCTCTATGGTTACTCAGCTGCGCAGCCAGCTCGGGCACGTCGTAAGTTGGGAGATGATGCACTATTGGGTGTGGACAAAAAGGTTACCAGCAGATTCCATGAGCAGCGCACCGCGCGCCGCCCACCACCGGGAAGCCTCAAGTCTCAAGAATGGGTTCTCAGTTTCTTGGATCTCTTTTCATTCGTTTGAACTTCGGGAGTGAGACCAAAGGTTTTGTTAGCCATAATCCGGCAAATGTTGTGGAACACAAGCAGCTAAGTTTTCATTTCCAATTCTTGTTTCAATTCCTCAAAATCCTTTGATCGATAGACTAGGTGTATTTTGGGTAACCTGCCTGCGAGATTTACGCTAGTGCTCATGGTCGTTTAGTATTCGAGCTGAATTGAAATGTTTTAACATCGTTAGATTGTACATGATGATCTTTGCATGAAATTTTCTTGGGAATCATGGTGATTTTTGCATTTACATTGTACATGAATATTGGTGGGATTATTTGCTAAGTCTCATCTGAATTTCTATGATGGGATTTGGGTTTATGTGATTACCGATTATTCATGAGTCATATTGTGGGTATGCACATGAGCAAAGATTTGTCGGGAATTGAAATTTTAAACACATAGTTGCACTTAATTGGGGCTATGATTTAGCTTTGATCTTAGCTCAGCACTGAAGAGGGCAGCGCAGGCGAGGGCCTTTGAGGTCAGCGCAGACGGCGATCTTCGAGAGGAATTGAAGCATCTAGAGGTCAGCGCAGGCGGCGGTCTTCGAGAAGACTTGGAGCATCAAGAGGTCAGCGCAGGCGGTGGTCATCAAGAATGCAGCGCATCTGGTCTATCAGCGCAGCGCGTCTTTTCTCTCAAGGCAACGCAATGCGTCTTGTCTATTTGGGCAGCGCTGCTGCGTTTTTCTCTATAACCACAGAGCAGGGTTGCTTTTTAAGAAATGTTTGCAAAGCACACAACTCATGTTGAATTTAGGGGCTTGTTGGATTTCTGAATTCTAGGCTTGAAGAGTCGTTTAATCTTATTATTACAATATATTGCTGATATCTTGTTGTGGTGGAACTCAACTCTTAAATCTGGACAGGGCCAAATAAATAATGATTTAAAATTTATTTCTTATTCATATGAGAATATGTTATGAAGTTGAAAAGCTAATTGTGATTGTTCGTTGATAAATGCGAGGATCATGCGACATGTGCATCGCGTTTTGAATCACGTGAAGCTTCTTCGACGTGAGATGGGATATAGTGCAGTTTGGACACTCTTGATATAGCCCTCGATGCGGATTGACAAAGATGACAGCGCTGAAGAGTGCAGCGCAGGCGGGGGCCTTTGAGGGCAGCACAAGGTGATAATCTTCGAGGGCAACGCAGGCGGGGGCCTTGGAAGGCAGCGCAGGCGGGGGCCTTTGGAGGGCAGAGCAGGCGGTGGTCTTCGGGGAGAAGCTAAAATTGATTCAGCGCGGACATGGTGGTAGTCCTCGAGGTCAGCGCAGTATGGTAGTCTTCGAGGGCAGCACAAGCGATGGATTCTGAGGACAACAAAGGGTGGTAATCTTCGAAGGCAGCACAGGGCAAAGTTCTTCGAAAGCAGCACATGTGATGATCTTCAAGATTTACCTTATTACACTCAGACCTGACTTAGGCGACGACATTAGCACCCGATCCCATGTAGCCTGACTCGGCCTTCACAGCCGATTACAAATACTTCAAGCATGGTACAACGTGTTGCAATAGGGGCCTTGTTTAGCTGCACATCCAGCTCTGGCCGTCTCTCTCCTCTGTTGTTGTTTAGCTGCGTAGACAGCTCTGGCTCGCCCCTCTCCTCTGGAACCCTGATCAAGTTCAAGCGAGCTGCGCAGTCGCTCTGATTAAGTTCTCGGTGAAGACACCAAGGCAGTGCAGGTACTTCGTGCGAATGGAGTACTCCTTCCCGTCTTCAGGGTCAACATGGAAGCCGACTGCAGTGCAGTTGCGATACATACTTTTGCAGGGAACATGAGGGTATTGGGGAGTGACTAGAGAAATAAACACCATTCCTTTGAACACCCTATATGATTGGAAGACCTACAGGTACTTCGCAGAACTAAAATTTCTCACTACATGATCTTAAGGCGTCTCATCGAAGCATGTAAGTATGAATGAAACATGATCTTAAGTTATTTCATCGAAGCATGTAAGCATGATTGGGATTTGGAAAATGTTATACTTTACCAGTTGAGAAAAATCATGATTTATATTATTTCTTGAAGGGATTTAGGAATTTGATATTATGTCTTGGAAGCTGCACACCTTCTGCATATGTGCCTAGGTCTGAAATATGAATTGACTAAGTATACGAAGCTGTACACCTTCTGCATATGTGCTAGGGCTGGGAACATAATTTGGATAACATATTTTGAGACCATAAAGTCATACTAGCCCTGTCATTAGCATCACAAGTAGGAACACCAATCACAAGCATACACATAACATGTTTTGTTGAATCATGCACATGTTACTAAGAGGGAGGGAGTGGGGTATATGTTGCCATCTGTATTTTTCTTGAAAATTTACAGCACAGCAATAATGGTTGACAACGCTGGGAAACCTGCTTCGGCAGAAAATGAGCTTTAGTGGCAATTCAGCCACGCTACGGAGGGGAAAGCCTTAAGTGGAATCTGGGTCTTCTCAGCGCAGTCATGACATTTATCTCAGCTACCTCAGGGCAGCTACCTCAGCGCAGCTATCTCAGAGCAGCTATCTAGTTATCTCAGCTACCTCAGGGCAGCCACCTCAGTGCAGTTATCTCAGAGCAGCTATCTCAATCATCTCAGTGGTTTTCAGCGCAGAATGTCCGAGCCGTTGTCAGTTCAGAATGTCTATGCTCCGCGCAGGAATATCGTAAGCCGCGAAAGTTAGACAGGGTTCTTTGATTGTCTATGCTCCGTGCAGGAATATCGTAACCCGCGAAAGTTAGACAGGGGTGTACCATCTTGAGGGCCGCTCTGCGGGGGTGTACCATCTTTGTACCATCTTGAGGGCCGCTCTGCGGGGGTGTACCATCTTTGTACCATCTTAAGGGCCGCTCTGCGGGGGTGTACCATCTTGAGGGCTGCTCTGCGGGGGTGTACCATCTTTGTACCATCTTAAGGGCCGCTCTGCGGGGGTGTACTATCTTGAGGGCCGCTTTGCGGGGGTGTACCATCTTTGTACCATTGTACCATCTTAAGGGCCGCTCTGCGGGGGTGTACCATCTTTGTTCCACCTTAAGGGCCGCTCTGCGGAGGTGTACCATCTTTGTTCCATCTTAAGGGCCGCTCTGCGGGGGTGTACCATCTTAAGGGCCGCTCTGCAGGGGTGTACCATCTTAAGGGCCGCTCTGCGGGGGAGTACCACCAATGTTTCACAAAGTCTTCTTAGCGCGGTCTTGTCAGCGCAGCGCAGTCAGAGTAGTCGTCTCAGCGCAGTCAGTGCATCGCAGTCAGCGCAGGGTTGTCAGCACAGTCAGTGCAGCGCAGTCAGTATAGTCATATCAGCGCAGTCAACACGGTCTTCTCAGCGCAGCTATCTCAGTTATCTCAGCGCAGATCACTTGAGTCTTCTCAGCACAGGGAATTATATATGCTTAATTGACACAGGAGAGCAGCACAGCGCTGACTTCACACCACTAGTTGAACAAAGAGAACGTTGTTCAACTAGACCAGGGGGGAGTAGCTGATGAGGACTGGAATACTCATCAGCGCTGTGCTTAGTAATCCAAGCCTATTTTACCTTGTTAGGATTATTGTTATTATTATTATATAAACTAACCAGCGCAGGTTTAACTAAAAAGACTTGCTAATAAATGAATATGAAGAGTCAATCAGCCTTGACCAAAGTGCAGAGATGCTGCCTTGCTAAAGTGCAACACCACCAGCGCAGCAGAGCAGAGCTGCGCTACGCAGCCAGAGCAACACAGCGCAGCAGCGCAGCCATAGCAGCAACACAGCGCAGCAGAGCAGCAGCGCAGCAGCACAGCCAAAGCAGCAGCGCAGCCAGAGCAACACCACCAAAGTGCCTTTCCACGCAGCCACGTATGATAGTTCAGCTTGAGGATTAAGATCATTGCACTAAGTTTTGGGCCTAAATCCAATCATTAAAGTTCATGGGCCTAAGGCCTTTAGGGTTCATTCTCACATCTATAAGTAGAGGGTTAGCATTAACATTAAGGGGGGATAGTTTTACTGGGGATCAATTCATTCGAGCAGCACACTTGTAAAATGTAAACTTTCTTGAGCTATAGAAAAAACCAGCGAAGAACCTCCCGTGGATGTAGGTCTTTGATGGCCGAACCACGTAAATCCCTGTGCCGTTTATTGCTTTCTAGTTTCTAATTTAGGTGTTGGTGATTCTGTGCTTCACCACGGTGTAAATAGGATCCTTCCCGGATTTGATTGAATTTATAAGCTTCGACTTTAAGGTGAGCGATTTTACGCTTATTCATATGGTTATATATATTTTTATTATCGCGTTGATTACTTGTTTACGTGCATCTTATGACTATGTTGTTATGTGTGATCATGGGACCTAAGCCATTGATCTATGATGTTATGTGCGATCATGGGACCTAAGCCATTGATCTATGATGTTATGTGCGATCATGAGACCTAAGCCATTGATCTATGTTGTTATGTGCGATCGTGGGACCTAAGCCATTGATCTATGTTGATAAGTTGATCATGGGACCTAAGCCATTGATCTTATGTATGTGTTTGTGTTTGGTCATGGGACTTAAGCCATCGACTTAAACTATGATTATGTTTGTCAAGGGGCTCCGGTCTCTTGGCGTATGTTTGCAAGCATGATAACGTGTTTTGATTACATATGTGACATATATGAATATTTTGTTATGTTTCCTCACTGAGTATATTTTCAGTATGCTCACCCCTTATCTTTTCAGTTTTGCAGTTTCAGAGTCGAAGTGGCCATGGAAGTGGAGAATGACTAGGGATAAGGATTTTACATTGAACATTTTAGTAGAATTTGTTAAGTCTTAGTTTGTCGTTTTATTTTTTTTATTTCATTTTATGTTACTACTTTAGTTTTGGCAAATTGATTTTTAAATTAGTTTAAATTTTAATAGTCAAGAAATTTTATTTTATCTATTAGTCCTTCATGATTTTTAAATTGAAAGGTTTATGAAAATTGGGGTGTTACACGATCGCCATGAACATAAAATTATTTTGCTCGTCGGTGTTTCTCCTCACCCTCCCAACTTCAGGTGTTGTATTTCCTATGCCCACGTCGTCTCTTGCATGGTCTGTGAAGGAATTTGCAGATCGTGGAACAGAGGTATTGGAAAATGAGGCAACCGGCGGTGGTGCGTTGGAATATGATGCCTCGCCTTGGCCGTGGACCTCATCAAACCACAAGAATCCTCCAACATGGCCACCACCAAGAGGGCATTTGTAATAATAACGGTCGGAATTTCGAGCCTTCACCTCTGCACACCGCAACACCATCTTTTAATTTCCACAACAACAAAAAGGAGCAGAATACCAAGCATGATTATCCATAACATACCTATTCCAAAATATCAAAGAGTGAGCAAGAAAAATTCCAGCATAAAAGGTATAAAAATAAGCAAATACCAACTTCTTGCATATATTGAAAATCACGGGCAAAAAATGTCACAAACAAGAATATTTTGTCCTCACAAAATATTGGAAATCCAGGTACAAAAATAAATGACACAACAATTTATATATCCGAATGAAGTCAGTGCATTGCAACATATTGTTGCCACATTGTTTGTGCAATGGCATCCCGGTTCGCAGCCCATTCGGGAGATAGCTCAAATGCATCCACATAATCTCCGTGTTCCGGTTCATTGAACTCAGTATCATGTGGTAGGTTATCGAATGCTTGTTCGATAGGATCCACGTCCATCTCTGTTCTAATGAAATTATTCAATATAAAATACGCCATAATAAGTCGATTCTGAACCTTCACGGGATAAAACGTAGAGCTCCTCAAAATCCCCCACCTCATCTTCATAACACCAAAGGCACGTTCAATGACATTTTGAGCCTTCGTGTGGCGCATATTGAACAATTCTTGAGCGTTTTATGGGCGTACGGCTGCCGATCCCCATTCTTTGAGATGATACCGAACCCCTTTATAGGGAGCGAGAAACCCCTCGGAATTTGCATATCCATTATCCACGAGATAGTAAGAGCCTACACCAGAGCAAACCATGAAATAGAATAAACTTGAAGGACTTTGCAGATATGACATCAATAAAACACTATTATATATGTCAACAACTTACCCCTAGGTACCTTGAATCCTATTGACATGTTCAACGTTCCTAAAACTTTCAGAAGAAAAAATTATTTTCTCCATAGAACCCAACCCTGTGTGTGTGTGTGTGTGTATGGTTGAGATCTATGGAGAATTAAATATATTTCGTTTTGAATAAGTTAATAACTTTACCGAATAAATTACATAACCACATGAATAGACATTTACTAAATAAACACGCACATTTATCCGTTCAGTAAAATTGTTGGCGTATTCAATAAATTTGTTGACTTATTCAGACAGCTTTTCTCATTCTCTCATTCTCTCAATATTTAGCATTCTCTATTGATCTGTTCTATATATATAGGGTTAATATCTAGTGTAAATTTGGCCTAATTGTGAAACTTAGGAACCTTTCTCGTCCATTGATCATTCCTGATCCAAGGAAGGATATTTGCGGTTGGTTTTAATTATTTTTCGCATAAAAAGTGTAGATAAATTCGAATTGTAAGATTTAAGGGTATTTTGGTGAACAGAGTTTTGGATGAATTTATTTGATACACAAAATCCCATAATTACCGTTTGTAAAATTAATTGCTCAAATCTTTTCACCTACCAACCATATCTATCACCATTACCGGTTATATTCTCCATTTACACTTTTGTCTCTTCCATTTCCAGCGTCGGATGTTCCTCTGCAAATCGATGAACAGATTTGGCTTTTTTATTTTTGTTGGTTGATTTATTCATTGCTTTTATCTTTTATCATTTTCGCTCGAAATCTTATTAAACTTATTATATGAATTGCGGGGAATAAGTAGTTTATATTGGTTGTGTTAATACATATATGTATTTCTTTGATTAAATATTAAGTTATATTGATTTTCACTTATCATTAGTAATAGAAATACTTATTCAGTTGGTTTTTTTTTTCTTTTTTCTTTTTTATTGTAGAGTCTCCACCTTTTCTTTCTGGAATTTCAGGTCAAATTTGTCCATAATTAATTTAACAGAAAATATAATTGTATTATGTTATCTTTTTCATTGTAAACTAGCATTTGCTACTCGTGCAATGCACGAGAAATATTTTTAAATTTCTATATTTATATTCTATTTTTACTATTTAATTTTCAAATCCAATATTTAATCAATATTTTATGGGAAAAGGTGTATATGCACCCCTATAGTAGAGGTCCTTATAACGTATTGCTCTCCATAGTCAACATTAGATCAAATAGGCCCCCGAAGTCCAAAAAATTGAACAATTAAACCCACGGGATTAAGGGAGTCTTCCGTCCGCTAGTTTTGGATATCTGGTTGAAGCGAGGAAGGTGTTCGACGAAATGCCTAAGAGAAATGCCGATTCATCCGCGGCCATCTCCGGCGATGTCTGTCGCCGCCAAATGTCGGCCACCCATCTTTGTACTTGGAATCTAAATAGATCATTAGCTTTTGTGCCCGCCTCCTTGCGTGAAGCAATTAATGATGCGTGCAAAGATATCAGAAAGCTTCTTGCGAGCTTGGTCACGACGACAGTGAGCTTGGATCGGAAGGTAAGGAAATATAACACCGATAGGGAGCATTCCACTATCAAGATCATGGAAGAGAGCTGATACATCATCAAAGAGCTTATTGCGAACCTCTTCACCTAACAAGCATCTACTAGCCATCAGTATGATTAGATGTTCCAATTAATACTTCAAAGCAATTAATGAATTTTCCATATGAATGACCAAATATCTCGAGTCAGATCTACAACAGAGTGCACACAAATGTAATTTGTCCAAGACAACTCCGTTATACACATACCAATTATCCTAGCAAATCAGAGCTTGAATTGAAAAAAAGAAATCCATAAGTGAAGAGATTAGGGGCCCAAATTCTCAGCACTGTAGTTTGAGGCCAAATACAATCCGTGTCTATCTTGAGCATCTTCAAACTATTTGATCGAATATTGAAGTTTTCAATAATATTGTAATACTTCAAAACCAACTCTTCCAACAGAGGAGCACCCAAAAGATATCCATAAATGCAAGCTATGAAAAGGCGTAATAGCTACAATACGAGTGTTCAATAGCAGATGATTAGCAAACCATAGTCGAAAGTAAATATGGATAGTGGGACAGCTGCAAGAGACAGTGTTTCTTCTTCTAAATGATATCCAAGATTATAAGATTCACCAACACAGTTTGGCGGCGGCGAACGTCGCCGGAGATGGCGGTGGACGAATCGGCATTTCTCTCAGGCATTCCATCGAACACCTTCCTCGCTTCAACCAAATACCCATAACTAACGGACAGAAGACGTCGTTAATCCCGTGGGTTTAGTTGTTCAATATTTTGGACTTCAGGGGCCTATATGATCTAATGTTGACGCCCGTGGGTTTAATTGTTCAATATTTTGGACTTCAGGGGCTTATTTGATCTAATGTTGACTATGGAGAGCAATACGCTATAGGGGCTTCTACTATAGGGGTGCATCTGCACCTTTTCCCATATTTTATTTCTATTTCATTCAAATTAATCTCTTCAGTTACAAAATTAAATTTTTTATTTAATTTAAATTTGAAAATTAAAATAATAAAATAAATTTTAAGCAAAAAATTACAATTAACATAAAGCCCAATGAGAGGGAGGACGAGAGTGGATATTGATGCTCTCTTCGATGATGATAACGGGGTGTATGATGTAGGTATTGTGGCTCGAAACTCGAAGGGGAGAGATGGTTGTGGCTATGACTAAACGATGTAAGGCTTCATCCAACACTATGATCGCTGAGATTATGGCCGTAATTCAAGGAATCAAGGTATACATTGAATACAATCTTGTGAATGTGGAGATTTTCACCGACTCAATGTTAGCAGCTAGGACTATGGTTGTACCTGATGAGGAGGATCGTCTCCTGCCAGATGATATATGTGAGATTTTGCAGGTCGCTAGAGAGAATTTTCTTTTGAGTAATAAACATATGCATCAATCGATGAATAGAGTTGTTCACGGTTTAACTCAACCCTTTATCCTATATTCTATAGCTTCATAGCCTCCAAAATTCAATACCCTGCAGCATATATTATCGACGCACAGCCTGCAAATCCTCGTCCATGACTTTGCTCTCCGATATTGCTTGTACATACACGATCTATCTCCAATTGTCAAGAAAGTGCTGGTTGTTTTTTTTATCACGCCAACTAACCCCCAATTATATTTTCCACCTTCCAGCCTGATGTTGCTCTTGTTGTCAGGAGACTCAGAACACTACCCTATAAGCAAGCTAAACGAACTCAATTAATTCTTGCAATAATTAATTATGACCATCTCTAATGTTTGTTGACAGGTGTTTTTCCTCACTGATGGAGGGAATGAGACTATGAAGATGTAATAAGAAATTCCTTGGAGGAAGCCATCAAACTATGACTGATGATGATTTGCGTATATGCAACATTTGATGGGGGT
Source organism: Salvia miltiorrhiza (assembly GCF_028751815.1). Lineage (NCBI taxonomy): Eukaryota > Viridiplantae > Streptophyta > Magnoliopsida > Lamiales > Lamiaceae > Salvia > Salvia miltiorrhiza. The sequence continues at coordinate 44,485,423 of NC_080391.1, forward strand.
GGACGGGGGTGATTGTGGATCTAGTGAGATGGATAACAGAAGCTGTGTCCAAAATGATTATGCTCATGGTCGATGTTGAAGAAAACATTGTAAATCTGTAATGGAGGGAGAGGAGCAAGTTACAATAGAGGGGTGTGTATATACAACATGATTCCAACGAGGGTTTGCACACTTTGTTAATAGTGCATGTTGTAGGGCATTTAATTTGGGGCCCGGGTTTTGGGTTATAGGGTATTTAATTGAGTTCCATTAATCTTGTCATATTTTTCTTTTTGGGTTGTCTCAATAATATTGTCTTGTTTTTATTTTTGGTAATAATTTGACACTACAAATAATATGGCTTCACACCTTTACACATTTTTACTATAATAATTTAACTCTCCTTAATAATTGCGTTAAAAAAATATGGGATAAGCTTATTGGAAGAGAGGGAATACATAATAGTCTAAGCTCCCATGGGGTTACATGGTTTGGGGTTTGGATTGACAACAATAAAATACATGATTTGGGGTTTGGATTGGTTACATGGTTTGGGCTTTGGATTGGCAACAATGAGTACATGGTTTGAAGTATAAAGTACATATATAATTAATAAAAAGAACAATTAAAGTTGTGGGGGCACGTGCCCCCATATCAAGAGCTGTGGATCCATCTCTGCCTATAAGTAGTTGGAAGATTAACCGTGTAATGAAGTTGATTTAAATGCAGAAAAAATGTTGATTGTAAAATAAATAAGGAATAAAAAGAAGAGTTAATATATAGATATGACCACTTTCAAATAGTAAAATTAAATTTTGGCCTATGAAATAAAAATATTAAAAATTGACCAGTTTTTGTGTAAAAGTACAAAACTACCCCTCACTTTAAAATTTTAAAAAATAGCCTATCGAGTCTCCTCTCATTCTCACAGTTTTCCTCTCTCTCTCTTCCCCTCTTTCTCTCTCTCACAAATTCGTCCGGTCAATCCTCTCTCCGCCGTCGATCTCCCTTAGGCATCGCCGCCTCTAATTCCGGCGAGTTGTTGTCATCATCCTCTTGGCGGAGCTACAAAAGCAACAATGGTGTAGGATACCGCTCGAGTTTCTTCCGATTGAGAAGTTGCAGAAGCTATTAGGCGGCGACGCGGCGTCGTACTACTACGCGTGCTTCTCTGGCGATTATCTTGTGCAGCCGACGAGAAAGGTGAAGAGAGTTGGAGATTTCGTTGATGATGGATTGAGCAGGAGCGTGGATGGCGGTTGGATAAAGGAGATTAGGAAGAGGCCGAAGTGGATGTGGCGAAATTGGAGTGGAAGAATGAGATCTTCACTTTCTGGTGTTGCCTTTGCCTAAGCCTTTATTGATTTGTTTTAGATTTGGACATATTTATGCGAGTCTTGGAAGATTTCACGAGGCTTTTGCTATTGGGAAGGAGATGGAGAGCATAAGGGTTAAGAAGGATTTTCACGTAGAATGTTGGATGGATTTGGAAAACAGGGGATGTATGATAAGGTTAAGGAGCTATTTGCAGAGATGAAACACGAGAATTTGTATCCTAACTTGCTAACATACTCAGCTTTGATGAGTGTTTATTGTAAAGAGGGTTTGTACAAAGAGGCAACAGATGCTTACACAGAATTCAAACGACAAGGCATCAAGGCATCTTTGGAAAGTGATTTTTTTTTTTGTATTTATTTTTAATATTTTTGAATTCACAGCCAGATATGTGAATCCACAATTTAATTTTCTTGAATTCACGATCAAATCTATGAATTCACAACTTAACATTCTTAAATTCACAACCAGATTTATGAATTCATAATTTAATATTCTTGAATTCACAACTAGCTCGATGAATTCACAACTTAATATTCTTGAATTTACAACCAAATCTATAAATTCACAATCAAAATAAATTACAGTTTTAATTGTGAATTCAAACTTTAAAAACTCAAATTCACAATTACTTGAATTCACAACCAAAATAAATTCTAGTTGTGAATTAAATTCTGATTGTGAATTTTACTGGTTGTGAATTCCCAACCAACATAAATCTGGTTGTGAATTAAATTTTGATTGTGAATTCGTTTGTTTTGAATTCACAACCAAAAAATTCTAGTTGTGAATTAAATTTTGGTTGTGAATTCGACTGGTTGTAAATTAAATTTTGATTGTGAATTCGACTGGTTGTGAATTCACAAACAAAAAATTCTGGTTGTGAATTCGACCGGTTGTGAATTCACAATTCACAACCAGTGTGAATTCACAACCAACAAATTTTGGTTGTGAATTCACACTGGTTGTGAATTGCGGGATTTTTTAAAGGGGTGATGTAAAATGGACATTTTTTTAATTTTTAATGTGGAAGGGTATTTTGGTAACAGTGGCCATTTTTTAATATTTTTATCCTAGTGGACAATTTTTAATTTTACAATATGAAAGTGGCCATTTTAAAAATCCACTCTAAAAAGAATGCAAATAATTTAAGTAAATAAAAAATAAAATGAATGAAAATAGTGCAAATACATTTATATTAATGAAAGATTAAGAAAAGTAATCAAAAGTCATTAACATTACCCTTTTATCCCACTCACAATATCTTTATCCGTTTTCTTAGTTTTCGTGTCGAACCCTAACTGGAAGTTTTTTTTCATGGACGGAGAGAGTACATACATTTTGTATTGATTTAGTTTTCGTGCCAAATTCCAACTGAGAATTTATTTCATAGACGGCGGGAGTACGTACATTTTGTATTAGAAAATTAATTGATACTATTATGATAATTATCAATATATATTTTTGAGAAAATATTTAAAATAGTACTCCATTAGACTACCAAAACGGTTACGACGACTGTTCATTGAAACATGAGATGGTGTTTTCGATACCAAGGATGAACCTTTCGTGGTCTAGGTCGTTCAATCTTCCAAAATATGGGACTCTTGGTTGTAGCTTTCTGCAATTTCGACAATATCAAAATACATATTTCCTTTAAATCTTATTGCCGTTGGCCGCTTTCTCCTCGTTACTAACGTCACCTCCTTACTTATTATCAAGAATCAGTCTTAAGCTAAGATTAATCAAGAAATGGATCTTTTGCACTTTTCTGAGCTTCGTGACTCGGAAGGGTACGAGGTTGCAGATTCAGACAGCCGCGACCGACTCAGTGAGTTACCTGACTCGTTAATCCTTGTGATTCTTTCATTGTTGCCGATGAAAGATGTTGTCGCGACAACCCTTCTCTCCAAACAATGGAAAAATCGATGGACCACCGTCCCCTGCCTTCGCTTTCGCTTTCGCTTTGGCTTTCCTCTCTCCCTTAATTTATGGTTAAAATCTTCAAACTTTGTTTCTCTTGCACAATGGAAAGGGGTCAAGATTCAGGAGTTCACCATAGTCTTCCATGGTTTTGGTTTGAGCCCATCATCTATTGATATTGATTTGTGGCTGCTTTTTGCGATCGAAAAACAAGTGGAAAAGCTAACTTTTGGTTTCGAATATTATAATACGGTTGTTGCGCACTTGATTCCACAGTGTTTGTATTCATGCTCATCAATTATAGAATTATCCCTCTACAAGTGTTCGTTGAAAATCGAGAGGAATGTGCAGTGGAGACAACTCAAGAGATTAGAAATTAGAAAACCGGAAGGGGTGAGTGATGATGCCATGAACCAAATTATTCGGTGCTCCTCTTTTGGAAGAGTTGCTTTTTTGGGTTTTAGAAATTAGTGAAAACTTCAATATTCGATCTACGAGGTTGAAGATGCTCGAAATCGGTAGATACCATGGGTGGGTTTCTACCTTAAAGGCAGAGGCAGAGCTGAGAATTTGGGCTCCTAATCTAATTTCAGCTTATGTTTGTGGGTAGTTGTTTGCTATATGTCCCTTCTTTGGCTACTGCAAATCTTTCTTTTGATTATTTATATGATGAATTAGATCAAATTGATTGTGAGGACATGGCGCCCCTTTAAACTGTTCCATCAAGTTTTTCATAGCATCCCTATGTTCAGAATGTCTCGTTGTCAGATTGGAGCGTTCAGGTTTCATTTCTTATATGCATTTTTGCTTTATAATTTATATAGTAGATTTTTAGGCAGTGCCAAACTTTCTTGCCATGGTTTTGTCATTTGTGGAATTTGATTTGAAGCAAACTCATGTTGTTACTTGCAGTTTCTTGTTGACATGAAGGAGAACGACATGCATGTTCAATTCCCGAATGCTGAGTTTCTTGAACTAGAATTTTATGACTGCCGGATGCTTGATGTTGTTGTTCTTGACATGTTTCCTAAGCTGAAGACGTTAACTGTTTATCAGGTCTCTCTTTACCACCTGGGATATAGATTAGTGTCCCACCATTCTCTAACTCGTTTTAGGTCATATCTTTTGCTGTTCAAAGATGATGTTTACTAAGATGTAGTTTCTCACAAGCTTGTAAATTGTCAAAGTGTTTGGATAATCGAATTAAAAAAGAAAGATAAGGTTATGCCGAAGAAATGCTTGATTTGGTTGAGATGATGTTTCCCAAACTGTAGAGGTTAATAGTTGATCACTCTTTTATTCACTTATATATGTAAAGTGACTTGATACTATATTTTAGTCTTTACTTTGCACATCATCAAATTATAAAATTGATGTTGAAGATGTTAGTGCTATATGTTTTTTTTTCTATTCATTTTCTTTCCTAGTCATTCAATGTTTGGGATTTTCAGATTAACATTAACATCGTCTTTTAGGCTAATAATACATTGCAGGGTCATCGTTTTACCTATTATGATGAAGAGGTTGTTCACATTACTATGGTTGATGCATGTAATTCATTGGCGTCTGCTAAGATGACTTCTCCCAGTCCCTCTCTTCTCCATCTAAAGACATTTGAGTTTACTTTGTCTATGTGTGACCCTTCAATAATTCCGGCGATACAAATTCTGTTGGAAAATGCTCCCATACTTGAAAGGGTGGTTATTCGACTAAGACAGCAAGCATCTGATGTAGAGACATTCCTTTTTGCACAAGAGAAGGTGTTGAGTATGCCGAGATCATCTCCTACTGCACAAGTCATCATAAGCTTAATTGATACATGACTGATAAGTGATCCTCTACTTGGAGCTGCAGAGTAGCAGTTATTATTGATGTTAAGCTTTTATTTTGGCACTTTGAATGAGTTGTTTGTCTCTTTAGACTCTCTGCTGGAAGATATACCCTGTTTAAATAAAGCAAAGTTGTTGATCACTTCTTATTTTTGTGTTTTTTCTTTCCATGGACTAATATTCCTTTCATGTATATACTTTGTTGAATTAATGGTATGATGAAGTTATTACTAGCTAACAAATAATTACATGAACATGAACATGATCAAATAATTAATCCTTGTTAGAAATGAGAGAAGTTGTTAGGACAACACCACTCTCCAAACGCTGGAAATTAAGATGGCTGGACCACGATTAATCATTCTTAATTTAGAAAATAATTTGAGAATAGATTTTACATTTTGTTCGTGTTTGATTCATTGCAAATTATTAAACAAGTGGAAGAGTTGTTTATAGAGTTGAAACTTTTTTCTGTTGAACTGAATATTGGGACAGCGTGAGATGGAATCAGCTCAACAGTTTAACTAATGGAAGCTGTGGATTCCTTGACAGAATAGAATCATTTCCGGTGCACATTCAACCTACTACTATGCTCAAGATCGCCACGTATTGCTTATTCTTCCTCACACACGTGCTGCCAACAAGAATGCACGCGATAGCTTCTATCCCAAAACCAATATTCATCCTCATGTGATGTGTCGAGAACAAGATGATACCACGAAGAAAGATTTTCCAAGCAACTTTCTTCTCCAATCGGTTCAAGAAACCCTTCGGCGCTCAACATAATGTTGAGCGTGAAAATATTGAAATCATTATATGGAGGGAAAGCTCCAATATCGAGAAAAAACATTTTTAAATATTGGGGTAGGTAGTCATAGCTTGGGAAAAATACCTCCGATATTTGATTAAATGCATCCACAAAGACTGGACTACGTTGTTTAACGAGTACCTCAATCCAGTATTCCGGGGTCTTGTCAGCTTTTGATAGGAGCTCTGCAACCGTGACTATCATAAGAGGAAGGCCTTCACGTTTCTTGGCAATCTTCTCTCCCAGTTCCTCAAGTTGAGGAGGGAAACCCTCTTCGCCAAACACTTTCTCACCGAGTAATTCCTTACTTTCTTCTTCATTTAAAAAGCGCACTCTTTCGGACCCACCCTTCGGGTCTCCTATACTTTGTCTACTTGTAAGTAAGAATCGAATCCTTCCAACAATATTCTTATCTTGGAAGCAATTTGTCAAGCCATATGCTACTTCTACATCATCCAACACAATGAGACATTTCTTATCCTTCAAACTTTCTTTCAAGATTCTAACTAATTCTGCCACATCATCATCTCCTTGGGTAAGGTTTTGGTAAGCATTGGAATCCACTTGAGCTAGAACGCATCGTAATAGTTCGTTGGATTCACATTTTCTACCCACTCTGACCCATGCTCGAAACTCGAAATGGCTCTGAATTGATGGATCCTCAAAAATATGCCTAGCAAGAGTTGTCTTTCCAATGCCCGCCATCCCCATAATCGAATAATTTTTATCTTTAAGAAGATCATCTCTGGCTTTTTGAAATTCATCAGATAATCCAACCATCTTTGGCTTGATTCCACCAAAATCGATTCTTGAGGAAATAGGCTCGCCTTCTTCTTCAGGCATATTCTCCATTTCAATTATGTACTCTTCATCCATCATCTTCACCATCTCGACGAAACAATCAACGCGGTGTTGCAGACTCTGCAGATCTACAGAGAATGACAAGTTGTCTCTCTCGCTTTCGAGCTGTTGAAGAATCTGATGTAAGACATGGGATTCGAGTAAATCTTCGAATTCCCAAACTGCCTCTTTGATTCGTTCATCCGCAGCATTCACCTTCGTCCTGATCTTGCTGCAGCCGGTGTCGTCTAATTTTAGCAGAACACTCTGCAATCGATCCATCTCTTCGTAGGCAGGTTGCAAGATTTGTGGAGAGGGTGAAACGAGAGAAATGCAAGACGATTGTGGAATACGGTGAATCGTATTCTTGAGAGAAGTGGCTGCACCATAAGCCGCCATCACTTGATTGGTGGTGGTGGAAGGTGTGAAGCGGGAGGAGTTGGCGACGGCGGTAGGTGGTGGTGATGGAAGGATAAGGATTTTGAAGGTGGAATTGTGAAAATGAGAGTGGTTGAGACTTGAGAGCCTCTCCACAAAGTCAGCTCTTCACAACGCGGAAATACTCCGCTGCTATGCTTTGAAATTATGGCCATATACACATCATTGATTAAAGATGATCAATGATCATATGTGGATAATCAAGATTTGGAGATTAATCGAAAAGTTTGAAAAAGTAATTAGTGTGTTTTGAGGGGAACGATTTTTAATAAATGATTTAACATAATTGAATTTTTATAAATATTGAATATGAATAAGATTTAAAATATAAAAAGTAATATTAAAAAAAATTGACAATAGTAACAAAATACTAATATTTTAGCAATAGATTGGTAGCTGAGAAATTAATTCACAACTAATATATAAATATGTAATCGCAATTCGTAACCAACAAATCAAGAGAGCCAATTTTATGAATTCATCTCAGACACTACAAGAATTATGCTCATAGACAACAGAGACAATAAACTCAACTGCTCTGCTCTGATTCTAAAACCTTGTTTGATCCTCATATGAAAATTTAACGAACTAATTCCAAGTTAATTTTGAAATATGAAGCCATAAATTAATTAGTATATTGCCAGAATCTGAAAATGTTAAGCTATTAAAAAAACACGTCAACTGATTACACACAAGATCAAAACAAAGTGAAATCATGCATAACAAGTAATGCTTTCACACAAATGCAACTTACAACAATTTCGGTTACAAACTACATGCATAATTCAGTATTCAGGTTTCATATTCCCCAACAAAATCCAAATCAAGTTACAATCCTTAAATTCAGATGACAACGTGATACGTACAATCTACATTATGGGATAACGCTGCGTCTGACCCCTTCAGCTCTCCCATTTGCCTGAAAAGTGACAAAACTGTGACTATAACGAAGATGTATATTTATGACATGAACTGATTTGAGTTGTCTGTGAAAAAAGAGAAGAAGCAGGGAAGAAACATTAAAAACGTGATATATATTGCAAAGTAGTAAGACTAACCTTTCGTGCAAGTTGCAGAGTCACTTGAGCTCAAAAAGAAGAACGAGTGATAAGTTTGATGTAAAACACGCCTTTTAATTGATTGGTACCAACGACAGCTAAAGGATTGCATTCCTCTAATTCAATGGTCGTGATCGAAGACTGATCATCCGACAAATCGAGTTGTTGCAATTTGTAGCAGTGCTTCATCCTTAGTGCACGAAGCCTCGGGAGGCTTCCACGTTGAGGTCTCCATTTCACCAAATCGGTGTCTTCAATTCGAAGTTCAATAAGTTCCAAGAAACTCCCCGGTTTTATTTCCCACTCTGGGCCTCGAAAGGCATAGCAATGTAATGTGAGAAGCTCGAGTTTTGGCAGCAACGAACCAATGTCATTTAGAGACTCCCAAGGATATCCCGACCCTTTCAAAGATAACATTATGAGACTTGATGGGAACATTGAAAGATGAAGAATAGTAGGAAACTCACGCTTTATCTCTGGATTCGTGATTTCATATATAAGCGTTTTCAAATTCTGGAGTTTTGATATATAACTCAAGGAACTCAATGGGCTGGTTTCGTCATCATCATAAGGCTTCAACTCAACTTCAATCATTAAATCCCTTAAATTAGGAATTCTTTCGAGAACTTCCCTTGTACAACTGTTTGCACTCACACCAAAAAGTGAGGTGAGTTTGTTCAATGCACCATCATTAGAATTAGGGGTTGGTAGGTCCCTTCCCGGTAGCTCTAAATGTTGTAGTTCTTGCATGTTCCAAATTTGCACAGGCACAAAAGACTGAACCCCACGCTTTTTAATGATCATATGTCTATAAATAATCAAGAATTGAAGTTGAAAAAGGTTGGATATGGAAGCAGGGAGGTCACCGTTGTAAGTTATGGCAAGATATCGTAGACAAACTAGTTTGAAAATTTCAGTTTGGATATGGTAAAATCGGACATTAACAGCATGCAGTACCCTGAGCAACTTGAAACCCATGACATGTATTGGTATTGGATATGGGTGATAAGGACCATAACAAAGGAGAGAACGGACAGTGGATGCACAATCACTTTTTATCGAATCACACACTTGTTTGAAGCAGAATAAACTGTTCCAATGGGCACACAAGCGGCGTTGGTCTTTTATAACATCGTCACAACTTTGTAAGACATGCAGAAACTTGACCCTACTAGCTTCTTCCCTACACACGTGCTGCCAACAAGAATGCACACGATACTTGCTATACCAAGATAAATAGTCATCCTCCTGTGATGTGTCGAGAACAAGATGATACCACGTACAAAGCTTGCCCAAGCATGTATGCCAAAAATATTCAAAACTTTCTTCTCCACTAGGTTGAAGAAACACATCAGCACTCAACGTAGCGTTGAGCGTGGTTAGATCGATATCCATATATGGACAGTAAGCTCCCATGTAGAGAAATAACATTTTTAAATATTGGGGTAAGTAATCATAGCTTGGGAAAAGTACCTCTGATATTTGATTATATGCATCCACAAATACTGAACTATGTTGTTTGATAAGTACCTCAGTCCAGTATTCTGGGGTCTTGTCAGCTTTCGCTAGAAGCTCCGCAATTGTGACTATCATAAGAGGAAGACCTTCACATTTTTTGGCAATCTTCTCTCCGAGTTTCTCGAGTTGAGGAGGGAAACCCTCTTCACCAAAAACCTTCTCACCAAGTAGTTCCTTACTTTCTTCTTCATTCAGCAAGCGCACTCTTTTGTACCCATGCCGCGAGAATTTTATATTATCTCTACTTGTAAGTAAGAATCGAATCCTTCTACCAATTTTCTTTTCTCGTAAGCAACTTGTCAAGCGATGAGTTGCTTTCCAAACATCATCCAACACGATGAGACATTTCTTATGCTTCAATGTTTCTTTCAATCGTCCAACTAATTCCTCCTCATCATCATCTCCTTGGATAAGCATTTGGTAAGCGTTAGGATCCACTTGAGCTAGAATACATCGTAATAGTTCATTAGATTCACATTTTCTGCCCACTTTGACCCATGCTCGCAACTCAAAATGACTCCGAATTGATGGATCTTCAAAAATATGCTTAGCAAGAGTTGTCTTTCCAACGCCCGCCATCCCAATAATCGAATAGTTTTTATCTTCAAGAAGATCATCTCTGGCTTTTTGAAATTCATCAGATAATCCAACCATCTTTGAGTTGATTCCACCAAAATCGATTCTTGAGGAAATAGGCTCCCCTTCTTCTTCAGGCATATTCTCCATTTCATTAGTGTATTCCTCCTCCATCTTCTTCATCTTCTCGACGAAGCAATCAACATGGTGTTGCAGACTCTGTAGCTCTACAGAGAATGACAAGCTGCCTCTCTTGCTATCGAGTTGTGGAAGAATCTGAGGTAAGATATGGGATTCGACTAAATCTTCAAATTCCCAAATTGCCTCTTTTATAAGTTCATCCGCAGCATTCACCTTCGTCCTGATCTTGCTGCAGCTGGTGTCGTCCAATTTTAGCAGAACATTCTGCAAGCGATCCACCTCGTCGTAGGCAGGTAGTAAGATCTGTGAAGAGGGGGAAATGCAAAACAATTGTAGAATACACTGAATCGTATTCTTGAGAAAAGTCGCTGAGAGTACTATTTGTGGAGAGTGGGAAACGAGAGAAATGCGAGACGATTGTAGAATACGCTCAATCGTATTCTTGAGAGAATCCGCCGCACCATAAGCCGCCATATCCACAAACTTAGCTCAGAAATTTTCTTCCAAAACTGTGTGGTAGAAATCGCCTAAGAAAGAAACGGAGAAGAAGAAGAATTATAATAAGCAAATGGAGATGAAACAAATGATAGATCTTCTGTGCTGTACCTCTCGTGGAGGAGTTGGCACAAGTCAACGGCGGCGGCGGCGGCAGCTGGTTTTGATACAATTTCAGAAACATTCAAGAATTTTAGTAAATGATTTTGATACGATGGTAAAATGGATGTATTGATGATTTTGAAGGCGGATTAACGTGTGGAAGAATAATTATAGGAGCGGAGCGACAAACAAAGCAACGGAAGATTAATTATGAAGATTGAGCAGTTGATCAAGGGCGTTGAAAATTATGAGAGAACTCATAAATAATGACAATTTGACATTTTTACATAATTTAAAATTTTAAAATAAATAAATATATTGTGACTAGTAGTGTACATTAAATAAAAATACTGATAAATTGCAAACATTAATTTTCTACATTGTTCGAGGTGTAACTCTGTTTAAATATTTATTTGGATGATCGAGTTTGACATGAATTTTTAGTTAGATTAGCTTATCTTTTGAAAAGTTTTATCATTTATATTTACATGCAATTCATCCAATTTTTTACTTATAAATTATATGTCAACAAAATTGGATTTTGGGTGGTTGTATATATAGTACCATTTAAAATAATAATAATAAATAATAAAAAATAGATAATTTTATCCTTATAAACTCCCTATTGAAAAACTCTACTATTATAAACAAATTCTGCTTATATATGCTAACAAATTTAGGAATTTGAAATGTTCTTCTTGTGTTTTGGATTGCTGGAGCTCGCATCGAGGGTTTTCTTTCTTTTTGGGCATAGGATTTTGAGGTCGGCCCATACTCTTCCTTTGTTTTTAGAATTCTTTTTGGACTTTTGGTCCTTCAACCTTTTGTTGTTTGGGCCCTTCCTCGGCCCTTTTGGTTATTTTTATTTTTTACTCCCTTCGTTCATGAAAAAGAGTCCCATTTGGGACTCGGCACGGATTTTAAGAAAGTTGTTAAAGTAGGTGTAAGTGGAGAGAGAAATAAATTTATAGGGGTAGTGTTAATATGACTTTTAAAGTTCCTAATTCTCAATTAACTTTTGATAACAATTCATAATTTAAAACCAAAATTCCAGAACCAAATTCAACGAAAATTTAAGAACCACAATTCAACAAAAATCAACAAATTTCAGAACAAAATTCAAGAACAAATTCATTAAAATCAACAAATTCAAGAACCAAATTCAGATATCCAAGAACGAAATTCAAGACCAAAATCAACAAATTCAAGAATTAAATTCACTAAATAAATTCCACAACCAAATTCCAAGCAAGATCGAAATTCAAAATTTCTAAAATCAAATTAACAAAACAAAAATTAAAATTTCTCACAAACCCAAAATTAATCAAATCCCAAACCCAGAGAGAATCCGGAACTCGAGGGGGTGGTCGATGGCGCTATGGTGGAGGTGGAGGGGACGACGACGCTGAACTCAGAGGCAGTGGAGGCAGGGAATCGCGCCGCCATTGCAGGAGGTCTTCAAGGGTTTCGATCCGAATGAGCTCGAAGAGTTGAGGTGGCACTAGGTGGAGGTCGAGGGGATGAGTGAGGCGGTGCTTTCAGACGATGGGCTCGGCGGCGGCTGTCCGGCCATGAACGGAGAAGTGATTGGGCTCTACAGCGGTGGCCTTCTGGTCGTGGCGCTCGGGGAAGCGGTGAGAGAGAGAGAGATGAAGCTAGGGGATTTAGGGTAGATTCTGGATTTTGGGGATTTAGGGCTGAGTGGTGAGAGAGAGAGATGAAGCCAGGGGAGCGGCGCTCAGGCGCGGCTTCGCCGGAGAGGGAACCGCGGCGGCCGCAGCCCTCGCTGCTGTCACCTTCGCCGGCAGTAGATGAAGGCGGCGCGGCGTCTGGGTTCAAGGGTGCGTGAGAGTCTGAGAAGAGAGAGAAGGCGTGAGGCGAGAGGTGAGAGAAGGGAGGTGCATCGGTGGTGGTGCCCGGAGAGCCGGCGACGCCGGCGACGAAAGCCCTGGCTTAGGGTGAGAGGCAGACGGCGGCGAGATAGTTCGAGAATTAGAGTTTTCATTGGTATACACATGCTTTTTAAGAAATAATGTGGGGAGGGAGGGTTTTAATTTTAGACGTCTAAAGGGGTAATTAATTAAGACAATTAATTAAGACAGCTAAGTGAATTAAGGAATAACTAGTGTTTAAATTTGATGTGTGGTGGGCCATCAATGGCAACTAAAGTAAATAGTGAAACAAAATAAGGGTAAAGTTGTCAAAAAAGTGAAACAGGACTCTTTTTCGTGGACAAAAAAAAGAGGGGAAACAGAACTCTTTTTCGTGGACAGAGGGAGTATTTTTTTTTGACCGGATCTCCTAGTCTGTTGTACTCCCTCCGTCCCACTAGACTTGGCACACTTGCCTTTTTTGTTTGTCCCACTAGAATTGGCACTTTCCTAAAATAGTATGTGGTCCCTACTTTCTCTACTCACATAAAATAAGTGGACCCTACCTACTTTACACTCTTAACCCTTTATTCTTAATCTCCGTGCCCAACTCACAAGTGCCAAGTCTAGTGGGACGGAGGGAGTATGTTCTTTCAAGGATTTAAGGTTTTATTTATCATGTTTAATAAAATATTTGTATTTCGATTAATATTTAATTTATCAATATCCTTTTTTAAGGAATTTAACTAAACCAGTAAACTTACTTTTAAGGGTGCGTTTACTCTGGTTGTAAAATTTTCATTAAAAAATGATGCACAAGAAAAGATGAGAAAATATTTTTTTTTTTCTCCTTTTTTTATCATACATTGACTAGAGATGAAAAGATAAGAAGATATAGGAAAATATTTTACACCCCTACCATAGTAAAAAAGAGCTCGCCAAGAAAATATTCCACCATGTTCGAAGAAAATTTTTCATCATAATAAATATGTGAAAATAGTAAAAAATGGATAAAAATATGATTTTTCACTCATTTTTCATCAAAGTAAACGCACCCTAAAAACGAAAAGAATATATATGGACAAATGATATTAGTGAAGTAGAAGATAAACGAAGAAACTCTGAAATGGCAACGGCAGTAGGTGGTGGAAGGAAGGATAAGGATTTTGAAGATACAATTGTTAAAATGAGAGTGGTTGCACAAAGTCAGCTGCTATATCTATATCTATATCTTCAATTATTAAAGCAAGGTTTTTGGTTGCAAAAATTTCTCGCCAAAATTATCATTGATTTTTTCAATGGATATTAGATTTATGTTTTTAACTGTTAGTTAATGACTCATGACTGCTACCCATCAAATACTTTATTATTTTTAAATTCTACTGATCCAGACAGATGCGTCGACATTTGAGGCCATGTGCACATCATTGATTACACATAGTCAATGATCATATATTTGTGGATAATCAAGTTTTCGAGATTAATCGAAAAGATTAGATTTTTAAAAAGGGTTAATTAGCTCAAAATCTAAATCCTTAAACTATAGTCATTAACTGTTTTTTCTCTCAATCTTTGAACTTCCTACAAAAAATTCCCAATTTTTAATTTTTCCTAATTTTCTCATGACGAGTTTTCCGGTCAAATTCGGGGTCGGAATTTTCCTATGTGGCATTATTCATGTCAAATCAGCCTATATGTGGCAAATCACCCCCACCCTCCCCTCACGTCACTCTCTCTCTCTCTCTTCCCCCATCCCCATTCCCCCTCTGCCCCCCGGTCTCGCTCTCCCCCCTCTCTCTCTCTTCCTCCACCGCCGCCACAATCGTCCAAGCTGCCGTCCAGATTCCCGGATCCGCGCTCCCAAGATCCGACCTGAGAACCCTTCTCTCTGACCCACGTTTTCAGAGTTGCAGCTAGGGTTTCGCCCCCTCTTCGCGCCGCCTAGGGTAGTGGCGCCGCCCTGACCTGCCTCCTCTAGTGAGCCTCTACCTCCCAGTCACGCTGCCTAACGCCCCGACCTCCGGTCTTGGTTTATGTCATTGCGTTGGCCGTAAACGACGCCCGACAGACAATCCGCCTCTGAAACTATAGTTATTGAAAGTATTCATAGGTTCACAAAGAGCAAAGAAAATAGGGTTTCCATTTATTAGAAATGGATATTGAGCAAAGAAAATAGGGTTGAAATAATATTGTGTTAAAGTGTCCCACATTGATGGTGAGGCAACCCCTCCCTTTTAAGGGAGGAATGGGCTCAATATCCATTTCTAATATGGTATCACAGTCAACCCAATCCAATGATGCCCCCCCCAATATCGTTGTCAACAGATGGCGTTTGGGATAGTCCACGCTGCGCGTGAGAGGGAGGGATGTTAAAAGTGTTCCACATTGGTTGGAGATAGTGGCATGAGCCACTTTATATGGTGAGGCAACCCTCTCCCTTATAAGGTCTTTTAAGGAAAGAATGGGCCTAATATCCATTTCTAATATGGTATCAGAGCCAAACCAATCCAATGAAGGCCCCTCCAATATCGTTGTCAACAGATGGTGTTTAGGATAGTCCACGCTGCGCGTGAGGGGTTAGTTGGAGATAGTGGCATGAGCCACTTTATATGGTGAGGCAACCCTCTCCCTTATAAGGTCTTTTAATGGATGAATGGGCCCAATATCCAGTTCTAATAACGCCACATAGGAAAATTCTGACTCCGGATTTGGCCGGAAAATCCGTCATGGAAAAATTAGGAAAAATTGAAAATTAGAGGTTTTTTGTGGAAAGTTCAAAGATTGAGGCTAAAAATGGAAAATTATAATTTAAGGATTTAGAGCGAATTAACCCTTTTAAAAATATTGAATGTGAATAAAGTTTAAAATATAAAAAAGTAATTTCCAAAACAAAAATTACTTGTGAAATATGAATCTGACGCTACTATGTCACTTTAGTTTGCAAATAAACTCATTAGAAGAAAATAATTAATGTTTAAATTTCAATCTAACTTTAAAAATTTCATTTTAAGAGTAAGCTAGTATGGGTGAATTAACAAAGCTTGAGCTGAAAATTACTCCGCTCATCTCTCAGTTGCATCTCTAAATCGGATTAATAATTTCAATATTACCTGAAACACTATTTAATTATATTTTTAACAGTCCAAAAAAATTAATATCTCGAACACATGTAACCGAGACAATTCTTTCAATCTTAATTAACATCGAAATTGATTCGATTTTACAAGTAACTAGTGTCTAATCTGTCGAAATTCGACGGGAATTATTTTAAGTCATCATTTATAATATTTTATGTTATTTTTATTATTATAGCATATGAAATAATTTATATATAAATTATTTCTTTAAGTAATTTGATATGGTCAAATTAAATTAATAATACAATATATGAAATAATATTAATCTTAATAATTTTCGCCAATTAAATGTAGGTTGTGATAATAGAAATATATTTTTATATAAATATTCATTTGATGAAGTTTATAAAAAGTTTATGTGGGATTGAAGATTTTAGAAGAAAAAAATGTGTAAATTTAAAGTATGATATGATGTACGATTGATGTGTCGTATCTGCTGTTAACCGTATATCGATATTTACTCTCTCCGTCCCTCAAACATTTTCCTTTTTTTTTTTTTTTTTTTCTATTTTGGTTCGTCCCCAAAACATCTTCTTAACCTATTTTTGGAAACAATTTCACTAATTATTATTGTTACAATTTCACTTTTTGTGGGACTCGTTCTCCACTTTCACTAACTATCATTCTTATCATTTCACTTTTTGTGGGACTCATTCTCCACTTATCAAATACATAACTAACTTTTATTAAAACACGTGCCATTCTCTCTTAGGAAGATGTTTGGGGGACGGAGGGAGTATTAAGTTTGTTCAAATTCTTTAAATTTTACGGATAAGAAATAATTTAATTAAACATATGTCATCTGAGTATCATCTCATATGGACATAATAAATAACGGTTCCATGGTTCGAACCGGGAATTGACGGTTTGGAATCGGAACCGTCAGTTCACTGTTCGAATCGAAACTGTGAGGACCAATATCCGATCTGATTTTGATTCCAGATTTTGGAACCGTGAACCGGCGGTTCGGTTCCGGTTCGAACCGAAAACCGGACCGTGGCACCTCTAGGGAAAAGTAAAGATAGTGACTCAACCCCCAACAAAATCCATATGTAAATCGTTTGTTTGATTTTGATTTTGACTTAGGTAATGATTCGTGAACGAGTCGGTCTTGGGTGACACTCGTCTCGCCCAAGAGACAGGTTGAGATGGGGCTGAGTGCGGATTGGGGCGAGATTGAGCGCGGGTCGTTGGTCATAGGATGATTGAAAAATATGAATAATTCAAAGTAATTATTATTGTGATGAAAAGTAATAATCAACATGAAAAAGGTAATATTTGTCTAACGTTATTTTTTTCACAACAATTATTATTTTTACTCACAAAAATTTGTATTTTTAGTTTATTTGGTCGAATAATTATTGTCTTAATAAAAAAAATATCTCTGCTTTTGAGAATCAAATCCACAATTAGAGATAGTAGACGAAGAATTGTACCACTAGACTAATAGGTATTATTTGTATAAGATTTGATAGTTTTTATTTACACGCTGCTCCTGGGAATCGAAAATAAAATGAAATATTGCTTTTTGCGAAAATCAAACCTGCGACATTAGAAATAGTAAGTGAAGAAGTGTGCTACTAGGCTAGTGCGTTTGATTTGTAGAATTGTGGATAATTTTTACTTATAGTTTCCTGGTAAGAACTGATCTCGTGAATGAGACAAGTCTCATCCAAGTTTTTGCATTGGTGAATGTATTTTGTTCAAACTAAAAATTGTAATAAAATTTTATCATGTTAGACATGATATATATATATATATATATATATATATATTTGTATTCATCATACTTTATCGATTTGAATCGATAATTAATTTGAAAATACGATGCCTAGTCGTTAGGGATATCAATCCAGTCTGAAACTTGTGGGCTGACCTGATTAATCCGTCAATTCAAGAGGGTTAAGGTTAAAAATTTTCAACCCGATAAAAATCACAACCTGATTAGCCTTTAACCGGATAGTCCGGCACCCGATAGGGTCAGTCCAAAACTAGCCGAAACCCTATACAGTTGACCCGAAAATAATGTATTCGCTTGATTATATGAAATTTTTTTCGTTATTTGATTTTCAACTTCATTACTTTGCTTATGAAAATTAGTATAATAAGATAATTTTTCCAAAAGTTTGTGAAATTTATTTTTATTCAATATTAAAAATTCAATATTAGAAAGTTATACTCATCATTTCACTTCTCTGTATTTTTAATCAATACTTAATATAAATATTTAGATGTGAAAATTAAAAAATGATACTTATTTAATAAAAATATTTGCATCTTTATATCTTTGAGACTCGCATATTAATTATTATGTAAGTCAATGTTGAAATGTTACTTATTTATGCGCGTATTTATTTATTACAAATATAATATTGTCAAAAAAAATATATTAGTTAATATTTTTAAAATAAAGTTTTGAGCTCGATGGGCTAGCCCGAAACCCGAACATTTGGGGTTAGGATTGAAAATTTCTAACTCGAAAATATTTTCAACCCGATGAACCCGCACTCGAATAATCCGTAATTTGATAGGGCTAGCCCGAAATTCGATGGGTTGGTGCGATTGACATTAGGGATGGCAACTGGCCGGATCTGGACCGGATCTCATCAATATCAGATCCAAATCCGTTTTAATTTATGGGATCCAAATCCGCCCTAAATCCAACAGATCTGAAAATTTGGGATCCAAATCCAAATCCAGATCCGTCAGATCCACGGATCTACGGGTCTAGATCCATGGATCTACTGTTTTTAAATTAAATTCAAAATAAAAGTCACAAAATCAACAACAACATAAAAAATATTGCACAAAATATATTCATGCAATACAAAGTCTCAACATAGATAAACAAATCACTAAAAATTCAAAATAAACATATCTCAATGCTCAAGTCAATGATAACAAGTCTTCCAAATTACATTTCCTAAGAAAAAAAAGTCTCCATAGTGTATTGTTTTTAATTTTTAATATATTTAATATTATTAATAAAATAAATATAAAATATATATATTAAATAAAACGGATCCACGGATCGGGTTTAGGTCGGATTCGAATAAAAAATTTCAAAATCCAGATTCAGATTCGTTTTAAAAATTGAGATTTAGATCCGTCGAATTCAAAAAATTGAGATTCAAACCTAAAAAACGGATTTGAATCCACGGATTTGGGGCAGATCCAAGATCCAGTGCCATCCTAATTGACATCCCCACTCGTCGCATAAAACACTTTGATATGTCGACAGGCTAGATTAGGGATGGCAATGTGCCAGATCTGGACCAAATCCTACTTGGTCCAGATCCAGATCCGCATTTTCTTACTTAGGTCCGGATCCGGTCCAGATCTGTTGGATTTAAAAAAATAAGATCCAGGTTCAGATCCATAAGATCCACAGGGTCTCGGGTCCAGACCCAGATCCATATTTTTTTCTTTTTAAAATATTTATAAATTTTAAATAAACTCAAATTAAAATTGAATTTGATCTAGACTTTCAACAATTATTAAAAATAAATAACTAAATCATAATCTATATATAAAAAATTACTATAAAAATTCATAATAAGTAAGAATATAATAATCAAGTACTAAATAATATATTAGTATTATAATGAGATATACACTTATTATAATTGTGTATGTAAAAAATGGTGAAAATTAATTATAACACCATTAAAATCAATTTCATCTCTATCTTCACCACAATATTTAGTAACAGTGGAACATTGTATCTTCTATTTTGACATTGAAAAAAAAAAAAGAATATCAATAATAATAATAACTAAAATTTAAATTAAGATAAAAGTAAAATATTATCTTTAATAGAAATATATTATTTATGAAAAGAGATGTATAGATTAGTAATAGATTTTAGGGTAGAGTTCAATAACAATAAAAAAATTTATATATTTTTTATATATCACTGGATCCACGGGCCAGATCTGAGTCTTAAAATTTTTGCTCCAGATCCAGATTCGTAAATCCTCGGAGTGATCCAGATCCGATCCAAATTCATTGGGTCCATTTTTTACAAGGTTCAGATCCTTTTTAAAAAGGATTTGGACCGGGTTCAGGATCCATTGCCATCCCTAGGCTAGATCCGTCATTCGATGAACCTAGGCCTATCAGTACCCATCGAATTTTAACTAATTAGATGGTGTGGCCCACGTTTTTGTGTTAGGGAAAACTTGAGTTTATGGAATTATATTTAATTCAATTATTAAGTTATTGAATTCTATTATTAAGTTATGAATGAAAGTTATAATATGATTTGTTTTTCTTGAGAGAATAATATGAATTTATTATAGAACAAAACTTTGCATTGACGTTAATAGTTGAAAAAAACAAAGCTTTTTGCTAAAATAAAAACCGAAAACTTGTATACAACTGTTAAGTTGTAAAGTTGTAAAATTCACAAAAAAAATCATATTTCTTACGTATATATTTTCTTTTTAATTATTGGTTAGTCTTAAATTTTTTAACTTTAATATTATTATACGATTATAAAGTGATAAATGTATATATTGGAATGTAAAATTTGCATGACTACTATTGGAATGTAAAATTTGCATAATATATAATGTGATAGTTAATTACAATAATTAATTAAATTATGTGCAATCTACTAGCATCCATAAGTGTCCAAAGTATAGAAACTATGTTTCAATGTATCCATTACACAAAATAGTTAAGGGAAAAGAGGAGGTGGTGGTGGTGGTGGAAGTCCTGATTGAGCGCACAATTGCTCAAGAAGTTGATGTTGAGCAGCCAAATGGGCCCCCAATTGCTCCTTCTTCTGTCGATGTTCCTCTCGTTCTTGTTGTAGTTGCTGCTCCACATCGACCAAGCGTTGGTCATGAGCCGGAGGGTGGAATTGAGATGTTCTACCCAAATCTT
Organism: Salvia miltiorrhiza; assembly: GCF_028751815.1. Taxonomy (NCBI): domain Eukaryota; kingdom Viridiplantae; phylum Streptophyta; class Magnoliopsida; order Lamiales; family Lamiaceae; genus Salvia; species Salvia miltiorrhiza. The sequence goes on from NC_080391.1 coordinate 44,506,363, forward strand.
CATTCATAAAGCTCGTTGCTAGCCCACCAACACCGAACATTCTCTTCTTTTTATTCAACCCACCAACAGCTTCGACGTAAATTTTTGCCATATCCACCTCTTGTGGCTCAATAGCTCCATTGGCTGACTTTGTTGGCTAACCAATTCCTGGACCTTCGTCTACATTTATATGTTCCATCAATTAATACATAATTTTACAAAATATATGAAACAATCACCAAGACATACATACCCCAATGCTTTCAGATTTCATGTCAGTGTAAGTTCCATCCTCGTTCACGTGGAGGATAGAATAAACATCGAAGAGGCACTTCGTAGGGTTAACTCCCTTATGTCTTGCCTTTGTATTGAAAGTAATCCAAAATAATATTAACTATATGTATGAACATTAAGATAAGACATAGTAAACTAATAAAATGCAGAGTTACTTACCAATTCATCAGCGTATTGAAGAACAGATTTGGAGCCTCCTTTGTGCTTCACTTGTCCTGTTCCCACACCTCCGGGCTCAGACATTCTACACTTTTTTGCTTTCTCGGATTTCAGTTTGAAGGCATCAGTCTCCCAATAAGCGAGCCACTCAGGCCACTCATCCTTATGAATGGACAGGGGCCTTGCATTTTCCGGATCATCTCTTTTGGCCTTGATCTCGTACACAAAGTCTTTATACCTTCGGGCCGCAATTTCCAACCAGAGTTTGTATATTGCATCATTGATCGTCGCATCCCATGTGAAATGCTTCTAATTGAACAAATAATCAAAGTGAGTAACAACAAAATATTAAAACATAATTTAACAAATATATATGAAACACAATATTAAAAGACAAATTTACTTTGAATTCATTAAAATAATTCTTCTTAACCGTCTCCGGCGTCAGTTTCCAATTGAAACCCCTTGGATTTCTCACTTTTTTGAAAATACGAGTACATGCACTTGGAACCACATTATATGGATAGATTGCACTGCAATTGACATAACTATTATTAGTTCAACAATAAATAATACAATCTCCGTCCACCAAAAAATTTCTTAGAAGGGAGGTGCACGAGTTTTAAGACGAAGTTGCTGTATGTATTGGGAATAGATGAAAAAGTATTGTGAAAAGGTAAAACGTAAGAGTAAATAAGGCATTATTAGTGGCGGGGTATAGTCCAGAAATAGAAAGGGAAGTTTTTTGGGGATGGACCAAAAAAGAAAATTAAATAGTTATTTGGGGAGACCGAGGGAGTAATATAGAAATAAAGATTATGTACATCTAATTATACAAACTTACCCATGAGATGTAATCGTCAGAGTAGTCTGTCCTGTGCTCGAAACCCTAGAGCCTACAATGCGCTCTAACATTGAGCTAGATTGAACTGAAGTTGCACCCCTGGCCAACTGTGACTATACAAGAGAAAATAAGCAACCACGACGACTAACCTTTTTTGTTGTTTCCTTTACTTTCAATTGTCGCAATGAGGTTGTTCATGCAGCCAGCTGAGATTGAACCATCCGAATCTGTAGAATCAATACGATCTACGGTACGAGACTTTTGAAAAGCACCAGCTCTTTCTTCAACTCTGCTGCTGGGCAATGAACAACAGCGAGATGGCGTAGCAGATGTGCTTATTTTCCTCCTCTTTGTCTGCCCAGACGAAGTGTCAGGAATACGAGTTTCATCATCGCTGTCACTATCACATATGACGATCACAACCTTGCCAGCAGCGGAAGATGAAGCTACTATCTTCTCTGCAGGCGCTTCACCACCCGATTGCATTACACTTGTGTGTGAACCTTGCACCATATGCACATGTAAGTTGGCTTATATACTAAATAAGCCCTAAATAAAGCTGATGCTCGTAAGAAGACTCATCCATATCCAAGTAAGAGAAATCCAACCAGATGCATTGTGATGAAAGAAAAAGAAACAACAGTATCAAGACAGATGCTGCAGCAAACATGAGTTACCCTTTAAAACAGATCAGATCAGCATACTAGATAGGAACACATTTCAGTGCCCGTGTAATGAGTTGGTAATAAGTAGGGGCGTGAATTAGGTCAGTTGGGCTGTGGAGAAACCAAAAGCAAAAATTTACAAGTTAACTGAACAAACCAAACCAAATTAGTATTTTTAATTTTATAAAGGCAAAAGAAGACCAAGGCAAAGCTTTTGGTTCTTTATTACAAATCCATTTACAGAAATGAAACCCTGAAGATAAAATGTATTGGAAATAGACAGATTGATAGTCACTACCAAGTTTTAATACTTCAGAGAAAGTCAGAAGTTCACAACAAAGCCTTGAAACAGCAATCAAATGCTCCATGCACAGACAGGTATTGGAATTCTAACTCCAGCATTAACTAAACTTTAAAGTTTAAACTGAGTTTTCAGAGGAAACAAAAAGAACAATTTTGCACATGAGTAAAATAAGAAGAAATGAAGGAATGCTACGGATGGCTACCAAGATTTCAACTGAGAGTGAGAACTGGTAGCATATATGATTTGGTCTGCAAGAAGTAAAACTTGGCTTTCAGCTTATAGTTGGGCAAACGATATATAGCATGATGAGTAGTTATCCTGATATGTTTTAAATTGTTTTTCTTGTTTAAACCATAGTCTCTTCAATAAGATTCCAATGTCTTTTTGAACTCCCAAATGCTTTGCTTTTCATTATTCACTTGACCTCACCTAAAGGCCTATCTCAGCAATCGAAGGTCTCAATCAAGAATGGCGTGACAGAGAAGACCACAATATTGCAAGCAAAAAACTCAACCACATCAAGGAATGCTCACAACCTCCGGAAGGAAAAGCAATTGGGGAAAGTAAGGGTGGATGGATTCACCAAAAGAAATGAACACACACTTGATGAGCAAATTAATTTTTATTTGTTTCTTTTTCTCAGCTTTATTTCCTTAGAGGTGCAAATATAACTAGCTAGTAGCTACATTGCTTATATCCTAATCAATCAAGTTGATCATAATCTTCCCTAATCATTCTTCATAAAATCAGTCATAGTTACCCCTGATACGATCCATTAGTCCCTCCCGAAATAAGTCATCCTAAAATCACCAAAATAGATTTAAAAAAAAAAAAGAATAAAACAACAAATTATGGGCTGTGAATTACCAGAAATTGCAGGAAATTCAGGTGACTCGGTAGCCCTATCTTCTTCCGGGTTCACCTCTCCATGCTGCAAATTCTTCTCCAGTTCAGCGTCAGTAGCTGCTGCTGCCTCATTATTTTGGCGCTTCAGTTCATGTGCAACGCGATCAGCCTCAATCTCCTTTGCCTTCAACTCCTCTATGGTTTTATTTGCACAAAGGCTCTCTCGCCTCAATTCCTCAATCTCCTTTCCCATTTTGACGAGCCGTTCATCCATCTCCTCGCATTTTCCAATACTCCTCACCAGCTCGTTCTCAACATCGTGTTTTTCGCTCCTCAATTTCTCAAATTTCTCGTTCGTTTGGACGATCATTTTATCCAACTCCTCACCTTTCTTCTGATTCTCTCTCAGCTTCTCCTCCAGATCACATTTCTCCAACTCCGAATAGCCCTTAGAGCGCTCCAGGAAATCAACCTGTTTCTTCAGTTCATCACATTCTCTGACAAGCTTTTCCATTTCAACTTTCATACTTTTTTCCCGCTCCATCAATGTATTCTGCACCTCATCAAACTCGCACTCGCGAAATGAGTGCTTAATAAATTTGATTAGTTCCGGAATTGATGAGCTCGGATCAATCATCGGCTCCATGAGTAATGTATGTCGTAATCACGTGCAAAAGTGGAGGGTTTCTTGTGGAGATATTTCTTTTGTGTGAAACAGTGTAACGGAGGCGAGGGCTTATGATTCTGGCAAGCTTGCAGAAATGGCGAAGGTGTGCTTGCGACTACATTTAAACTCTGCTGCGCACTCCGGCCTCTGCGTGCGCGTATGTGAGAGAGAGAGGATGGAGTCTGACTGTCTGAGTGGGAAGCTGGAAAGACACAAACTTGGCTTATTATTACCGAATTAATTTGAATTTTATTTATTTAATATTTCAAAATTCATATTCTTATTCGACTTATACGGTGTTTGGCTAAGTTTATTTTAAAGAGCTTATAAAATATAGTTTTTTAAAGTTTTTTAAGATCTTATAAATTGTCAAAATGTTTGAATAATTAAACTTATATAAGTTAATAAAAGAATTTTTAGTTAGAGAGAAAATCGGAAAGAGATGAAAATATATAATGAAAATAAAAAATCATAGTTGAGTTATTTTTGTAAAATGAGTGTTGCTTATAAGACAAGTGAGAAAATAATTTGAGGTAGAGGAATTTATTCTTTGGGGAGCTTATAAACTCTTAGGGAGCATTTACTTTGTCAAAATGTTTGAATAATTAAACTTATATAAGTTAATAAAAGAATTTTTAGTTAGAGAGAAAATCGGAAAGAGATGAAAATATATAATGAAAATAAAAAATCATAGTTGAGTTATTTTTGTAAAATGAGTGTTGCTTATAAGACAAGTGAGAAAATAATTTGAGGTAGAGGAATTTATTCTTTGGGGAGCTTATAAACTCTTAGGGAGCGTTTACTTTGCATGATTGATAAAATGGATGATTGAGTATTTTTATCCTCAAGAGTAGGATTACTCCAATCTTACCCTTTTGATGGGATAAGAATCAAACAAAACTAATTTAATTGATAAAAATAATCAAGGGTTTTGGAATAGGGTCAATATATGAAATTGGCCACTTTCATATAGTAAACTTAAAAATTGGCCAGTCAAATAAAAACTTTAAAATTTGGCCACTTTTTGTGTAAAAGTACAAAATTACCCCTAACAATAAAAATTAAAAAATTAGCCACAAATTCATACTCCTCTCTCTCCTCTCGCTGACTCGCTCTCTCTCTCTCTACGCTTTCTCTCTCTTGCTCTATCTCTCTTCCCTTCTTCTTCTCCTTCCTCCCTCTGCCTTCCTATCTCTGGTGTTTGCAAGGCAAATCTCCTCGAATAACTTAGGGATTTGCAAGGATTTAGGGAAAATCGTCTGTTTTTGGTGTTTTGGGGTGATTTACAGGCGGTGGTGCGAAGGTGACGGAGATGGAGGGTGCGGCGGAGAAGAGGCGGTTTACGAGGCCTTTCGATAGGATTTCGTCGGATTTCTAGCGTGTTATCTCCTCCGGTGAAGCGCCGCCGCCCCGGCCTCATCGTCTCTGCCCATAGCAGCGCCGAAAACGACGCCATCCATCCAGATTCAGATGGCTTCATCCAGATTCAGGCGACCGCCACCGCCTCCGCCTCCGCCACACAGCGAACCACCACCACCGCGACGCACAGCGGCAGCGGATCTGTGGAGGCGGTGGTGGATTTCGACGATCTCTCTTTCTCTAGGGTTTCGTTTGGTCCTCTTCCTCTCTAAGAGATCGTTTCTTCTTCACCGAAGAATTTTCCAGCGTCCGAGGAGGATTGAAGAATTTCCAGCGTTCGACAAATGTGTTCAAAGCTGTAAATAGGCACATCATTGAAGAATTTCGATCTACTTTTCCTTCACAATTTTTGTCGAGATTTTTGTTTTTAGCTTGATGAATGAGAAATAGATGTGAAAAAACAGAGGAAATTTATTTCACTGATGTATAGTCGATTGATGGTAGATTGAGTTGTTGTATTTTGGTGTTGTACACCAATTTGATTGAGCTGTATAATTATTTTTTTAATGTTCTTAAATTCACAACCAAATTTATGAATTCACAATTTAATGTTCTTGAATTCACGACCACTTTTATGAATTCACAACTAGATTTAAGAATTCACAACCAGGTCGATGAATTCACAACTTAATGTTCTTGAATTCACAACTAGCTCGATGAATTCACAACTTAATATTCTTGAATTTACAACCAAATCTATAAATTCACAATCAAAATAAATTACAGTTTTAATTGTGAATTCAAACTTTAAAAACTCAAATTCACAACTACTTGAATTAACAACCAAAATAAATTCTAGTTGTGAATTAAATTCAGGTTGTGAATTCGACTGATTGTGAATTCACAACCAACATAAATCTGGTTGTGAATTCGTTTGTTGTGAATTCACAACCAAAAAATTCTAGTTGTGAATTAATTTTTGGTTGTGAATTCGACTGGTTGTGAATTAAATTTTGGCTGTGAATTCGACTAGTTGTGAATTCACAAACAAAAAATTCTGGTTGTGAATTCGACTGGTTGTGAATTCTCAATTCACAACCAGTGTGAATTCACAACCAAAAATTTTTGGTTGTGAATTCACACTGGTTGTGCATTGCGGGATTTTTTAAAGGGGTGATGTAAAGTGACCATTTTTTAATTTTTAATGTGGAAGGGTATTTTGGTAACAGTGGCCATTTTTTTATGTTTTTATTTTAGTGGACAATTTTTAAGTTTACTATTTCAAAGCGGCCATTTTAAAAATCCACTCTTTGGAATATCCTAAAGTTTCAATCCAACAAAGTAAACATGAGATTAGTTTTATTATTTTTATCTATCAAGGTTTATCCTTCAAAGTAAACGCCTCTTAGGGTGTGTTTGCTTTTTATCCCTCTAAATGAAGGGATAATATAATGAGGTATAAATTTATTATTTAAAATGGGGACCACATTTTATACTCTCTCCATCCCAGAAACAAATGACATGTTTCTTTTGGCACGAAAATTAAGAAGTGTTGAATTTAGGTGTTAAAGTTCGTGGCCCACCTATTTAAGCATTCAATTAGTAAAAGTAACTGTAACCATTAAAAAGGTGGTGGCCCACTTTTATTTTTTTTATAAATTTAAATATTCTTTTATTTCTATTAGAATTAGCTTTCCCTTTAATTTTAGAGTTAATTGCCCATTAAATACTGAACTTTCATCCAATTCTGGTTTTGCACACAAACTTTGAATTGTGGCGTGATAATTACCAAACTTTTGATTTTATCTGATTTCGCTACTAATCTAAATTTCGGCCAAATACCAAGCTAATATATAATATGGTGTGCCAATTTTGACGTGGCGTATTTATTCTTGCGTGACAATTAGTTGGCGAAATAATATTTTCTATTTAATTTCTTATCAATAAAAAAAGAACACAACGTAAATAACTCAAATTGTTAATAATTTAATATATCAAATCAAATAATAGTATTTTTTTAGTTGAATTAATTAATTGAATAAATTCAATAATAGTAAGGGAATTCTTCAAATTTAGGTGTGTAAGCCAAAAAATATTTTAATTAACAATAACTTAATATATAAAAAAAATTATTTAGCTAAGTAATAAAGTTTATTAAATTTTCATTACCTAAAGATTAATTTTTTTTATAAACTATATATATTTATACTATTTGAATGACTTCTATTTTATATATTGGAGTAATCAGTTGTGTAATAGTGAATTAGAAAAAAATTGATTTAAACTTGAGAATTTAAAAAAATACTATTATTTGATTTGATATACTAAGTTATTGACAATTTTGGTTATTTCCTTTGTGTTCTTTTTTTATTAATAAGAAATTAACAATAAATACGTCACGTCAAATATTGGCACGTCATATTAGCCTGATATTTGATTGGAATTTGAATTAGTAGCAAAAACAGATAAAATCTAAAGTTTAGTAATTTTCATGCTACAGTTCAAAGTTTGTGTGCAAAACCAGAATTTGACGAAAGTTCAGTATTTTATGGGCAATTAACCCTTAATTTTATTAGGAGCAATTCAACACCTCATTCAAAGACACTTGAATCATTGATGTTTTAGCAAAAAAAAAAAAAAAACAGTGAGCAACGGTTTTTATCATCTCAATACCCAAATATATCCATCACCAATTGTATAGATATGGTGAACATATCTATACAAGGCACAATGACAAGCTATTTATACTAGTTTACATGTAGAAGGTATTCTTGTCTTTTCTTAGCGTTCACATAGGTTGCATGAGCTCGTGAGTGTAGTGTCTGTAAAATTTGGTGCACACCTCCAATAATCAATTGTTTGTCTTCTTGTGACAAGGCTATCTACTAGTAGATAGGTGTTTCCTCATGATGAAGCCTACAATCGTGGAGTATACCGAGTACCTCAACGACGATGTCCAGCATTGTTAAGTGCTTTATTCTTGTGAAAGACCTAGCTATGTGACGAGCTAGCCCTGTGAATGGTCTAACCCTGTAAAAGTTCCAGTCCTATGAAGAGCCTAGCCCTGTGAATGGTCTAGCCTTGTAAAGGTTCTAGCCCTGTGAAGGTTTTAGCCATGTAATGTCTCTACCTTATCCCATAATGCTTGCACGAGCGTCATTCTTATTAATATGACCCAGCGTGGTCCACATATTGGATAACCCTACATATTTCTTTCGGTCCTCTAGCTCAGCATCTATCAAGGTTATTACATATATTACTCTTCATTAGCTACTCCCTCTGGTTTGGTTGAACTCAGCTTCCTTTATGTTCAACCGATGAAATTGTTTATAATATTCATTGTTGTAATTCAGCCCTGCTAATCAAGGTATATATGCAGTCGCCCCAAGTGTTGGTCCTGTGAGATGATGTCACTCTAATGATGATAGCTGGTAGCTTTACGCCTCTTTTTCAAATTTCAAATAATTTTTCTCGAGTTTCGAGTAGAAACCTTTTGCATTCGTAAAAATCCCAACCGCTCGTTATTGATTAATAAATCACAGCGAAATATCGACCCTTCAATCAACCTTGTCCTTTGTGTAGCCTTTATCCCTAGGTAAAAATGTCACATCATTTTTTCCCCTAAATAATTTAAACCTCCCATCTTCAATATTTTTTACTTTCGTTCTTTCTGCCATTAAAGCTTTTCCAAGTCCTCTGCGATTCCGACACTTTTTTGATGATCTACCATTCTCTTCGGTGTTCTTCCTTAACTTTTCCTTCCGACTTCATATTTATTAGGTATTTCACCTTCTCCTCTTGTGTTGATATTCATCTGTTCTTCCCTTTTTCTACCAGTCCCCTGTCACGTAATTTTATGATAAAATGTCCTCTAGCAGTATCCCCGATTCCACCATGACTTATAAGGAAATGACGAACTTAAAAAAAATATCTTGAATGCCCAATTGATAATTTAAAATTTCATTTGAAATCTAAACTGAAAGAAACTCCCGATAGTATCAATAAATCAACCATTACAGTGTGAGAGTATTAGGGGAATGCATGCATGCACCTTCTCTCACCTCCCCTTTGTGGATGAAAATAATTATTACACCATTCATTTCTTCCAAGTTTCCCCCTCAACCCTGTGTAGGACTTTTGTTTTCCACATCCTTCGGAGCACCCACATGCTCTGGATACAACCTTGCTATTTTATTAGACCCAAACTTTAAAGAAACCCAATACCCATTATTGTTTATCTACCAACCCAAAGTATTCTATAGACTTTCTTTCTAGTCTAACATCCTATAATAAAGGCTTTTTACCCAAGTATTGTCATGTGTTGACGAAAAAAAGGTGATTGGAGCTCTTGCTTTCATGTTGTTGATGTAACTTGGCACCCTCATACGCAAAAAACCTTTCGTCCCTCTAGTGAACCTTCTAGTCATGATATGAATATTATTCTTAGATTAAGGGGGGTGTATTCAATTTAGAATTTAAAAGATTTTGACAGACATTTTATAATTTGTGGATTCTGATAATTTTATGGATTATTTTAATTCTGCGTAGAGTTTAGCAGATTATGTTAGATTTATTTATCTCTATTTTCATAGACTTTATAAATCTATAGATTATTACTCCTTCCGTCCCATTATTGATGGCATGTTTTCTTTTTTGGGATGTCCTGGCCTGTTTCCTATTTTAGATATAATTAGGGCTCAATTAACTATCACTAATTATAATACAAAAAGGTAAAAAAGTACTCCTAATTAACCCTAAAAAACTTGGAGACGGTTTCTTGTCTTGGTTCTCTCTCTCACACCCGCTCCACCCTCAATTTTTCCACCCTCGCCGCCTCTCCTCCGCCACCTTCTCCTCCACTTTTCCGCTCGCCGAACTCGTTGCAACGGCAGCGGAGAGTGCCCTCCGCCTCTCGCCTCTCTTCCTTTCTTATCGTCCACCGCCTTCCCTCTGCTATGTCGCCAGAGTTCTCCTATGTCGCTTAAGTTGGCGATCTGAAATCGTCGGTCGAGGCGGCCTTATGTTGTAGAATGCGGCCGCGATTTGATGCCTAGGGTTTTGCAGGTTGCCCGTCTTTAAAAAATTTGGTTTAGCAGATCTGTTGTGTCGCCGGTGCTGAGAAAGATGTCGGCGCTGAGGAAGAGATGAAGGCGAGGGCACGGCTCCTTCCTCCTTCTCCTCATATCTGGATTTGGGGAACACATTTTAATTGCAGATGAAGATTTCTTGAATATCATTAAACACTACTGGATTTGGGGGAAACACATTTTGTTGGTTGTTTGAACTTTGAATGATGGTGTATAGAGGAAGGAGTGAGACGAGGCAAAGGGAAGGCGTCGCCAGCACCGGCTGGCCGGTAGTGAGCAGTGTCGGCAGCAAAAGAGTGCTTTATTAACATTACTTAAATCAATTAACATATGTGGACCTACAAGCATTATTTACTTTCATTTTAAATTTATTTTGAAAATATAACAAATTAAATTAATAAAAATTATATTTTTTAATTAATTAAATTGTTTTTTTTAATTTACTGTTATCCAATTTTTTTTTTATACTCCCACGGTGAACAATTGCAAGCCAAGTAAGCTGTGATTCTAAAATGAACAATGGACTGAAATTGAAAATTGAAATTTAAAGGGAGGGAAAGTGAAAATTTGAAAATGCACAAAAAAGGTGGTTCCCTTCACTTTTTATTTCCACCGAAAATTTGTTCAAAATTCCCACCAAAACCAAACATTTACAGCCTTATAAAGGCATTCCATTTTCTGCCAGAAGGAGAACACTCAGCCTCAACTTCATTCTACCAAAATCCAAACCAAAAAAAGAAAAGAAAGGATGACTAGAAGAGAGGATTTAACAAGTGAAGAAAGACAAGCTATTGCCTTATTTCTTCTTCAAAATTCAACTGATGGGAAGCTCCACTGTGGGACGCATACGGCTGTCATGGCGAAATGAGGTTGTTGTAGGAGCTCCATCACTCGTTTATGTAAGGCTGCAAAAGAGGAACAAGCACAAGGTCAGTTAATAAGTGTTCAAAGCAAAAAAATCAATAAGATTAGAAGAAAAAGAGTTCAAATAGATTTAGAACTCACATCAAGTCTGGAATTACACAAAAGGAGGACCATTCGCAGGTTAGCAACCGATATCAACTGCTCAAATAGTACAATGGGTAGATGGATTTCAAAGGGGCTGATCAGAGATAGAGTTTTTGTAAATGCCTCACATTTTGTAAAGTTTTAATGTAAAGCTTTGTTTTTTTGGATTTAAAAGATCCTTGTTTAGAAAGGAACACGGCTTGGAAATTTCCAAGCTTAAAGTTAATGGAAGCCACAACAGCACAGAGGGACACACCCCTCATACCAACATAAAGTTAATGGAAGCTACAACAGCACAGAGGGACACACCCCTCATACCAACATACAGAGTCACAGATTTAGTCACAAGAAAGAACCAGGGCACAAATCATATTCAATCAAACACAATTAGTCACAAGAAAGAACCAATTCACAGCCATCAATCAAAATGTAAGGGACACAGCCCACAATCTCATTAAGTAGCACAAATAATCATAGATTATTTTGGACAAGCCATACAAATTGAACAAACGAGCATTTATTCATCATTTCAGCATAGGAAATTCCATCTACCACAATGTACTCATGCAATAAACAAAGGAACACATGATTCACATATGAGGGCAAAAGCATAGATCTCTCAGTGAAAGATCAATAAGAACAATCTCACCCTTTTAGAGCCGGAAACATGGTCTCGACCATCCTTTGCAAAGTAGGGGAGCACCGGAGCCACCAGTCGCCGCCGACAGCCTCTCCCCGCTCGCGCACGACGTCGTCCCAGTTCTCCGTGCATAGGAGGGGGACTAGATCCGAATCTTCCACCTTCATCACGGTAGAGGGGCGGCGATAGATGGGGTGGCGGACCGGAGAATGAACTGATGAAAGAATGCACTCAACAGTCGTCAAACCCTCTATGAAAGCACCACTAGTGGACTCCTCGGAACCCTGGAATACGCCGCTCATCTCATAAAAATAACCAGACGGCGGAGACAACAACAGATAAAAGGAATCAAAGAATTCTTCGTCCTCTGAATCGGGAAGAATTCGAAGTTCAAATAGGCTGACCAACCCATTTTATCTATGGTTCCAAAAAGAGGGAGGCGGGGATTAGGGCTCGAAGCTGAGGGCGGCGGAATTTTAGGGTGTTTCGGAGGAGGGCGGTGCGGATGGAGGGGTGTAGCTGTAGGATCGGCTGAGAGCGGCAGATTGTTAGGGTTAAAAGAGACGATCGAAGAAGATCAATTGAGAGAGAGAGAGAGGGGCCGAAAGGCCGAGAGATAGAAAATAGACCGAGGGTTTTTTTGTTTCTTATTTATATCTTAATTAAGGTGCAATTAATTAGTGTATCTTAAGCCCTAATTATTTCCTCATCTTAAGTGTGTCTTTATTATTGGGACAACCCAATAAGAAAAAGTGTGTCTTCATTATTGGACAACCCAATAAGAAAAGTGTGTCTTCATTATTGGGACGGATGGAGTAATATAATAAATACAAAAAGGATTGATGTAGTAAAAGAAAATGATTGATGCGGAATGGATTAGAAACATGGAATTCACTTCGAAAATTTGTAATGTTTTCAATTGAAGTACATATATCAAAATTTGGCTTAACAAAACCTTCATCTAATTCCGCCGACCAATTCTCGCTTTTTCTCTCTCATTCTCATTAGAAAAAAAAAATGTTCATTCTGTCATATCCCAGTTTTTAATCACTGATTAAAGACTTAATAATTAGGGTTCGACATCCATTAATAATAAAACTGATTTGATTTATCTGATGTGATTTAATTGTTATATATGTGTTTTGATGTGCTTAATTCTTATTGTTATTTAAATCCATTTGAGATTTAAAGGATCTTTATAAATATGGTGCACAAGTTTAATTAGTGGTTTGAGCGGCTTGTAAAGTGAATTAAATCTACGTATTTAATTTATACACGAATAATGAGCAGAAGCCAGTATTTGATTGCAAACACGCGATTAAATAGTAGATGCACTGAGTAACCAAGACATAAAGATTTATTATTATTTACAATTACAACTTCCACCACGACTATCAATCAATGCAGTAATTGATTTTTTTCTAAGTACATGAAGAAATCTTTGCATATAAGCTCACTATCTAATTTGCTGGCTTTAAGAGGAAGATTATGATTAAGACAGTGTCTTCCACTATCTAATTATATTATCAACTCCTTTTCTTTAACTTTGCTAAAGCCATGCTTTCCACCTCTTCAACCACCACCCTTTGCTCCCCACCATCTTCGATTCTTTAAGGCTATTATCAGCTCTTTTATTCATTCCTTAGTTCTTCAACAACCAAAGGAATGAGAGACTTCATTTACTGCTGCCAAACTTCGAACAGGTAAGCTTTGGCTTAAGTTTTCCACCAGTCCATTCTTGACCAACAACTAGTACAAAGAAAAGAAAATGTGGAACCCTACCACTACACTTCTTTCTTCTGCTGCCCCTACTTTAGTTAATAAATTCCAAAGTATTCTGCCATCCTTTAACTTTATATCTTTCTGACTAAGCACTGCCCCTACTTTAGTTAATAAATTCCAAAGTATTCTGCCATCCTTCATCTTCAAAGTCTTAGCTTTCTCATTAAGCTAATCCCTACTTTCTCTCCCTAACATCACTTTCCCTATCCCCATTCACAGTTGTTCCAAAAACAAGGAACGAGATTCCAAGTCCAGTTCCAAAATTTCAAATCAAGAAGGTAGGTAATTAAATGTCTTACTCTTCATTAATCTTCTAGTTCCAATTTCAAAAAATTCATTCTTACTTTGTGATCAACAAATTGCAGAATCGAACTATTGCCAACACCACCCCTCATATCGAGGCTACTCCAATTTCTCCCTACTTCATCTTGTTAATTTCGATTCAAGCATCAAAGAACAGAAGAATACGCACGCACACATGTTAATATATTTTCTAAGCTATTACATTTACAAGGTTTGATTTTTGCTAAGAAAATGATAAATGAATGATGAAAGAACATATTTCTAAACAAAACCCTAGCTTTGCTATACTTGTGAATCTGGACTGAATTTGGGGGTTCTTGTACTCTGTCTTGTATGTGTGTCCGGGAACGGAGTAATGGGGGTGAGAGCAGGCGGCGGCTGCTCACGGCCGAAGGCGGCGCGGCGGCAAGCCACCGCCTTTTTCCTTTGTCTGTCTGAAACGAGAGAGAGATGGTTAGGGCTGCTGTAAAAAAAAAAAAAAAGAGAGAAGAGAAGGTAGAACAGGGGAGGGAGAGAGAGAGATAGGAGGGAGAACTTATCTTCTCCGGTGACGACGATGCGGCGGCATCGGCAGCGGCGACACGGCGGCGGGAGCACCGAGCTGTTCCTGGTCGGCCGGAAAAGATAAAAAGAGGGGGAGCTCAGATCTGGAGCCTACCTTCCCGGCGAGGCAAGGCTCGGCCTCCACCGCGATTCCAGCAAGACGAACGATGGAGGAGGCGACGGACGGCGGCCGAGCTCCTTCACGGCGAGGCGCATGCATCGATTCCGGCGAGGGGGGAGAGAACAGAGAGAGAGGGAGGCGAACGGAGGAGGTCAGAGAGATGAGAGGGGGAAGGGAGGTGCTCGGCGAGGTGGCGCGCCGGAGGCGGTGCCGCCCTCAGCCGAGTGAGAGTAAGAGAGGCGAGAGAGAGAGCCGAGAGGGAGAGTGAGAGTGGCGTGAGGTGTGTGTGTGTTGTGTGCTGATGTGTGTGTTTTGTATATTTATATGTGTGTATAGGTGTTAGGGTTAGGATTTAATTGGGCTCTTTATTAATTTTGTTTGGGCCGATTTATTTATTTAGCTTGGGCCGAAAATTTTAAATAAAATGGGCCGATTTTATTTTATGTTGCTGGGCCTTCCTGCTTTGTAAAAAAAAAAGGAATGGGCCGATTTTTATTTAATAAAATGTAATGGGCCCATTTTAATTAAATTTTGAACTGTTAATTGATTAATAAAGCCTACGAATTTTTGGCCTTATTTATTTTAAAAAATGTTTGAATTTACACTAAATTATTTAGTGAATTTAAATCTCTTGATTTAAATTTTAATATTTAAGGTTGGGATTATTTATTCTAAATGAAGTCCATTCTATTATTTAAATTATTAATGGACTTTAAAGCAAATATTTTGGGATTAAGCCCCATTTATTACATGATAAAATTATTTTCAAAGCTTACGAATATGGATTTTTTTTTAAATGTTTAAAATGTTTTATTTCATCTCAATGGATTTTAAAATGTTTTATTATTTATAAATGAATAATGGAATTTCTTATTTATTTACATGATAAAAAAATGTGGAATTGTGTTATAGAATGATTAAGTATATGATTTACTTTATCAAATGAGCTTGGGATTTAATTGAGATATTAAATTACTAAGCATGTGTTTTTAAATGATTTATTTATTTAAGTGATGAAAATGTGCGAAGTATGAGAAAGCATGATTTATAATGATTAAATTTTCAGGGTAATAATATATAGCTTGTTCTTAATTGATGGAGTACTTGACTAAATGACGGGTGTAGAAGGAAGTTATGGATTATGTACATGTTGATGTTCGAACCTATATGATAGTTACATGATAAGTGATTACATTTTATTGATTGAATGAAACGAGATTAATATGGATGCTGCTAGAACCCTAAAACTTTAAAAGATACCCTAGGCACGTAGAATTAGACTTTGTCTTATGACAATTTCTTCACGAACTTATCGACTCTTCATCAATGAAGGCCCGGGCAACAGAAAGTGAAGCAGAAGAAGAAACGACTCCACGCCAGCTTTAAGAACAATTGAGGTGGGCATTATTTTATTATTACGTATATAGAGATCCCCTGCGTGACGTAGGCCTCATATGCGAATATATATATGCATGATATGTTTTGACTATTTATTCAGTTCTTATGAAATGCTTATATGTTTAATGCCCTTTATGAAAATAAAAATGTTATGAAAATGAAATGTTTATGAAATGATTGACTGCCAAAATGTTTATGTTTTTATATGTATCCTATCTGTGTTGGTTCGCCAACTTTAAAGGAAATCCAATTGGGATCCTATGCTAGACAAAGGTCGCTAGCTAGGGTTAACGTGTACACTCATGGAGACCGCGAGTCGCTTGCGACCGGTCTTGGCGTCCGTGGTAAGGAGGCCTCCTTCCCGGCGCGTGATAGAAAGGGCAGATATGGATCATATAGACTGAAAATGGGATGCATCCACCTTTATGAAAATGAACGAAATGTTTTAGTAAGCGCAGGTCATTTATGAAAACCCCTGTGTGTTACTGTTATGGCAGTTCAATTTATATATGTATGCATGTTGTATTTTCGGCTTATGTCACTGAGTTTTTTTATACTCAGCCCTGCATGTATTTCTAAATGTGCAGGTTGAGCAGGCGATGGAATGGATCGGTGTTGAGCGGATTTCTCTTTTGATGTTTATGTAATGAAACCTTGAGTATGCATCTCCATATGCATAACTCACACGTTTTTCCGCTGCAAACACTCTGAATTTGTTATCGTATTGTGGAACTTATTACTCCTTCATTTTGTTTAACTTTCATTTGGGGTTTAGTCGTTATGGCTGGCTCATTTGATAATTACCTAAGTGGTTATATATATATATATACCACTAGTTTGTTGTTATTAATGTTGGTTATTTAGTAAATCCCTTTTAAATTTCCATTTCTTATTGTTCACCCAAGTCATAACCCGGTTAACCCGTCATTGGGATAGTGGGATGTGACAGAGTGGTATCAGAGCAGTTCGTTTGCTCTGGCCCTAGAAACCATTTTCTAAAAAGTCATGTCTAGTTTGATTCACTAGACATATGTGGGATCATACGACACCGCTCAACACTCCATTGCATCGTGCTCAATCAAGGAAAAAGGTAACTGCAGTTACAAAGTTTTAAAGATGTTATTATTCTAAACTGTTTCATGAAAATGTTTATGTAAAGAGCATGCTATGTTGAAATGTTGAATGTTTTGCCTTTCATTGAAATGTTGAATGTTTTGCCTTTCATGGCATATCATTGCAGTTATGATGTTATGATAAGAGAAGAATGATAGAGAATTGACACATGCTTTCCCCAGAAAACATAGATTGCTATAAGTTGCATGATCACTATTCTAAAAGAACATAGACTGCTGGATTAGTAGGATATCTCTACAATCTAGATTCTTAAAGTGATGATGTAGAAGAATGAAAGAGAACTTAGAACATTTCAGCTCCCACAAGAAAACAATGGTTCTTTTGAACTACAAAGAGGAATGAAAAGACATGTACGCGTTGAAGGAAAAACACAGGATGATGATACAAGACGAATTCAAGGCAAACGCTGCATCAAGGGTTTGAGCATAGTCTCTACGTTCAAATGTTCACACGCGATGGAACACCGAATCGACTTTTAGTACACGATAGATTTTAAGAACAGTATGCTTTGCCTATATATATGTATATATTTGTGTACATGTTATAGCGGGGGTTAGGGTTCAATAGGACATAGAACTTTAAATTAAGCTTTTGGTTTGCCAGTACGAACTTGAGTTTTATTATTATGAATAGTTGTCCACGGCTTTTTAAGTTTGGAATGATGTTTTCCGTGTGATTGGGAGGTGATGATGATTGGACCTAGCCAGTCCACATGATCCAAATATCAGTAGACGTATTTTGGGTTGAAAACCCATGTGTTTCAACTTTCGGTTGAAAAGCCAGATGAGTTTTTACTCTAGAACATTTTGTTCGACCTATTAGTTACTCCTTTCTACCATCTGGTTATTCGTTTGAATTTCTCAACAAATTTTTCTGCACCACTTTGTTTTGATATCGTTCAAGAATTGAGCCTTACAATTGTTGAGTTGTCCTAGTACCCTCTTGTGATCAATAAGGATTTAGATGTTTTGTTATGATGCTTTCATGATTAAATCAAGAGGAATATGTTATGAATTGAGGTAAGGAATATACTGAGGATCTTTTATTTTTGAAGCACAGAATGCCTCCCAGAAGAGCCCCAAGAAACAATGTGGGAACCGCAAACGAACCCCCACGAAGAGTTGAAGAACTTTTTCTTAAACAGAGCCCGCCAACATTCAACGGGACCGGCAACCCGACTGATGCCGAAATCTGGATTAGAGCAATGGAAAGGATTTTCGACTTTCTTTACTGTTCTGACCAAGAGAGACTCTCTTGTGTTGCATTCCAACTAACTGGGTCGGCAGATTTTTGGTGGGAAACCAAGAAGAGGGCAATGACCCTCGAACAATTGGAAAACCTGACTTGGGAAGACTTCAAGACGGAGATCTACGATAAATACATTCCCAAGAGCTACAGAAAGAAGAAAGAGACGGAGTTTTTCAATCTGAAACAAAACAAGATGTCCGTGACGGAATACGATCGTGCTTTCTACGACATGTCTCGCTATGCCCCTCATCTGATCGACACTGATGAAAAGATGGCCGAGAAGTTTCGTTCAGGCCTTAGGCATGAGATCAAGATGGCGCTTGCTGGTCATGGTAATCTCACCCACTCTGAGGCACTTAGCAGAGCCCTGGATGTTGAAGCAGCCATGCCTGAAGACCGCTCAACCCAGACTCAAGCTTCGGGAAACAACGATCGTGGGAAGAGAAAATGGGATGGCAACAACAACAATAATAGGGGTTACTACAACAACCAAGATAACAAGAGGCCATGGCAAGGAAACATGATGCCACAAGGGCAATGGCAAGGACGACCAGTCAACCCAGGATCAGCTGGAAACAATCAGGGCCAGCTCAGGGCACCTTTGTGTCCCAAATGCTCCAAGTCACATCACGGCATATGCTTGGCTGGCAGCAATACCTGCTTTAAGTGTGGCCAGAAGGGCCATTTTGCCAGAGACTGCCAAGGAAAACCACAAGGAGGAATGAGAGGGCCGAATCAGCCGGGCCAAGTACAACCACTCAGGGCTATCCAAGGCCAACAGTTACTCTACCCACCACCACAGCAGCAGTATCGACCTGCGGCACGTCCACCGCAAATTCCACAGGCAAGAGCCTATGCCTTGCACAAGAATAAGCAAGGAAACAACCAAGGGAATTTGGCAGGTATGGGCACATTACTTGACACACCTGTTATACTTCTGTTCGACACGGGTGCCTCGCATTCTTTTATTGCAAGTGTATGTGTAAAAACTTTAAAGCTCCAACCTGAAAAGACTAATCAGGACTTGAGAATTTCTTCACCAATAGGAGGAATAGCAGTAGTAACACATGCTTGCTCGAACCTAGAACTGACCATAGGATCGTTTAAGGTTATAGCAAACAACTTGCATGTTATATCGATGGAAGACGTTGATATAATCCTGGGAATGGACTGGCTAGCGGAGAACTATGCCACGATATTGTGCCAAGAGCGGAAAATCGGTTTCAACTTTCCAGGAAGGGACGCTTTGAGTTTCCACGGAATATGTAGGAGGAACAGAGTGCCGACTATTTCAGCTTTACAGGCAAGGAAGATGATGAACAAGAAAGACTGCCAAGCCTTCCTCGTATACCTGAACGGGGGAATTGAGACCGAAAAGACAATGGAAGATGTAGAGATCGTGTGGGATTTTCAAGATGTTTTCCCAGAAAATTTGCCAGGATTACCACCTGACAGACAAGTAGAATTCACCATCGATCTAGAGCCAGGAGCGGCGCCGGTATCAAAAGCACCGTACAGAATGGGCCCGAAGGAATTGGAAGAGTTGAAAATCCAGTTACAAGAGTTACTGGACCTAGGCTTCATCAGGCCTAGTGTGTCCCCATGGGGAGCGCCGGTGCTGTTTGTCAAGAAGAAAGATGGAACCTTGAGATTGTGCATCGATTATCGAGAGCTGAACAAGCTAACGCTTAAGAACAAGTATCCATTGCCCAGAATTGATGATTTATTCGACCAACTCAAGGGCGCGAGTGTTTTCTCCAAAATCGATTTGAAGTCTGGGTATCATCAGTTAAAGGTTAGACATGAAGATATACCCAAAACGGCTTTCCGAACAAGATATGGTCACTACGAGTTCGTAGTTGTACCGTTCGGACTAACAAATGCACCAGCTGTGTTCATGGACCTCATGAACAGAGTATTTCATCCTTATTTGGATAAATTCGTCTTGGTGTTTATTGATGATATCCTCATTTACTCCAAGAATGAAGAAGAACACAGGGAACATCTGAGAACTGTTTTGCAAACTCTTAGGGATGAACGCCTTTTTGCCAAATTCAACAAATGTGAGTTTTGGCTCAAAGAAGTTACATTTCTGGGACATATTGTATCTTCAGAAGGTATTAAGGTGGACCCCGCCAAAGTGGAAGCAGTACAAGGATGGAAGTCGCCAACTACCCCAAACGAGATCAGAAGTTTCTTGGGATTGGCTGGCTACTATCGAAGATTCATTGAGGGATTTTCCAAGATAGCAAGGCCGATGACGCAATTGCTCCGAAAGGGAATTAAATACACATGGACTAACGAGTGTGAAGAAAGTTTTCAGCTGCTCAAGGAAAAGCTAACTACAGCGCCAGTGCTAACAATTCCGGAACCAGACAAGGAGTATGTGGTCTACACGGATGCATCAAAGAACGGACTAGGATGCGTTTTGATGCAGGAAGGCAAAGTGATTGCATATGCATCGCGGCAACTTAGGCCACACGAATTGAATTATCCGACCCATGATCTTGAACTAGCGGCGGTAGTGCACGCACTAAAAATTTGGAGACATCATCTATATGGTGTCAGGTGTGAGATTTACACTGATCACAAAAGTCTAAAGTACTTCTTCGAGCAAAAAGATCTCAACATGAGACAGCGAAGGTGGCTCGAATTAGTAAAAGATTATGACTGTGGTATAAATTATCACCCGGGGAAGGCCAATGTAGTAGCCGACGCATTGAGCCGCAAGGTCCCATTGAAACTGGGATACATCCTTACAAAGGAAGAAGAGCTCATACGAGATTTTGATAGGATGAAATTAGAGGTGATAAACCCACCTGCTACAATAGCGGGGGTGGTCGCGATTATACCGAATTTGAGGAAATTGGTGGTAGAAGCTCAAAGGAAGGATGATAAATTGGAGAAATTACGAGCTAAGATAAGAGAAGGAAATCTTAAGAACTACCACGAAGAAGCCGATAATGCTATTTTCTTTGAGAGGAGAATATGCATCCCTCATGACGAGGAACTCAAGAACAAGATCATGAGCGAAGCCCATGACACTCCTTATGTCGCCCACCCGGGAAGCACTAAGATGTATCAAGATCTAAAAGAGAATTTCTGATGGGAAGGAATGAAACGAGACGTGGCTTTATTCGTCGAAAAGTGTCTAGTTTGCCAGCAAGTAAAGGCTTTACACCAACGACCTTACGGCGAGCTACAGCCTTTGGAGATTCCAGAATGGAAATGGGACGATATTGCAATGGACTTTGTTACAGGATTGCCAAAAACAAGACGAGGTAACACGGTAATATGGGTCATTGTAGACAAACTCACAAAGAGTGCACACTTTCTGCCTATCCCTATCACGTATAGATCAGATAAGTTAGCCCAACTCTACATCAAGGAGATCGTGCGTTTACATGGGGTGCCGAAGACAATCACATCTGACAGAGATTCTAAGTTTACCTCCAGATTCTGGATAAGCTTGCAGAAGGAATTGGGAACAAGGTTGAATTTCAGCACAGCTTTCCACCCGCAGACCGACGGTCAGTCCGAAAGGACAATTCAAACGCTAGAAGATATGTTAAGGACTGTTGTGCTAGATAGAGGAGAAGATTGGGAGCGTGTGTTGCCACTAATCGAATTTGCTTACAACAACAGCTATCAAGCAACTATCGCCATGGCACCTTATGAGGCGTTATACGGGAAGAAATGTAGATCGCCGCTTTACTGGGATGAAGTCGGCGAAAGAAGAATCTTGGGGCCAGATACAGTAGGCGAGATGATCGAGATCGTCCGTCAGATTCGACAGCGTATTAAAGAAGCCCAAGATAGACAGAAGTCTTATGCCGACAAACGTCGAACCGACTTGCAGTTTGAGTGTGGGGATAAAGTCTTTTTGAAGATTTCTCCCTCTAAAGGGATTACAAGATTTGGCGTAAAGGGTAAGCTTAGACCCCGTTTTATAGGACCCTATGAGATCCTAGAAAGGGTGGGCCCGGTAGCTTACAGGCTGGCGTTGCCGCCAAGCCTTGGGAATGTGCATAATGTGTTTCATGTGTCGCAGTTGAGAAAATATGTTTATGATCCAAAACACGTGATCCAAAGGGACGACGTTATCCTAAGCCCAGATATGAGCTATGAAGAGAGACCCGAATCTATTCTAGATCGGAAGGTTCAAGTACTAAGGAATAAGTCGATACCCTTAGTAAAAGTCCTTTGGAAGCACCATGATCAAGAAGAGGCGACATGGGAACTCGAGTCTAACATGAAGGAGAAATACCCAGAATTATTTCCTGAGGTACAAATTTCGGGACGAAATTTCTTTTAAGGGGGATAGTATGTCATATCCCAGTTTTTAATCACTGATTAAAGACTTAATAATTAGGGTTCGGCATCCATTAATAATAAAACTGATTTGATTTATCTGATGTGATTTAATTGTTATATATGTGTTTTGATGTGCTTAATTCTTATTGTTATTTAAATCCATTTGAGATTTAAAGGATCTTTATAAATATGGTGCACAAGTTTAATTAGTGGTTTGAGCGGCTTGTAAAGTGAATTAAATCTACGTATTTAATTTATACACGAATAATGAGCAGAAGCCAGTATTTGATTGCAAACACGCGATTAAATAGTAGATGCACTGAGTAACCAAGACATAAAGATTTATTATTATTTACAATTACAACTTCCACCACGACTATCAATCAATGCAGTAATTGATTTTTTTCTAAGTACATGAAGAAATCTTTGCATATAAGCTCACTATCTAATTTGCTGGCTTTAAGAGGAAGATTATGATTAAGACAGTGTCTTCCACTATCTAATTATATTATCAACTCCTTTTCTTTAACTTTGCTAAAGCCATGCTTTCCACCTCTTCAACCACCACCCTTTGCTCCCCACCATCTTCGATTCTTTAAGGCTATTATCAGCTCTTTTATTCATTCCTTAGTTCTTCAACAACCAAAGGAATGAGAGACTTCATTTACTGCTGCCAAACTTCGAACAGGTAAGATTTGGCTTAAGTTTTCCACCAGTCCATTCTTGACCAACAACTAGTACAAAGAAAAGAAAATGTGGAACCCTACCACTACATTTCTTTCTTCTGCTGCCCCTACTTTAGTTAATAAATTCCAAAGTATTCTGCCATCCTTTAACTTTATATCTTTCTGACTAAGCACTGCCCCTACTTTAGTTAATAAATTCCAAAGTATTCTGCCATCCTTCATCTTCAAAGTCTTAGCTTTCTCATTAAGCTAATTCCTACTTTCTCTCCCTAACATCACTTTCCCTATCCCCATTCACAGTTGTTCCAAAAACAAGGAACGAGATTCCAAGTCCAGTTCCAAAATTTCAAATCAAGAAGGTAGGTAATTAAATGTCTTACTCTTCATTAATCTTCTAGTTCCAATTTCAAAAAATTCATTCTTACTTTGTGATCAACAAATTGCAGAATCGAACTATTGCCAACACCACCCCTCATATCGAGGTTACTCCAATTTCTCCCTACTTCATCTTGTTAATTTCGATTCAAGCATCAAAGAACAGAAGAATACGCACGCACACATGTTAATATATTTTCTAAGCTATTACATTTACAAGGTTTGATTTTTGCTAAGAAAATGATAAATGAATGATGAAAGAACATATTTCTAAACAAAACCCTAGCTTTGCTATACTTGTGAATCTGGACTGAATTTGGGGGTTCTTGTACTCTGTCTTGTATGTGTGTCCGGGAACGGAGTAATGGGGGTGAGAGCAGGCGGCGGCTGCTCACGGCCGAAGGCGGCGCGGCGGCAAGCCACCGCCTTTTTCCTTTGTCTGTCTGAAACGAGAGAGAGATGGTTAGGGCTGCTGTAAAAAAAAAAAAAAAGAGAGAAGAGAAGGTAGAACAGGGGAGGGAGAGAGAGAGATAGGAGGGAGAACTTATATTCTCCGGTGACGACGATGCGGCGGCATCGGCAGCGGCGACACGGCGGCGGGAGCACCGAGCTGTTCCTGGTCGGCCGGAAAAGAGAAAAAGAGGGGGAGCTCAGATCTGGAGCCTACCTTCCCGGCGAGGCAAGGCTCGGCCTCCACCGCGATTCCAGCAAGACGAACGACGGAGGAGGCGACGGACGGCGGCCGAGCTCCTTCACGGCGAGGCGCATGCATCGATTCCGGCGAGGGGGGAGGTCAGAGAGATGAGAGGGGGAAGGGAGGTGCTCAGGGAGGTGGCGCGCCGGAGGCGGTGCCGCCCTCAGCCGAGTGAGAGTAAGAGAGGCGAGAGAGAGAGCCGAGAGGGAGAGTGAGAGTGGCGTGAGGTGTGTGTGTGTGTTGTGTGCTGATGTGTGTGTTTTGTATATTTATATGTGTGTATAGGTGTTAGGGTTAGGATTTAATTGGGCTCTTTATTAATTTTGTTTGGGCCGATTTATTTATTTAGCTTGGGCCGAAAATTTTAAATAAAATGGGCCGATTTTATTTTATGTTGCTGGGCCTTCCTGCTTTGTAAAAAAAAAAAGGAATGGGCCGATTTTTATTTAATAAAATGTAATGGGCCCATTTTAATTAAATTTTGAACTGTTAATTGATTAATAAAGCCTACGAATTTTTGGCTTTATTTATTTTAAAAAATGTTTGAATTTACACTAAATTATTTAGTGAATTTAAATCTCTTGATTTAAATTTTAATATTTAAAGTTGGGATTATTTATTCTAAATGAAGTCCATTCTATTATTTAAATTATTAATGGACTTTAAAGCAAATATTTTGGGATTAAGCCCCATTTATTACATGATAAAATTATTTTCAAAGCTTACGAATATGGATTTTTTTTTTAAATGTTTAAAATGTTTTATTTCATCTCAATGGATTTTAAAATGTTTTATTATTTATAAATGAATAATGGAATTTCTTATTTATTTACATGATAAAAAAATGTGGAATTGTGTTATAGAATGATTAAGTATATGATTTACTTTATCAAATGAGCTTGGGATTTAATTGAGATATTAAATTACTAAGCATGTGTTTTTAAATGATTTATTTATTTAAGTGATGAAAATGTGCGAAGTATGAGAAAGCATGATTTATAATGATTAAATTTTCAGGGTAATAATATATAGCTTGTTCTTAATTGATGGAGTACTTGACTAAATGACGGGTGTAGAAGGAAGTTATGGATTATGTACATGTTGATGTTCGAACCTATATGATAGTTACATGATAAGTGATTACATTTTATTGATTGAATGAAACGAGATTAATATGGATGCTGCTAGAACCCTAAAACTTTAAAAGATACCCTAGGCACGTAGAATTAGACTTTGTCTTATGACAATTTCTTCACGAACTTATCGACTCTTCATCAATGAAGGCCCGGGCAACAGAAAGTGAAGCAGAAGAAGAAACGACTCCACGCCAGCTTTAAGAACAATTGAGGTGGGCATTATTTTATTATTACGTATATAGAGATCCCCTGCGTGACGTAGGCCTCATATGCGAATATATATATGCATGATATGTTTTGACTATTTATTCAGTTCTTATGAAATGCTTATATGTTTAATGCCCTTTATGAAAATAAAAATGTTATGAAAATGAAATGTTTATGAAATGATTGACTGCCAAAATGTTTATGTTTTTATATGTATCCTATCTGTGTTGGTTCGCCAACTTTAAAGGAAATCCAATTGGGATCCTATGCTAGACAAAGGTCGCTAGCTAGGGTTAACGTGTACACTCATGGAGACCGCGAGTCGCTTGCGACCGGTCTTGGCGTCCGTGGTAAGGAGGCCTCCTTCCCGGCGCGTGATAGAAAGGGCAGATATGGATCATATAGACTGAAAATGGGATGCATCCACCTTTATGAAAATGAACGAAATGTTTTAGTAAGCGCAGGTCATTTATGAAAACCCCTGTGTGTTACTGTTATGGCAGTTCAATTTATATATGTATGCATGTTGTATTTTCGGCTTATGTCACTGAGTTTTTTTATACTCAGCCCTGCATGTATTTCTAAATGTGCAGGTTGAGCAGGCGATGGAATGGATCGGTGTTGAGCGGATTTCTCTTTTGATGTTTATGTAATGAAACCTTGAGTATGCATCTCCATATGCATAACTCACACGTTTTTCCGCTGCAAACACTCTGAATTTGTTATCGTATTGTGGAACTTATTACTCCTTCATTTTGTTTAACTTTCATTTGGGGTTTAGTCGTTATGGCTGGCTCATTTGATAATTACCTAAGTGGTTATATATATATATATACCACTAGTTTGTTGTTATTAATGTTGGTTATTTAGTAAATCCCTTTTAAATTTCCATTTCTTATTGTTCACCCAAGTCATAACCCGGTTAACCCGTCATTGGGATAGTGGGATGTGACACATTCAGCCCATAAATCTCGATCCACTCTTCTAAATGCATGTAGTATGAACTGAATAACTATTAAGAATAATTGTGGCGCAGAAGATACGAGGAAAAGCAAAAAGCCTAAGAAAAGTTCGATAATTTTTTTTTTTCTGATTCTAATTTTCTTGGATTGTGATTCACGTTATTCATACAAAACCCCAAAGATCTTCAACTATATTTTGTAATAT
This sequence comes from Salvia miltiorrhiza, assembly GCF_028751815.1. Lineage (NCBI taxonomy): Eukaryota > Viridiplantae > Streptophyta > Magnoliopsida > Lamiales > Lamiaceae > Salvia > Salvia miltiorrhiza. The sequence continues at coordinate 44,533,323 of NC_080391.1, forward strand.
TTTTGTACCCAAAGATCTTCATAATAAGCGTTAAAATAACTTCACGAATTCACCACAGATACTTACAAAATCTATTCCTACGAATTTTTTTCCCAAATTCTTGAAAAAACCCTAAAGTTTTAAAGGCTAGATGTGTTAGGTCCGGGGGGGTCTCGAATAGGTGTATGGGGGGGGGGAATACACCTATAGGCTATTTTTGTGACTATCTACAAACCTCAATCAGAGGGATCTCAGTCAGAGATAGAAGCGAAACTTTACAAGCAAACAAGACAGCTGTTTAACCGAAATAAGTGTTGACCAACAGGGTTGACGACTGATACTGAAAGCTCTTCTTTAAAGAGTTGTCAGTTAAGTCACTGGAACTTAAATGATCCACGTAAGGGCTTCAGTCGTGTTTGCAAAGATGAAGATGATATCTCTCTTCCTTACTATCAGAGGATAGTGAGTCAGATTGATATCATACACAGCGGAAATTAAACTTAGTTTCGAATAGCCTCGGTGGAGCAGATAGTTGGATTAAGGTTTCTCTTTTCAGTTAGTCAGCATTCAGTTTTATCAATTGAAATAACACAGATATGAATGTAAAACTGAAAGCTGTAAATAACACAGAGACTTTTACGTGGTTCGGAAAAACTCTTTCCTACATCCACGGCTGGTTGATCAAACCAACAATCCACTCCGCAAGTGCTTCCCGGGTGCACTGCAAACCGTGAACTGAAGATAGCTCTCTCTTCAGCACCTACACACCTCGCGTAGGGTTTCCCTACCTACACACCTCGCGCAGGATTTCAGCACCTACACAGCTCGCGCAGGATTTCCTTGCTAAGCACACCTCGTGCTCAGACTTCCCTATCAGAGTTCAGAACACCTTCTGAAACTCCGAGTCACTCAAACACTCTTATGGGGGAGAGGTTTAAATGAGTGCCAACTATACTTACAAAGAACGAGTTCTTTGAAGCAAGTTTGACCTTTGGCTTCTGGGTACACAGAATATATGCCTAGGGTCTAAGAGAATGTATGTAATCAGCAGTGACTGATTTTGGCTTTGGAATTCTCTTCTTCGATTCAAGCTTTGGGCGGTTTAAGCTTTAGGCTGAGTAGCTATTTCGGCAGAGCTTCAGCTTATGTCGTTGAATCGGTGAAGGTTGAAGTGATCCTCGAGCGCTATTTGTAGGAGAACTCTTGAATAGATCCGTTGGCGTAAATCGTCCTCAAGATTTCTTCCGTTGGAGAGCAATTCGAATTTGGGCTGAGGCTTCAATCTTCGAGGTTCCTTGTCTGTGTGGAAACGGCTCTCTTTGATGGACAGGAGATGTGACATCTCTGAAAAGTAACCACCAGATAGGAATGACCTCTGCAGAGATAAGATATTGAGATATCTCTGCATTTAATGCGGCTGTACTTGAGCGTACGTGGCTTCCTCTGAACGTTGGAAGATCAGTCCTAGGAGGAATGTTCAACTGATACTTGACTTTAGTATCAGTCCATGGCGCGCATTAAATAATCAGTCTTCAACTGATTCTTCAACTGATACTTCAGTTGGTAACTGCAGTCTTCAGTCTTCAGTCTTCAGTCTTCGTTCTTCAATCTTCAGTCTTCAGTCTTTGACACCGCAACTAAACTAGAAACGAACTCTAACACTTGAGTTCAAAAACGATTCTAGTCTATTACATTTAAGTCCTATGAATTTTGGTATCATCAAAACAAGGGTTAGGATATTCCACAAGGTTCCCAACAAGATGTTATGCGACTGTCAAAATTTCAAAATAGTTATAAGCAAAAAAAGAAAAAAAAAAACAGAAAAAAAGAGACGTAAATGAAAGTACTATATCTGAGAATATGTCAAAATCTCTCATGTAGAGGTAAAAATACTGAGAGAAATGAAGAGGGGTTTTGTATTTATATTAGGACATTAAGAATCCTATAAAGTCCATGACATATTAAAATCATACAAATTTTCAATATCACTATATTTGGATAGATATTTAAAAATCATAATTAAATATCAAGAAATTTTTAAGGATTTTTTAAAATCTGAATTGAATACTTATGGACTTTTGAAATCTATACTATATTAAAAAGGGAGTTCTCAATTTGAAATCACTTTCAAATTAATTTCAAAATTGAATGGCAATTTTGTAGTTATAATAAAATAGAATGTTTATGTTTAAACTATATATTTTTCTTTTTATTTTCATTTTCTTTAACTTCTTAGAGCATCCACAATGGTGGTGTCTTAGAGGGGTGTCTTAGGAGTGGGCCCCACCTAAGACACACCCCTCTCCAATGCATTGTGTCTTAGGTGGGTGCTTAAATCTCCATTTCCACAAAATTCACATTTCTACACTTTTATTTTTAAATTCCAAATTTCATTAAAATTTAAATTAAACATTGCAATAAAAATAAAAATTACATAATTTAAATATTAAAAAAATTACATAATTTAAATAATTAAGATTTTAAAAGAAAAAAAAAACAAAACAAAACAAAATTCCCCACCCCCACCGACTCCCCTTTTCTTCTTCTCTTTCCCCACCAACTCCCTTCCTTCCCCCTTCCCCTCCACCCCTATCTGCGTCTGTTTTCCAGCAAAACATTCAGCAAAAATTCACTCCAAGTCTTTCATTCTCCAAAATTCCCAGGTTTTGTACTTTTTTTTTTAATCAAACCGTGCGCGTGTAGCGCACGATTTCGCCGAATTCCGCCAACGCCCCGTGTCTAGGCTTCGCCTCGGCCTCGGAACTGGCCGGGTCTCCAGCGCGGGCAGCACTCCAGCGCACCGGATCGACGCGAGCTTCGCCTCAAGCGCTGTGGATGCTCTTATCTGTTGTTACATTTCTTTCTAAAATTGTGAAATTCGATCAATTATAAAATATTTAATATGCATATCAAATTAAAGATCACGATAAGAGCTTTAATATGTTATATTTTATGAAAATATTTGATTTAAAATGTAAAAATTAATTTTGTTTAAATATTAAAGTCTTATAAATTTCTCTCTCCTCTCTCATCTTTTTTGAATAAATATATTTTTAATTTTTTTAACTTATTTTTTTGTTTTTGTTTTTCATAATATCAAATTTTATAATTGTGAATTTTATTTTTATTTTTCAATATTCAATTCAAATATATTCAACTAAAATTATTTTTATTATATATATAAGTATAATAATTGAATTAGTATTAATCTTTTATAAATATAAAATTTAAAAATATTTTTTCGTGCATTGCACGGGACGTAAATGCTAGTAAAAAAAAAATCTTTTAAATTTTGAATTCAATACATCCCCCTAAATGTTAGTCGAATAGTACGCAAATTTGACTTTGCAAGAAACTCACCCAAAGCAACTCAGTTGTGGCAGCGACCAACTATTCTCACTCTACCCTCCGGGTAGCATAGGTAAGTAAACTTGTTGAAATTTTTCCTTTTTTTTTTTTTTTTTTTTTTTTTTTGAAGTTTTCCCTTAGTCTAATTTTGTCCCATGTTTGACTCTCATGTTGTTTCAAGGATGGGTTGGAGCTAGGGTTGTAAACGAATCAAATATTTTTGTTCGATTCGGTATTCGATTCGAAATTTTGATATTCGTATTCAAAATTATTCGATTCGTATTCGACTATAAATATTCGATTCGATTAATATTCAAATACGAATATGAAATTATGATATTCGATTCGATATTCGTAAATATTCGATTCGATATTTTTAAATATTTATATATTCACAAATATATATATATATATATATATATATATATATATATTAGTCCTATATTTGGAATTTTGGATAAAGAATATGTTATACTCACTAGTCGGTCACTTCCGAATCCCAATGCAAATCTTAACTCTAAAATATGAGTATTCATATTATACTTGAAATTAGAAAAAGAAAAGACATCCCCTCAAAGAAAAGATTCACGGTAAAGTAGGGCTCCACTTCTCTAACCCATATCTCTCTCTCTGTAGAGGAGATACAGAGCCCGCCGCCCCAACCTCCATCGTCGCTCAGTGCATCTCGCAGACCTCCGCACAGCCAAATCCATTTGCCGCCATCATCTCTCAACGTCCACCCCCCAGATTCAGATCTGGAAGCTCCGCCATCCCTGTCTCAGCTGAAATATGTTCATTCTCTCCAGAGTCTCGTCTCTATGCGTAGATCTGTTCTAGTTAATTTTGCTTTTTACCAATTTGTGTTCAAGATTGTATTTTGTTTTGATGGGTGATGCGTAGATCTGTTATCTATTACAATTATTTAGCTGAGCAAAAAAAAAAAAACCCTTAATTAGTTGGTGTTGGTGATATACTCTATTTGTTCGAACTTATGAGGAGTTGAACCATGAAAACTTAATGATTTCTATGGAGATTAATGGAAGTGATTCGTTTCTTGTGAATCTTGTGATTTCCTAAAAACTTGTGAGAGCTGTGAAATGTTTTCAACTTTAATTTTCTTCAGGATTATCGAATCGAATAATTTCGAATCGAATCGAATAACATGGAAAACGAATCGAATACTCGAATCGAATATTCAAAAACTTTTATCTAGAAAAAATTTAAAAAATGAATCGAATACTCGAATCGAATCAAATAATTCACAAATCACTTCGAATTGAATATCGAATCGTATTTAGTATTCGAAACCTAATCGAATACCGAATCGAATATTCGAATATTGTCACGAATACGAATCGAATATGGTGATATTCGATACTATTCGATTCGATTACAACCCTAGTTGGAGGCAGGATGCGGAGTTATTGTTACTCAAAGGAGGGTGATAGTGACGTAAATGCTTCTGCTGCTATTGGAGACATTGAGGGTGATAGTGACGTAAATGCTTCTGCTGCTATTGGAGACATTGGCTTCTACGATCCGGTGTTATTCAGCCCTGGACCCCACACCCTTACTGACTCGCCCAAATGTCCCCCTTCTTTAACTGAGGGACGAACTTGGTGGATTTTACTGGCCCTGCTCTGGACACCTCCACTGCCTGTAAGAGGGCACGAGCGAACAAAGAAAAACAGCTAGAGCTTGCCGAGAAGAGGAGGATCCCATCGCTGAGGCTTCATCCCGCCCTATCCTCCTATTAAAAGGGCGGGAATTTCATGAGGAGGACCAGACTGCTATGAAGAAGGTTTAAGGGGAGAGTTTGGCTACCACTATCAGTCATCTCCATAAGCAGGTAGATCTATAGTTTCATTTTTCTTGTCATAGCCCTTAGATCTTACTGTCCTTGCCCAATGTAAATGGTGTTGTTACATTTGTCACAGGAGAATATTAGGATAGCTAGCGTGTCCACAATTATGACAAGTTGGAGAAGAATCTGAAAGAGGCCCGAGTGGACTGGGGCCTGGTGAGGGCGAGATGGTGGCTATTGTCGGTTGAGCGTGACTCTCTCAACTCTGAGTTCACCCGTACTAAGAGGGAGAGTCACCAGTAGTTGGCTCATTTCAAGGAAGCTAATCGCCAGCATTATAAAGCCTCAAAGAACAAGTGGAAGGCAGCTCCTCTGCGGGAGGCTTTCATCTACCAAGCCCAACTGATTCTCTTAGATTTCTGCAATCTCCCCATATTAACAAATCAAATAATTCAATTCTGTTGAATTCACAAACTAACACATTTATCTTATAAATTCAAATCCCCATACTTTTAGTAAATGCAAAACTCTTTCGGGTAAAGAAAAAATCCTAGAATTTTCCCAACCTTTACTTTGTAACAACGAATGGAAGAAGAAGAAAGCAAATAAAAAAAAGAGCAAAAAAAAAAAAAAAACGAGTAGAATAATAATAAAAAAAAAAGAGAGAGAAGATAAAACTTTCCATCACGAAGATTGTTAATGACGAACTAGTGACTGATTTATTCTGAATATAGATTAATGGTCACTAGCAAAAATAACGACAGAAAATTAATCCGGTATTAGATCTAACAACGAACTAACAACAAAATATTCTGTAGCTAACAACATAATTTATTCTGTCACAATTTTGGTTATAAATCTTTTGTTGCTATTCAGTCACTATTATGTCACTAAAAGCAACAGACTATTACAACTTTTATTTTGTAAATATTTGTTCTTTTATTTATATAAAAGTATTTAACCTATTAACACAATATTAATGCAACTTATACAACATGTAAATCACAAAAAGCCTCATATATATCACAATAATTTTATAGAAATCTAACAAAAGATCATATGTTCAATCTCCAACATAACAACAATATTCATAAAAAAGCTAAAATCCAATTATTCAAAATGGTTCCCTATCAACATCCAACGACAAAGTAAATGAAGAGGAAGATGGTAGATGTCCTCTATTGCTATCTAGCTTAAATAGAACTTGCTCAAGAGCCTCCTGCTAAGCTCCACTACAAAAAAACGCGTGTTTACCGGCGTAAACTATCGGCGGCGCTTTTGCCGTCGGTACCTAACAGCGGCACGGCGGCGGCATTTCAGGCGACCCGAACCTTCGAAATTACCGGCCAGTTACCGACGGCAAACTCGCCGCCGTTAACTAGCGACGGCGACGCCGCCGTTAAGTTTTGAATATTCAATAAAACATTATTTTAACACAATTACCGACGGCGTTTTTGCCGTCGCTAGCTAGCGGCGGCAATTGCCCTCGGTAATGTCTAATATTAGGGCACGCGTAACCTCCTTTTTTCAGTTCTGCGCAAAACAGATCCCCCCACCCCCCGCCGCTTCTGCTGCTGCCTGCTGCTGCCACCAGCCGACCACCGCCGCCGACCGCCGCCGCCGAACCCCGCCGCCGACCGCCGCCGTGCCCAGCCGCCCGGTAACTCTCTTTCTCTATCTCTCTCTCTCTAGATATCATTTAATTTTAATTATATATATATATATATATATATATATATATATTTTAAATTTAATTTGACTTATATTCTTTATTTTAGTTCGACGATTTCGTTTCGCCGCTTTCTTCACGACACCCGCCGGAAACCACCACCGTACGTACGCTTCTCTTGTTTAATTATTTATTTATGAATTTTTTTATGTATTTATATGTTAATTAATAGATTTATTTGTCATATATAGTTAATAATTAATTTATAATTGGCTTTGTTTATAAATAAATTATATGAAGCATGAATAATTTTAAATTATATCAATTGAAGCATGATTAATTTTAAATTATATATATTAATCAATTAGTATATGTTGTTAGTTTAATTTTAAATTATGAAGCATGATTAATTTTAAATTATATTTTAAGTTGTTAATTTGTTAGAATAATTTATATATGTTGGATAATTTTGTTAAATTAAATGTTAGGTGCTATGTGTTTATGAAATGTTATGTTATTATATATATATATTGTGGGATAGATTTAATCAATTTCTTAAGGATCTTCTCCCTTTGGGATAGAAATTGATTATTTCTTAAGGATCTTCTCCCAACAAATGATTGTTTTTAATTTAATTACCCTGATTTTTATTGCTTTTATTTGTATTGTATTATTGCTTCGACATTGGGGGGCCGGGTAGACCTAGCATAGGCTTAGTAAATTAGGACCACTATGGTCACTATAGTTGCTGGTAGAGTCGAGCACTTGGTAGTTAGGATAGTGGGGTTATGCTGTCGAAATTTTGTTAGATTTCAAGTAATTTATTATATTTTATTTGTTTTTTTCAATTAGAATTTGCAAGAATGAGTGATAATCGTACGTGGATGTACGCGAGATAAAATGATCGTACTGCATTTGAAACGGGGCTTGAGTTTTTCCTTGAGTGGGCGTTCAATCAAACGGCGTACACAGATGGACAAGGTAACATTAGGTGCCCGTGTAAGAAGTGCAAGAATCAAGCGTATTTAGATGTACCTACGGTCAGAAAACATGTTAGTAGGCGTGGATTTGTCCTGAATTACAAAGTTTGGGTTTCTCACGGGGAAGCACCGCTGTATATGCCGAGAGAACATGCTATAATGAATGAGGATGATGGATTATACAATAACTACGAAAGGATGGTGCATGACCATGCTGGACCTAGTAATTATCAAGATCCTCCAAATCTGGAGCAGCCGCCCAACAATGACGCTCAACAGATTTATAACATGTTGGATGCAGCGGATACTCCATTGTACGCAGGATGTGACACGTACACACAATTAAGCTGGATGACTCAATTCATGAGCATAAAGACTGAAAGCCACATGTCAGAGAGGACTTACAATCAGATGTCTTCGATGATGAAAGCTGCTTTACCAGATGATAACAACTGTCCAGAAGACTTCTATAGTACGAAAAGAAATCTACGTGGTTTGGGTTTGCCAGTAGAGAAGATCGATTGCTGTGTTAATAACTGCATGTTGTATTGGGGGGAAACTAGTGAGCTACATAGTTGTATGTTCTGTGACCAATCACGATATAAGGACAGCTTGCGTGCATCTGGGAGTCGCAGAAAGAAACAAGTGCCCGCCAAACAGATGCACTATTTTCCCTTGACGCCCCGATTGCAGAGATTGTTTGCATCTCCTGCAACTGCTGAACATATGCGGTGGCATGCGACCTCCACAGACGATGGGATAATGCACCACCCGACCGACTCTCCGGCATGGAAACATTTGAATTCAGTCTTTCCTGGATTCGCCGAGGAGATCAGAAATGTGAGATTGGGCCTCTCTACAGATGGTTTTGCCCCATTTGCACAATCAGGGCGTCAATATTCTTCTTGGCCAGTTATTGTCACGCCGTATAACCTGCCTCCGTGGTTGTGCATGAAAGAACAATTCATGTTCCTCACAGTCCTCGTGCCTGGCCCATCAAACCCAAAGATGAAGTTGGACGTATTCTTACAGCCATTGATACACGAGTTAAAATCTCTGTGGGAGGTTGGTGTGAACACTTACGACATATCGTTGAAGCAAAATTTCCAGATGCGAGCAGCTCTGATATGGACTATCAGTGATTTTCCAGCGTACGCTATGTTGTCTGGGTGGGGTACAGCTGGGAAATTGGCATGTCCACATTGCATGGAGAATACAGAAGCATTCATTTTGCCGATGAGTGGAAAACAATCGTGGTTTGATAATCATCGGAAGTTCTTACCTCCTAACCATGTGTTTAGGAGAAACAAAACTTCATTCTTGAGGAATAAGACATGCAATGTTGGTCCACCAGAACAAAGATCAGGAATACAAATCTTGAATCAAATCGAGGGGTTAGGCTTCGTGAAGGTTACCGAAGACTTCGATGGCAGGAACGCTCAACTCGCCAAATATCAAGATGTAGGGTGGAAAAAGAAAAGCATATTTTGGGATCTACCATATTGGAGACATCTTTTGATTCGACATAATCTGGATGTCATGCACATTGAGAAAAATGTGTTTGATAACGTGTTTAATACTGTCCTGAATGTGAAGGGGAAGACAAAAGATACAGAAAAATCCAGAGAAGAATTGAACACCTTCTGCAAGCGGAAAGAGTTGAAGAAAGCGGATGGAACCCGAGGGTATCCGAAAGCATGTTATACGCTTGACAGGGAAGAGAAGAAGATCTTACTTCAATGGATCAAGAGTCTTAATTTTCCCGATGGGTACGTGTCAAATATTAGTAGATGCGTTGACATGAACGCCCTGAAGATGCACAACATGAAAAGTCACGACTGTCACGTGTTCATGCAAATCCTTATGCCTGTTGCCTTTAAAGAACTTCTTCCTAAGAATGTTTGGGAGGCAATTACAGAGTTAAGTTTCTTCTTCAGAGAATTAACATCCCGCAACGTGGCCATTTATGACATGAGAATACTGAGTGAGAAGATAGCTGTTACTCTTTGCAAACTTGAGCGTATCTTCCCTCCTAGTTTATTTGATTCAATGGAGCACCTACCAGTTCATTTGGCAGATGAGGCACGATTGGCTGGTCCTGTGCAATATCGGTGGATGTATCCTTTTGAAAGATATTTGAGGACATTAAAAAATCATATAAAAAACAAAGCCAAGGTTGAGGGGTCCATCGTCAATGCATACTTACTTGCAGAAATGTCAACCTTCTCTTCGTTTTACTTTGAAGATCAAATATCTACAAAGTGGACAACTTTGCCTCGCAATATTGAAATGCCCGTTGCTGAAAATGATGATCCTCTTTGTCTCGCCATATTCAAACCTATTGGGCGTTCACTTGGCCGAGGGACGAAGAGATACATGGATGAGCGCGAATGGCTTGCTGCACACATGTATATTTTGAGCAATTGTGCAGAGGTTGCAGAGACATATAGCAAGTGAGTATTCTCGTTCAATTTATGTATAAGAAGTATTCATCATATATAGGTGTTAACATATAACGTTTTCTTTGTATCCAAGGATCTTCGAGGAGGAAAAACGATATGCAAATCCTTACATGACTGATACAGAGTTTGAGGTCGCGTTTCACAACGAGTTCATTGTGTGGTTTAGCCATTACGTAAGAGACGATAAATTTATGTTAAAGATACATTTACTTACTCTAAAATTGGCTAGCAAACTTAAATGATATTTGTGTGAAACAGGTTTGTCGTCCTTGTAACGACGAGTTGAACCCTTATATTAGGTCGCTTGCAGCTGGACCATTAAGGGAGATTGAAACATACTCCGGCTATTTCGTGAATGGCTATAGATTTCACACAACTGATCATGATAGAGAGAGTGCGACTGTGAACAGTGGCGTTTGCATAAAAGGCTCGGTCTATGGTAGTGATAGAGATGTGCTAGACTTTTATGGGCGTCTGCAAGAGGTTTGCGTGCTGGAGTATCCGGGGTATCCAATTAAGCAGACAGTCTTGTTCAACTGTGAATGGTTTGACTTGTCGGCTCAGGGAACTTCTATTGATACAGACTTCAAGTTAGTTTCATTGAATCACACACGAAGATATAAGAAGTATGATCCCTTTGTTTTGGCGAGTCAAGTAGTTCAAGTGTTTTACTGTCCCTATCCCAGTACGAACCAATCAAAGAAAAATTGGTGGTCAGCATGCAAAGTCAACGCAAGATCAAAGGTTGAAGTGTCTACTGCAACATCTACATCAACATTAGATCAACCATTTCAAGAAGAAGTGGTTACTATTATGCCTACTCACACAAGTGTAGGCATTGAACAACCACTTCTTCTTCATCCCCTCGGTGGAGTCGTTGAGATTGAAGATGACGATGAATCAGACGACGATGATCCCCCGTTGACATCTAACGATAGTGATGATGATAGTAGTGATGATTATGAATAAATGTAAATGCACATTTTGGTTGAATTTTATTGCAAATTTGTTATGTTTGTTAGTACTGTTAATGTTATGTTTGGCTATATATTTGTTAATGTAATTGTATGCAACAGGTATCATGTCTACCTCACGAGGTTTCTTGGGATTTGGGAGGCGATCTGGCGTTAATGCGCCAGAAGCTACTGCAGATACATCTGATGGGTCCGGGACGCATATCTCTGGGACTCCCGAGACTCCCCAGGCTTCTAGTAGTTCACGGGCTAGAAGGCCTAGGGGCCCTACAGCTGCCGATATCAAAGAGAGAGTTCTTAAGGCTGCAGATGGGAGGACGGTATTTCAGAGGCATCCTACGACTGGGTAAGCATTTTAGTTTAATTTACTGTTTCTCGTACACCATGATTAAGTGATAAAATTACTTGTACACAGTGAGTTGTTGGAGCCCTACGGCCTGTCCAAAGCTTGCACACAGTCATTTAAGGCATTTGAAAACCCAGGCGGGTACACATGGAAGTTGACGCCCCCGGCGAAGAAGGATACATTTTTTGGTGAATTAGAGGTACAATTAAATAACAAGTACATATAAATATATCATATTAAATTGTTAAAATGTTTGATATTAAATTAATTCTCTTTCTTTCAACAGAAAGAGTTTCAGTGGTAGCCCGAGGATGAGCGTGACGTGAGGAAAATGTGGGAGAAAAATGCCCGCAAAAGGTACTCCGACATGATGAGCGACTACAAGAAAGAGCTCAAGGAGTGTACCCGCCAAGGGAGACAGATGTCTAGACCCGTCTGGATGACTCCCGATTTCTGGACTGGACTCCAGGAATACTGGCAGCGTCCCGAGGTTGAGGCTGTTTCTACACGAGCACGTGCCAACCGGATGTCCGAGCCCGATGGGGAGGGTACAGGGATCAGTAGGCACGTGGGCGGGTCTCAGTCGACTCGTATCCTGCAGCAGTATATGGTATGTAATTAACAAATAATTAAGTATATAAATTAAATTAATATCTTGACTAATATAACTTATCACGAGTTATATAAATGCATCTACAGAGCTTGGAGGCTGATTTTCCCCAGGATTCACCGAACTATGCCACCTTCCTCCGCCTCCACATGTACCCCGACGGAAGTTATATGTCTCCGAGAGATGCAAGAATTGACGTAAGTGTTTAAGTTTATTCAAATATCTAGTGAATGTATTTATTTTCTAACAATTATGCATTGTTATGTATGAATTAGGCCGAGATTCATCAAGTGGCCGCTGCCACAGGACGACAGAACCTAGTTAGACGAGGTGTATTTGGAGGTGGTGCATCCGGATAGGTCACGGATCTACGGCGTCGGGAGTGCCGGGCAGAGTCAGGCTAGTAGGGGGTCTATCCGTAGCACGGACAGTTCTGCGGTGTCTCAGCAGCTTTATGAGACACGGATCTCCACGCTGGAGGAGCGATTGGCGGCAGAGCAAGCACAACGCCAACAGATGGAGGAGCGCATGGCGGCAGAGCAAGCAGCACGCCAAGAGATGCAGGACCGCATGGCTCAATTGGAGGCGTTTATGAGGATGTATTAATGCTCAGCCACCTCCAGCCATTGATGCCGATGATGATGATGATGCTTAGAATTATTAAAACTATATATTTATGTTTTCAAACAAAATTACATTTGCATTTTCTTTTCAAATTTATGTTGTATTGAACTATATATTTCAAGTGCTTTAATTATTAAAACTATATATGTTTTATATATTTACGGCAATGATGATGATGATTGCATTTAACATAAACAAATAAATTCAAATCACATTATAATAACCAAATTAAAACACTTTTGGTAATGTTAAAAAAAAAAATTAATAATTAAATATTTTACCGACGATAAAAATAAGGATCGAAACGAACTCGATCACTAATTAACAACATATTTCAGGTATTATCTCCACATATTCAAAGATTATAATAATTATATGAGTGAGTATATAGCATTTAAATGAATTAATAGATGTAGATATATCAATAATACGAGTGTTCTGTACTGGTGACCACTCGAAAAGAATTTCAAAGTTAAGCGTGCTTGACACAGAGCACAAGCAAAATGGGTGACCCACTGGGAAGTCGGGTCACCGACGGGGAAGTTCGTCTAAAGTATGCAATACCGTATAAATACGGAAATAAATTGTAGATATACAATAAAATAAATAAATAAATAAATAAAATAAAAAAATTACCGAGGGCAAAATGCCGTCGGTAATTACCGACGGCGTTTTGCCCTCGGTAGATACGCGGCCTCCCTCCGGCAAAGAACCATCGGACGGCGGCGGCAGAACGCCGTCGCTAGTTTTCCGGCAGGCTCGCCGGACTCCGGTAGATATTTACCGACGGCAAACACACCCTCGGTAAGTAGCGGCGGTGGTTGCCGCCGTTAATTCTCCGGCATGGCTCCGCCGTTTAACGGCGACAATTCCGGCGGCATCGCCGCCGTTAACGGCCGACGGCGTCCGTTCGCCGCCGTTAATGTTGTTGCCGACGAACAGTTTAGCGGCGGAATATTGCCGCCGGTAGCACTGTTTACCGGCGGCCGTCTTTTTTTACCGACGGCATTTCGCCGTCGGTAATCACCAATTTTTTTGTAGTGCTCGTAGCTAAGCCTGAAACTGTGCCTAAATTTGTGCCTGTGCGGCTGTGCCTCATCCCGCACCCTCAGCTCAGTTTGTATCCTCGCCTCGTATTGTTGGAGATCCTGCTTCTCTGACTCTAACAGTCTCTCCTCCATCCAATGATAGTCATTCCATTGATGTGCTAATGCCACCCCCTCTAATGATGATGAATGTGGCAGCTCAATACTGCGACTAATTGTGGCTCTACTTCGTCCTCTATTAAAGATCTCAAAGTAAATATAGAAATGTATAAATAAATACATTGAATAAACAAAATAAATTGATAAAATTATACTTATAAACACATACATTTTTCTTTTCATCGTCATCAGAGGGGGTGGCATTAGCGCATTAGTGGGAGGATTATCATTGAGTGGAGGAGAGGTTGTTAGAATTCTAACAGAGAGACAAGAGCGCCAACGATACAAGGAGAGGATGCAAGCTGAGTTGAGGGCGCAGGACGAGGCACAGGCACAGATTCACGCACAATTTCATACTCAGCTACGAGCTTAGCAGGAGGCTCTTAGCTCAGTCCTGCGATTAAATGTGGCTCTACTTCAAACCTCTGTTAGCCATCTAAAAGTAAATATAGGAATGCATAAGTAAATACATTGTATAAAAAAATTAAATTGATAAAATTATACTTATATGCACATACATTTTTCTTTTATGCAGAAGAACCTTATATATATCAAAAAAAAGAAATCCAGTTGCAAGAAATTTTAGCGACAAAGACCACAGCTAATTACCAGACCAATTTAGTGACTTCACTGCGGAGTTGGTCTGGTGGGTGGCAAGAAACTCAGTTATATCGCTTGCAAAACTGAAAGCAAAATCTCAATTTCATTGATGTGTCAGTTGATGAAGTAAGTTCCCTAACATAAGAAAATTGAGAGGATGCTAAGCGATCAGAATCCTACATTTCATGAATTCTTCATATAGTGACACAAATGATGAGATCGAAAAGGAACGGTACCTATGCAAATGGATGAACAATTTCAATACCTCTTGAGATGGTGAGAGGTTATGCCCCCCCCCCAGCCATATCAATATCTGCAATATAATTCCGTCAACCCCCTTGAATGCAATACGTAGTTTCCTCATGGAAGATTGCTTCTCCCATACCTGCATGCCATTAACATTATAATATCCCTGGATATATACTCCATTCATAAGATCGAATAGAGGGACGCCTAGGTTAGATCGAGTGTCCTTTTCTAATTCAGGAGGCGCTTGCATGTATAACCTTTTCCCCCTGTATGAGACGCTCCTTCTAGTCAGGAGCAGACGAGGGTGATCTTCTAGTTGATAGATGAACTGTTGCAGATTCAAATATCAGTTAAAATTACTGACACAAAAACTATCAGGACCATAGGAGTCTCGAAAGAAGAAAATGTGATGAAACACCTTTTTTAAAGTAACAGATTATGTTGCTTTTAGCTTTAAAATAATTTTTTCACCCATGGGTTAATTACCCATGGGCCAAATAATACTCATACTCAAAAAAGCCCAAAACTAATTATGTTGCTTTTAGCTTTAACATAATTTTTTCACAAATCTAGTATTTTCGCCACCCCACCCTCTCCCAAGACATTTTTTTTAACTTTAAAATTATTTTTTTTCACAAATCTTGTATTTTCGCCACCCTGCACCCCCCCTCCTCCTCCCAAGACAATTTTTTTTTAATTTTTTTTTTCAGTTTTTTTTTAAAAAATTGACCTGGAGTGGGGTGAGTCAGTGGTGAAAAAAGCATATTTGTGGAAAGTGCAATGCATTTTTTATACAATTTAATGTATGTTTACGTGCAAAGTTATGCATTTTTGTAATATTAAAAAAACAAAAAAAAAAGTTAATGGGTCGAGTCAGACCATACCCGAAACAAGCGGGTCGAAATAGCCTGAATTTGAAAATGTAAATTTTCAACTTTGTATAAAGTGTAATGATAATTATAGTTATTAAATAAATTTAAAAATTATTTGATAATAAAAATTAGCATGACACATTATTATTAGAGTATTACGTATCATAATAAATAAATACGGAGTAAATATTTTTATGTACTAACATAAATAAAATTTTAATGAAGAGATAAAATAAAATATTTAAAATTTTAATTTTTTTTCATTTTAAATTCATTTTTTATGATTTTTATACTATATTAAATTTAGGGTAAATATCACTTTATATCCAAACGTATTAGCGTTTTAATGAATATGCTCATCGTTCCGATAAGTGCAAAAAAGTACCCAACATATAAAAATTTTATTATTTTTGTCACATAAAAAATTTCCGTCGATGGAACAGTGACGTGGATAAACGGAGCAGTGACATGGCTTTTATGGCACGAATTTTTTTTAAAAAAAAAACAAAAAAAAAATTACACATCATTTTCGGGCTGAATAGAAGAGCATAAACCCTCAAATTTTCCCCAAATTTGAAGTTCTCCACTCTTCTCTGCCATTACCTCTTCGAAAATTTCAGTGCAATGATCACTAATTTCTTAGCAACAAAAATACCGCAACTAACACGGTGCAATTGTAGCACAAATTGGTAACCGAGTATCGTATCCACAGGGACTAACACAACGCAATAACTTTAACTATCTCCTAAACAAACTTAAGTAGTAGACATGTAACAGAACATAAAGATTGATTAACTTAAACTAAAACGCAAATAGCAACTAACAAAAGCACGTAGAAGAATTCAAATATAAGGAAAAACAGCTGATCCTAGGGTAGTAAATTCATTAACTAAATCTACGCAATTAATCTATTAATCCTATGTACCAGTTTAATCCAGTTATGATGAGAGATCACTTAATTAATCAACCACTCTCGCTAGAGCAGCAACGATCGTAGATTAGTAAATTATCTATCTCCGTTAGGTCTCAAGAAAATCTACTAACTCCCAATAGCTCCCTATGATCCACCTATCTCCGCTAGGTCTCAAGGTTAAAATCATATCATACATTCCTGAATCCGCTAAACAGTTATCTCCGCTAGGTCTCAAACCGAATAGCTAAACATGCAAACTATTGATCAGATAATTCACAAGAAATTAAGCACCAGGAATTATGAATCATAAACTGGAAGGCACAAAAGTATTAACAAATAAATCACATAAATTCAATCAACTATTTACAAACCCTAGAATCAGCGAAAGGAAACTAGCCAGACATGCTAAAATAAAACATAAACATAATTAAGAAGAAAGCAATTGTAAAAACTAAATTATATAAAAACTGAATGAAAACGATTGTAGCGACTTGAATCTTCAATCTTGATCCAAGCCTTGAAAACTGGAAAACAATAAAATTCTAAAAGCTAAAAAAAACTAAAATATGAATGTTCGGGTTCGGGCGTCCTTGAATAGGTCAAAAGAGGACGTATTTATAGTTTTCAGATTTCCTTCGATCACCATGGAAGTTGCCATGCAAAGTAGAATTCTAATGGTAATAGAATCGTGTAAAATAAGGCAACTCTCCAGCTGGATGCGCGCTCCGGAAAATACTCCTACTCTTGCCGAATTCGCAGCTCTCGCCAGAGGAACGGATGATTTCTCTGACCTCGCCAGAGAAATGGGTCGCCAGCGGAATGGTGATTTCTCTGCTCTGTCTTCGCCAAAGAAATGGTTATTTCTCTGACTTTTCACTTCCCTGACTATTGAGCGCTGGACTTTACTTCTCTAATGCTGGCGCTTCTCTGCTCTGGAGATGTCGGTTCCTCTGCTCTGGAGAGTTGACTTCGCTGCTCTGGTATTTGATTTCTCTGACGCCAGAGGAATGGTGATTTCTCTGCTCTGGAAATGTCGGTTCCTCTGCTCTGGAGACCAGAACACCTAGAAAACGCCAAATTCATCCAAAATTCTCCAAAACTGCATTATTCCATCTCGAAAGCCTAAATCTCCTGCAAAGCATAAAATACACCATAAAACGCACCAATTTCCAGAAGATTATCTTAAAATACGCACATACAAACCCTTAAAAATAGAGCAATTTAAGCATAAATCAACTCCCCCACACTTAACCTTTTACTTGTCCTCAAGCAAAATCTATATGAATCCTAGGAAGAGATTGATTTCAACAATATTAATTTCCATCCAAACATTCACAAAGTCAATTCAAAATTTTACAATCAACACACATCTCTCGATCATGCAAGTAACTCAAAGTTTAAGAAGCAACAAAAGAGTAATGCAAGTAATTCGATCAGACCCAATTCTCCGCTAGAAGTGAATTCCCTAATGTGATCGCCTTTATAATCAATATCACCATTTTTTCACACCTTTTGTGCTTAGAATTTTCGACAGTTGAGCCATAATTCATGAAATAAAACCATTTGGATGTAATCCAAAGTCTTTTCACGTGGTTTCTCATGCTCATAGTTAGACTAGAGGAGCAGAGACTCAGAGCTGCCACTTTTCAGAACAGGCCAGATGTTTCAGAGCTGGCAATTTCGGAGTTGGCAATACGTCCAACTTTTTTATTTTTCACAGATAAGATATGATCGTAGGCAGTCACAATGACAACACTCCTTCTAACATCTACCGGACAAATCACGTTTTACTAACTTACAAAAGTGTTGCAACAAAACTCATAATTCTTTGCACAATCAAGAAACATATATTAAAAGTAAAATGAGAATAACCACCAAACAAACACAAACCCGAAATGCACATTGAAAACCATCTTCTCTTCCACAAATTCATAAAAATTAGCAAGATTCGAGACCAAAAACTAAGCGTAGAAAGATTGATCTCACCCAAATTTTTGAAAATATAAGCAACAAAACACCCCCCCACACTTAAAGCATGCCATGTCCTCAGGGCATAAAAGAAATAAGAAGAGTGTAGAAAACATCCCTGATTATTGGCATTGACAAACTGAATCATCGTGAAAGGCGGTGAAGAGGGGGATTTGTGGTCTGTTGCAAAGGGAGAGTGGCGGCGCTGGGTAGGGCAGCGAAGAGTAGAAAAGGTTGCGCTGGAAACATGAAGACCTCCAGAAATCTGGCAGAGAAACACCTGTTCCTCTGGCGGTGGCATGAGCAAAGCGCGATCTCTCGCAACTTCCAGGCTCAACACTGTACTAAAAACCCCAAACAAAACAAAGAAACAAAAAGAAACAAAAAGAAACAAAACGACACTAAAAGAAAGAAAAACAAAACAAAGAAAAACAGTTGGGTTACCTCCCAACAAGTGCTTAATTTAACGTCTAGAGCTCGACGATACCTCAAAACTTCATGGAGGTCGGAAACAGCACTCTAACCATTGGAAAACTTTTCTACTCTTGGGTGCTCTCTCCACCAAAACACTTCTCTTGGCTTGAACATCTTCCACAAGCATTGCCCCCTTCTCATTCTTGTTCCGAAAAATCCGGAATTTCACTTTCTTCTTCTTGGGGGTATGGGCTTTCAAAGACCCCCCATCATGCTCCAAAAACAAACACTTCTCAAAAGTCAGAACTTCTTTTGGTTTTGGAGTTTTTTTCTTGGCTTCATACTTGGGCAGCTCATTCTTCTCAACCTCTTCATCCTCCGAATTTGCTAGAAAACTGTCAGCCAAATTAATCACTTCATTCTGGGGAACTTCCTTTGGTGGAGGTTTCTTGAAAATCACAGTTTCCCTATAGGCTCCCAATGTCATCTTTTCATCATTGACGCGGAAAGTCAGATCTCCCTCTTGCACGTCTATCAATGCACGGCCCGTAGCTAGAAACGGTCGCCCCAAGATCAATGGAGTATTCTTGTCCTCCGGCATGTCCAAGACTACGAAATCTGCAGGAAAAATAAACTGCTCCACCTGCACTAGGACATCCTCCACAATTCCCTTGGGATATGTGATGGAACGATCTGCCATCTGCAATGCAATAGAGGTAGGCTTGATATCTCTAATCTCCAATCGGTTGAAAATAGAAAGAGGCATCAAATTGATGCTTGCCCCTAAGTCACAAAGAACGCGGGAGAAGTTCTGCCCTCCAATCACACAAGCGATAGTAAAGCTACCAGGATCCTTCTGATTCAATGGTAGCTTCCTTTGTAGCACTGCACTGCATTCCTCGGAAAGATTAATCGTCTCATATTTCCCCAACTTCCTCTTGTTGGAGACTGCATCCTTGAGGAACTTGGCATATCCTGGCATATCTCTCAAAGCATCAAGTAAAGGAATGTTGATGTGAAGCTTTGAAAACATCTCCATGAACTTGGCTAACTTCTGGTCCATCTTCGGCTTTGCCAGGCTATTCGGGAAGGGTGCTACAGGCTTGTACTCTGGCCTGAGAAACGTAGGAGTAGGAATAGGATTCTTAACAGCAGAGGTATTCGACGATACCTTGGTAGTAGGCGGCGAATCGCACACAATCGTCTCCAGGTCATCCTCCTCCATAATCTCTACATTTTTCTCCTTTCCATTCTTGCCGTCCCGCTGCTCTGCAGAGGAATGGCGATTCCTCTGCTCTGTATGATCCCGCTGCTCTGCAGAGGAATGGTGATTCCTCTGCTCTGTATGATCCCGCTGCTCTTCATCCTCAACTGAATTATCAACCACCCGTATGGAATGACATTGCTGATTTTGCTGAAGCTGTTGATGTTGGCTCTTCGGATTGAACTGAGTGTTGCTAGGGAACTTTCCTGGTGTGTGCTGCGCAGCTTCTTGGTTGGCCATCTGACCAACTTGCGTCTCCAACATCTGCACTTGCTTGGAGAGTGCTGAAAAATTATTTCCAATATGACCTACTTGAGACTCCAAATTGGTCATCCTTGAATTAACAGTTGTCTTCATGCTAGACATCTGTTAACATCTGCTGCATCATATCCTCCAGTGTTACTTTCTTCGGTTCATCGATAACTCCTCCGTTAGATACAGAAAATCCAGGTGGAGGCTGCAAAGCATTGTTCGGATTGCTGTAAGAAAGATTAGGATGCGGTTGTGCTCCTGGCTGGAACTGCTGCTGACCCTGCTGAAATTGTGGACCTCTGCCATACATTCCTGGTTGTCCTCGCTGGAAATTTCCATAGTTTTGGCCATTGACAAAATTTACGTCTTCTATGCAGCTGGAAATCTTAGTAGTCAGCTCTGCCAGCTGTGTAACCATCGCTGCCATAGGATCAGAGCTGGAAGCAGCTGCTACCTTTTTCAATTGAACTCTTTCTACTGGCCATTGATAGCTTGTAGAAGCCATACTATCAATAATGCTCCATGCTTCAGAACTGCTTTTCTGGAGTAGAGAGCCACCTGCAGCTGTATCCATATGCATCCGCGTACGTTCCCCGCAGGCATTGTAGAACATGATCACGAGCGTGCCTTCATCAAATCCATGGCCTGGGCACTTTCTGATCTTTTCCTGATACCGCTCCCACGTATCCGCTAGCTTTTCTCCCTCGTACTGTTGAAACTGCACGATGTCCATCTTCAATTTCAACGTAAGGCCAGGCGGATGAAACTTGCGTAGGAATGCATGAGCCAAATCCTCCCACATGGTATTCTCTTCCAGCTGCAGTGTATGATACCACGACTTTGCCTTATCCCGCAGCGAGAAAGGGAAAAGACGAAGACGGATAATATCATCGGGAACACCATTCAACTTTACCGTGCTGCATAGCTCCAGAAACTGTGCCAGGTGCGCATTAGGGTCCTCTATAACGTTCCCTCCATACTGATTCTGTTGGACCATTGTAATTAAACCAGTCTTCAGCTCAAAATTATTGACATTGACTAGGGGAGGTTTCTGGTAAATATACTGAGGAACGAACATCTCTGCAATCAGAGGTTGATTCTGAGCTTCTTTAGCAGCTTGAGCATCCAACAGCTGTTGCAGCTGCTCCTGTAGAGCACGAATTTGTTCATCAGTAGCCATCGTATGCAGTGCCTGAAAAAATAAAAAAAAATGAGAATTAGAAAAATAAATAAATAAATAAAAGCATGAAGTACTACTAAGTCCTATCGGAGATATTAAAGAAACTTCTAATCAGTCCCCGGCAACGGCGCCAAAAAGTTGATCACTAATTTCTTAGCAACAAAAATACCGCAACTAACACGGTGCAATTGTAGCACAAATTGGTAACCGAGTATCGTATCCACAGGGACTAACACAACGAAATAACTTTAACTATATCCTAAACAAACTTAAGTAGTAGACAGGTAACAGAACATAAAGATTGATTAACTTAAACTAAAACGCAAATAGCAACTAACAAAAGCACGTAGAAGAATTCAAATATAAGGAAAAACAGCTGATCCTAGGGTAGTAAATTCATTAACTAAATCTACGCAATTAATCTATTAATCCTATGTACTAGTTTAATCCAGTTATGATGAGAGATCACTTAATTAATCAATCACTCTCGCTAGAGCAGCAACGATCGTAGATTAGTAAATTATCTATCTCCGTTAGGTCTCAAGAAAATCTACTAACTCCCAATAGCTCCTAAGAATAGCTCCCTATGATCCACCTATCTCCGCTAGGTCTCAAGGTTAAAATCATATCATACATTCCTGAATCCGCTAAACAGTTATCTCCGCTAGGTCTCAAACCGAATAGCTAAACATGCAAACTATTGATCAGATAATTCACAAGAAATTAAGCACCAGGAATTATGAATCATAAACTGGAAAGCACAAAAGTATTAACAAATAAATCACATAAATTCAATCAACTATTTACAAACCCTAGAATCAGCGAAAGGAAACTAGCCAGACATGCTAAAATAAAACATAAACATAATTAAGAAGAAAGCAATTGTAAAAACTAAATTATATAAAAACTGAATGAAAACGATTGTAGTAGCTTGAATCTTCAATCTTGATCCAAGCCTTGAAAACTGGAAAACAATAAAATTCTAAAAGCTAAAAAAAATTGAAATATGAATGTTCGGGTTCGGGCGTCCTTGAATAGGTCAAAAGAGGACCTATTTATAGTTTTCAGATTTCCTTCGATCACCATGGAAGTTGCCATGCAAAGTAGAATTCTAATGGTAATAGAATCGTGTAAAATAAGGCAACTCTCCAGCTGGATGCGCGCTCCGGAAAATACTCCTACTCTTGCCGAATTCGCAGCTCTCGCCAGAGGAACGGATGATTTCTCTGACCTCGCCAGAGAAATGGGTCGCCAGCGGAATGGTGATTTCTCTGCTCTGTCTTCGCTAGAGAAATGGTTATTTCTCTGACTTTTCACTTCCCTGACTATTGAGCGCTGGACTTTACTTCTCTGATGCTGGCGCTTCTCTGCTCTGGAGATGTCGGTTCCTCTGCTCTGGAGAGTTGACTTCGCTGCTCTGGTATTTGATTTCTCTGACGCCAGAGGAATGGTGATTTCTCTGCTCTGGAGATGTCGGTTCCTCTGCTCTGGAGACCAGAACACCTAGAAAACGCCAAATTCATCCAAAATTCTCCAAAACTGCATTCTTCCATCCCGAAAGCCCAAATCTCCTGCAAAGCATAAAATACACCATAAAACGCACCAATTTCCAGAAGATTATCTTAAAATACGCACATACAAACCCTTAAAAATAGAGCAATTTAAGCATAAATCATGCAACACCACACCACCCAATTTGACGACGTCTAAGCGGAGGAGCAAGCGAGAGCTTTATTTCGACGGTAGATGTTGATGTAGCGAATCAATCTAATGCCTTTGTTCATTGATAATCAGTTCAAAATTCTATTGACTCTGAGCAACGGTAATAGATTAGTTCAAAAAAATTCATCTTTCAGTTGCTCCGAACAATTTCCTTTTGTTGTTGATACATTGAGAGAGAAAAGTAGGAAGAACTCAAAAGGGCGTTTCTTGATTTCTTGATTCTGGGGCATTTTCTCATTGTTGTTGGCTATCGATAGGGATGTCAAAAAAGCCCGAAACCGACGGGTCGACCCGAATAGACCGATAAAAAAGGTGGGTTAGGGCTGAAAATTTTTAGCCCGAAAAAAATTTAGCCCGAATGGCCCGAACCGAAAATAGCCCGAGCCCGATAGGGTTGGCCCGAAAACCGAGTGGGTTGGCCCGATTAATCGAACACATTCTTAATAGGGTTAATAGCCGAAAAATACACGAAATTTTACGAAATTTGCAAATTGCACATGACCTTCAAAAATAGCCTCAGAATACATCACCTTTTAATTTTGTTGCAAATTGCACACGGCGAAAATTCCGGCGAGGAATAAGTTTGACCGGTGATTACGTGGACATTACATGGCATATTGCGTGACTTTTTTTACACGTTGGCAAGCCGCGTGGTCAAAACGATGTCGTTTTGATATTTTGAAGAATTTACTAAAAAAAAAATTGTCTCCCTGTTTCTCCTGCGATGAGCAGTTGCGCCGTTCAACCGCTGTGTCCCCTCTTCCACCTCCACTCAACCGCCACCTCCACCACCCATTCCTCATCGACGCTGCCAGAGGAATGGTGATTTCTCTGCTCTGGAGATGTCGGTTCCTCTGCTCTGGAGACCAGAACACCTAGAAAACGCCAAATTCATCCAAAATTCTCCAAAACTGCATTCTTCCATCCCGAAAGCCCAAATCTCCTGCAAAGCATAAAATACACCATAAAACACACCAATTTCCAGAAGATTATCTTAAAATACGCACATACAAACCCTCAAAAAATAGAGCAATTTAAGCATAAATCATGCAACACCACACCACCCAATTTGACGACGTCTAAGCGGAGGAGCAAGCGAGAGCTTTATTTCGACGGTAGATGTTGATGTAGCGAATCAATCTAATGCCTTTGTTCATTGATAATCAGTTCAAAATTCTATTGACTCTGAGCAACGGTAATAGATTAGTTCAAAAAAATTCATCTTT
The DNA here is from genome assembly GCF_028751815.1 of Salvia miltiorrhiza. NCBI lineage: Eukaryota > Viridiplantae > Streptophyta > Magnoliopsida > Lamiales > Lamiaceae > Salvia > Salvia miltiorrhiza. The sequence continues at coordinate 44,557,984 of NC_080391.1, forward strand.
CAGTTGCTCCGAACAATTTCCTTTTGTTGTTGATACATTGAGAGAGAAAAGTAGGAAGAACTCAAAAGGGCGTTTCTTGATTTCTTGATTCTGGGGCATTTTCTCATTGTTGTTGGCTATCGCCTATCGACAAGTGATTCTTGCAGAAGCGCTTTAGCTGAGAGAAAAATTTGAGGGTTTATGTTCTTCTATTCAGCCCGAAAATGATGTGTAATTAGTAATTTGACTTATACTTAATGATGTGTAATTTTATTTTATTTTTTTAATTTTTTGTGCCATAAAAGTCATGTTACTGTTCCGTCTCGACGGAAAATTTTTACGAGACAAAGATGATAAAATTTTCATACGTTGGGTACTTTTTTACCCTTATCGAAACGATGTGACATATTCGTTAAAACGCTAATACGTTGGGATATAAAGTGATATTTTCCCTTAAATTTAAGATACATATTGAATATTTTTTTCATGAATTAAATTGAAACAATGGTGTCAAATGGCCACATTGAAGATGCAAACACAATATTTGGCCACTAATTGAAAAAACACAAATTATGGTCATTAATTAGGCAATATGCCTAATATACCCCTAAGTCAAAAAAAATTATTTTTTTATTTTTTTAATTCTCTGCGCCCTATCTACCCCTTGACCCCACCCCCCTCTCCCCCCCACCACCCACCCCCAAGCCAATTTTTTTTTTACTCCCCATCCCCCAGAACCCCCCGACCCCACCCACCCCCCCCACCCCTAAGCCAATTTTTTTTTCTTACTTCCCCTGCCTTGTCTACCCCCTAGACCCCCGACCCCATCCAACCCCAAGCCAAAAAAAAAATATTTTTTTACTTCCCCTGCCTTGTCTACCCCCCAGACCCCCGACCCCACCCACCCACCCACCCCCAAGCCAAAAAGAAAAAAAAAAAAATTACTCCCACTGCCCTGCCTACCCCCCAGACCCCCGACCCTACCCACTCCACCCACCCCCAAGCCAAAAAAAAATACTCCCTCCGTCCACCAAAAAAACTCCTACTTGCCCTTAAATATTTGTCCACGAAATAAACTCCTACTCTGCTTTTTGGACAATTATACCCTCCCTTGGTTTTAAAATTACTACACTTTTACCTATTGGGTCCACTTCACTCTACCATTACTTATGTAATTAGTCTCCCTTAAACTTATTATTATTATTATTATTGTTGTTGCTATTATTATCATTATTATTATTATTATTATTATTATTATTATTATTATTATTATTGTTATTGTTATTGTTATTATTATTGTTATTGTTATTATTATTATTATTATTATTATTGTTATTATTATTATTATTATTATTATTATTATTGTTATTATTATTATTATCCTTATTATTATCCTTATTATTGTTATTCTTATTATTATTATTATTATTATTATTATTATTATTGTTATTATTATTATTATTATTATTATTATTATTATTATTATTATCATTATTATTTTATATATTAACTCTATTAGAGTGGATTTTTAAAATGGCCACTTTCATATAGTAAAATTAAAAATTGTCCACTAAGATAAAAATATTAAAAAATGGCCACTGTTACCAAAATACCCTTCCACATTAAAAATTAAAAAAATGGCCACTTTACATCACCCCTTTAAAAAATCCCGCAATTCACAACCAGTGTGAATTCACAACCAAAATTTTTTGGTTGTGAATTCACATTGGTTGTGAATTGAGAATTCACAACCAGTCGAATTCACAACCAGAATTTTTTGTTTGTGAATTCACAATTAGTCGAATTCACAGCCAAAATTTAATTCACAACCAGTCGAATTCACAACCAAAAATTAATTCACAACTAGAATTTTTTGGTTGTGAATTCACAACAAACGAATTCACAACCAAAATTTAATTCACAACCAGATTTATGTTGGTTGTGAATTCACAATCAGTCGAATTCACAACTAGAATTTATTTTGATTGTGAATTGAGTTTTAGTTGTGAATTCATAGATCTGACTGTGAATTCAAGAATATTAAGTTGTGAATTCAAGAACATTAAGTTGTGAATTCATAGATCAAGTTGTGAATTTGAGAATATTAAATTGTGAATTCATAGATATGTTTGTGAATTCAAGAACATTAAGTTGTGAATTTATAAACCCAATTGTGAATTCAACATCATTAATCAATTATTCATAGTAATATTTTTTTTTGTCTTTCAATCAATTAGATCTCTCAAATAAACTTCGTATATCATCACTGAAAAAATTAGCCTCACAAAAAAGTACATAATTAAATGAGAAACTCAAGAACAAATACCGTAAATCCCAAATCTGGAAATCCATGAAGTAATTTACTTACATTGTGAACAAAAAAGCAACCACTACATAAGACCAACTACACCACATCTAGGTGTAACGTTCGAGCTAAGCATATATTGTGAACAAAAAAGCAAACAGATAATCATAGGCAAATGCAGTAAAGAATATTAACAATTCACAGCATCTGATATAAGCCAAACAATGGTGTAAAGATCATCTAACAAGAGCAGGGTTCATGTGGACTTAGCATCATTCCTCTCCAGATTGCTCTCCAATTCCTTCCTCAGCTGCACGGAGAAATCATTGTTCACACATCATCATCATCCCAGTCATCTTTTCAATGCATTAGAAATGGAAAATTTTTAGTTCGCTGTCAGCCAGCCCTTGCCCCCAAACTCTCCTCGGAATTTACAACTCCAGATTATACAAAATCGAGCCCTAATTCCTTCGTCTGAAATCGCCAATACCTCTCAGTCGCCGCCTCTGGAAGATTGGCGAGAGGTCAGCTCTCCGTCCACCATCTTGTCTGCTTCTCTTCGCCCCCCTCTCTCAATTACCTATGCTCGAGGAAAAAGGGAGAGCCCTAATTTCTTCCTCGAATTCTCGTCTGACGAGCAACTGAAGCTGCACCGACGTTGTTGCGATTGCCGGAGATTGAGTGGCGACGGCGCGGCGGACGGGCGGCGAGAGGGAGAGGGAGGGGGAGAGAGAGAGAGAGAGTACAGCGACAGAGAGAGAGAGAGGATGGAAACTCGCCAGAATGAGCGGCGGCCTTCATATTCTCTTCTCTTCCGAAATTCGACAAGGCTCGATCGATCGGCGCGGCGGTAGCGCGAGCAGCGGCAGGCTCGCTCGCGGAGGTCGACATCGGAAGTGTGGCGGCGGGGGTGAGGCGGCGGCGATAGTGAGAGGTGGTCGCAGATGAATTTTGACAAAGCTAGAGAGAGAGAGAGCGCAACGTACGTGAGGAGAGAGAGAGAAAAGAGAGAATGAGAGAAAAATGAGTGGCCATTTTTTAATCTTTTAAAGGGAGGGGTATTTCTGACATTTTACTCAAAAACTGGCCATATTTTAATGTTTTTATTTCATAGGCTAGATTTTAATTTTACAATATGAAAGTGGATACTTTTATATATTAACTCTATTATTATTATTGTTATTATTATTATTATTGTTATTGTTTTTATTGTTATTATTGTTATTATTATTTTCATTATTATTGTTATTATTATTATTATTATTATTATTATTATCATTATTATTATTATTATTATTATTATTATTGTTATTATTGTTATTATTATTATTATTATTATTATTGTTATTATTATTATTATTATTATTATTATTATTATTGTTATAGTTATTGTTATTATTATTATTGTTGTTATTATTATCGTTGTTATTATATCCTTATTATTGTTATTATTATTATTCTTATTATTATTATTATTATTATTATTATTATTATTATCCTTATTGTTATTATTATTATTCTTATTATTGTTATTATTATTATTATTATTATTATTATTATTATTTATTTTTATTATTATTATTGTTATTGTTATTGTTATTGTTATTGTTATTGTTATTGTTATTGTTATTGTTATTGTTATTGTTATTATTATTATTATTATTATTATTATTATTATTATTGTTGTTGTTGTTGTTGTTGTTGTTATTATTATTATTGTTATTATTATTACTATTATCAAATAGCTAGTGAAAAATTGGTAAAACTAATCACAATACATAAACACTACCCTTTTAGTCTTTTACACCACCTTTTTCAGTTTTCTTAGTTTCCGTGCCGAACCCCAACTGGGAGTTTTTTTGGTGGACGGAGGGAGTAATAATTTACTCCCCTTAGATAAAAAATAAATCAAAATTTACTTTTGTTATTTTATTTTATGGCACTATTAGTGCCATAAGTGCCAAAATGACCTTTTTAAATGCTTCCCCTAGGGTTTAGATATTCCATTTAGGGTTTAGATTATCCATTTAGGGTTTAGATGTTCCATTTAAGTTTTTGATTATCCATTTAGGGTTTAAATGTTCCATTTAGGATTTAGATGATGCTGTTGTTTCTATATTTGTTCTGCATGTTTGGCACTTATGGCACTAATAGTGCCATAAGTGCTAAAAAGATCATTTTACTTTATTTTATTTTAGATTTTCGTTGGCACTTATGGCACTAATAGTGCCATAAAATAAAATAACAAAAGTAAAATTTGATTTATTTTTATCTAGGGGGAGTAATTATTTTTTTTTTTTGGCTTGGGGGTGGGTGGGGGGAGGGGGAGGTGGGGTGGGTGGGGTCGGGGGTCTAGGGGGTAGATAGAGCAGGGGGAGTAAAAAAAATTTCGTTGGGACTTATGGCACTAATATAGTGCCATAAGTGCCTAACCCGACCCGCGTACCTGATCCTACCCGACACACGACCCGCGCTCCTGACCCTACCCAGTCCGCCCAATTAAGGGCAAAAACGTCCTAAAACTATAAAAATGGCCAAATTTTTTTTTTTTTCAATGAGTGACCATAATTTGTGTTTTATGATTCATTTTGGCTATTTCAAAATTTTACTCAATTAAATTTGACAATATTTAGAAAAGAATTAAATTATAAAAAGAAGAAAGGGAAAAATTGATGGAAGAAGAAATAGAAAAAGATAGGGAAAAAAATAGAAAGAAAAAACTCATTTTTTTTTTTTGAAAAGGAGGAAAAAACTCATCTTTAATATAATGTATTATATAAATTTTTTACAATTTTATAAAATAAAAAAATCAATAAAAATGGGTTAAAATTTTAATTATTTTTTACAATTTTATACTCCCTCCGTCCCTGAAATGGCTTCCTCTGTGGGGACGGCATGAGTTTTAAGGAAAAGTTATAAAGTGTATTGATAGTGGAAGAAAAGTGTTATAATTATTATTGAAAGTTGTGAAAATGTGTTATACTCCCTCCGTCCCAATAATGAAGACACACTTCATTTGGGCACGGAGGTTAAGGTGAGGTAATTTAGGGAATAAAGTGTAGTGGCCCACATCATTAGTGTATTTGATTAAGGAGTTAATTAGGGGCTTTATTTACTTTACTCTCAACTCTCAACTCTCTCTCCTCATCTTCTCCGACCACCACCGCCACCGCCGACCATCACCACCGCCACCTCTGAAAATCAAACCCAGAAAATCAAAACTAGACCACCACCGTCACCGCCGACCATCACCACCACCACCTCCGAAAATCAAACCCAGAAAATCAAAACTAGAAATCACAAATTATCCAAAAAATTTAGCACCAAAAACTGATTCAAAATTAGCATCAAAATTGCAAATCTGTGACTGCAAAATAAAAATTGGCAAAGAACAAACAATTCTCATACCAAACAAAACCATTCCCATTCTAAAACAAAAATTGGCCGAAAGTGGGAGAATGTCGGCGGAGATGGAGGGTTTCAGAAGGAGAGATGTGGCCTCACCGCTGTTGTGCCGTCGAAAGGAAAAGAGAGGGGGATGGGTGGCGGCTCATCGGCCGGATATGGAGAAGCAGGCGGTGGCCGGAAAAGGAGAACAGAGGGGGATGGGCGGCGGTTTCAGAAGGAGAGGGGCGCTCGCCCTGTTTCCAAATGAGAGAGAAAGAGAGAGGGCGAGAAGAGGGTGGATACCGCCGGTCTTCGTGGGGCGGCACCGTGGTCAGGGCAGCGATGGCGCTGTGGTCAGGGCGGCGACGGCTCCAAGAGAGCCGAACTCAAAATCGGAGAGAAAGAGGGGTGTCCGGCGGCCCTCTGCCCCCGTCAGTGTGTGTGTGAGCGGTCGGAGGCTCACTGGCGAGGGGCGTTCGAAGGTCGGAGGATGGTGGCGCAAGATCTGGGGCGGCGAGAGAGTTGGAGAGAGAATATCTGAAATTAGAGTGGAGAGAGTTTGAGAGAGAAGATCTGAAATTAGGGGTTTTAAGTTGTGTCTAATTATTTCTATTTTAGGAAGTGTGTCTTTATTATTGGGACAACCCAATAAGGAAAGTGTGTCTTTAATATTGGGACGGAGTGAGTAATTAGTATTGGGAGGGGTGGAAAATGAAAAGTAAGAATAAATAAAGCATTATTAGTGGTGAGGTAGTTGTCCAAAAATGGAGATAAAGAAAGAGAAAGTTATTTGGGGACATCCCAAAAAGGAAAAAGATGAAGTTATTTCAGGGATGAAGGGAGTATATAAAATCTTAAAATCAATAAAAATGGGTTAAAAAGTTAATTAGAAGGGTAAAGTTGTCTATTTTGTATAAAATTGACTAGCTAATATTCATATTTTGCTAATTAACAAATTTGGGTTCCAGTCTCTGAATCAAGGCAGAAAGAAGTCTTGAATTCGACGCTTGAACTCAAATCCCACGCCTCGCGCCGCCTCTACTTGCTCCCCGGGGCAGCCAAGGATGGTGATAGACATTAGTAATACTTAACAAATTTAAGTTGTTCTAAATTTAAATTTTAAAAAATAACATGCAATTTCACGCTTAGCGTGGGAGCACGACTAGTGAATGCTTACTTGGCATGATCATTCGAATATCAAAAACCATATATGCATACGCATAGCTAACTCCCCAATCAAGAACAGCATAGTTACAGATACCAAGCAGCCACTACCACGACTAATCCTTTTTGCTCCCTCTTATCCTTTGAATCTTCGCAACGAGGTTGTTCATGTAGGCATCTGAGATCAATTCATCATCTGAATCTGTAGAATCAACGCCAACTGCAGCACAAGCACCATCTCTCTCTTTAACTCTGCTGGACAATGAACTACAGCGAGATGGTGTAGCAGATGTGCTTATTTTCCTCCTTTTACTACAATTCATGACAGAGTCCTCTCTGCTGTCTTTCCTCTCATCCTTATTTCTCTGCCCACACGACGTATCCGGAATGGAGGTTTCGTCATCGCTGTCGCTATCATCTATCACTATTACAACATTTTCAGCAGCACCAGATGAAGACACTGTCTTCTCTGTAGGCACATTTTCAGCAGCACCAGATGAAGGCACTGTCTTCTCCGGTTGCGTTACACTTGTGTGTGAACCTGCACCACATGTACAAATTAGTTGGTTACAGCTTTTGGTGCTTCATCATAAATCAAACAGATGCATCATGATCACAGACTAAACAGTTGCTTTTTGTGCTCAGAAAATTTATGAACTCAGATGCGAGAGGAAAGAAAAAAAAATATCAAGACATGCCAGAAACATGAGTTGCCCTTTTGAACAGAAGAAATCAGCATATCAGATACAAATGTTTCAATGGCAGGGTAAAGAGTTGGTAATAAGTAGGGGTGTGAATTCAGCCCGTTGGGCTACCGAAAAACCAAAAATCAAAATTTAGAAGTTAACAGAATAAACCAAACCAAATCAGTATTTGGTTTTATAAAGGCGAAAAAAGACTAGAAAAGCTTTTGGTGCTTCATCATAAATCCATATACAGAAACGGAACCCTCAAAAGAAAATAGCAAGGGAAATAGAAAGAGTGAGTCTGTACCAAATATATTTATGTTAGAGTTTTACTCCCTCTGTCCGGCTATCTTGAGACCTTTTTTTTGGGCATAGGAATTGAGAAAGTAGTATTTTGTGTGTGGGTGAAAAAGTGAAAAAGTGAATAAAGGGTAAAACTTTTGTCAAATAAACAAAGGTCTCAAGATAGGTGGGACGCCCAAAATAGAAATTGTCTCAAGATAGGTGGGACGGAGGGAGTTCTTCATAGAAAGTCAGAAGTTCACAGCAAAGCCTTCAAAAGCAAGCAAAATGCTTCATGCACATGAATGGAAATTATAAATGCAGCATCAAGTAAACTTTAAACTGAAGTTTCAGGAGAAACGAGGAACAGTTTTGAACACAAGTAAAACAAGAAAAAGTGAAAGAATGTTAATGATGCTACCAAATCTTCAACAAATAATGGGAACTGGTAGCATAGAACTTCCTATATATGAATTTGCCTCATACGAGTATCTATGCTCAGAACATAGGCATAGCACACTGATATTAAAGATAGTTTATGTACTCTATGACTTTATAAACCAAACAACTTATAAAACTAAAATAAGATGTACTTTTGCAAAAGCCACAAAATCTATCATAGAGGACATGTGGTTTCCTTCTGTCCACGCACTCAGCAAAAGGAAAGGCACATCAGTCATATTTATTTATTCTCACGCATACCATCTACACGTGCATTTATGTAATAAAATCAATCTAAATATCAGTACCAGCAATAAGATTAGGCCTTCAAGAAGTAAAATTGGCTTTCAGCTTCTAGTTGGGCAGATTATACATAGTGTGATGATGGGTAGTTATCCTGATATCTTTTAAATTTTTTATCTTGTTTTAACCATCTTCTCTTCAATAAGATTTCAATTGTCTTTTTAAACTCCCCAATGTTTTGCTCTTTATAAATTCATCATTTGACCTAGCAGCCTATCTCAGCAATCGAAGGTCTCAATCAAGAATGGAGTGACAGAGAAGAGTATTAACACCCTTTTATTATGCTCGAGGACCACAATATTGCAAACACACAACTCAACATTATATGGTAGATACCAAAATCCAAAAGAAATCTACACAACCTTGATGAGCAATCCAGTTCTTATCCATTTCTTTCCTTTCTCGACTTTATATCCTTGATGGTGCAAATGTAGTTTCTCAAACACACAGAATTCATAAGCTTTATTATTACATATTAATAATAGAGATATCAACATAAAATCAAGAGAAATTAACCAACTACTTTGCTTATATCCTAATCAATCAAGTTAATCATAATCTTCCCTGAAACCCTTTTCATTCCAGTTTATCAAATCAGCCATATTTAGTCTGATATGAATCATCAGTCCCTCACAAAATCGGCAATCCTAAAATCCACAACAAAAATCTTCAACAAAACCCAATTAATAAATCAACAAAATAAGGGCTGTGAATTACCAGAAATTGCAGGAACTTTAGGTGACACGATAGCCCTATCTTCTTCAGGGTTCACCTCGCCATTCTGCGAATTCTCCTCCACTTCAGCGTCAATAGCTGCAGCAGCAAAACCGTCGCTATTTGCCAAACTGGCAAGATCTTCCACATTCACGCTCAACATTTTGGCGATGGATCTCTCCAGCTTCAAAATCCTAGGATCTAAGTCATTTTCATAAACTCCAACTGCCTTATCAGACTTCATCTTTTCCGCTCTCAACTCATCAATGGTATGAACAGCCTCATCATTTTCGCGCTTCAGTTCCTGCACTACGCGATCAGCCTCAATCTCCTTAGCCTTCAACTCCCAAATGATTTTATTTGCAGACAGTTTCTCTCGCCTTAATTCCTCAATCTCCTTCCCCATTTTGACTAGCCGTTCATCCATCTCCTCGCATTTCTCACTACTCCGTACCAGCTTTTCCTCAACATCGTGTTTTTCGCTACTCAATTTCTCAAATTTCTCCTTCGTTTGGACGATCATTTTATCTAACTCCTCGCCTCTCTTCTGAAGCTTCCCCTCCAGATCACGTTTCTCGGACTCCGTATAGACCTTAGAGCGCTCCAGAACATCAACCTGTTTCTTCAGTTCATCACAATCTCTGACAAGCTTTTCCATTTCAACTTTCATACTCTTTTCCCGCTCCATCAATATATTCTGCACCTCATCAAACTCGCACTCGCGAAATGAGTGCTTAATAAATCTGATCAGTTCAGGAATTGATGAGCCAGGATCAATCATCGGGTCCATGAGTAATGTATGTCGTAACAAACCACCCCAGAAAGATAACGTGGAAAAGAGAAGGGTTTCTGTTTTTGGAAAGTCGAGATATATTTTCTGTGCGAAACGAGACGGTAGTCGGTAGTGATAGAGATGAGGGCTTAGGATTCTCGCAGGTTTAACAACGTTGGGGAAATGGCGAATGTGTGTTTGCTAGTATATTAAACTCTGCGCACTCCGGCCTCCCACTGTGTGTGTGTGTGTGTGTGCGCGTGCGTGTGAGAGAGAGAGAGTGTGTCTGGGAGAGCGGATGGATGGAGTGTTGGTGAGTGGGAAGATCCGAAGATGGAATGATGAAAACTTACCTTATTATCATTGAATTATTTTGAATTTTTTTATTGAATATTTCAAGATTCATATGCTTATTCTGCTTAATCTAGGATCTAGAGTGTATGATTTTCTTTGAAATTAAATTTATATTTAAAATATGAGACAATTTTGAGATAACTATATTATATTAAGCAATGGAACTCAATATTTGGTAATACATTTTTAAAACATAAATTTTAGTCATTTTTTACAATTTCGGACTGTATTACCCTTAATTTAGATGGATCGGATCAGGTTGAGCGCGTGGATTCGGGTGGTACTTTTGGCAATATTATAATTTGTGCCAAAAGTACCAACAGAAAACAAAACAAAAAAAAAATATTAAATAACTTGGTACTTTTGATTCTAATGTTATAATTTATGGGGGCTCAAGTATTTAAATACCTCTTTTTAAAAGTGTAGTGTTTATTAGCCTCAACTTAAAACTCACTCTTTTGTATACCAAATCACTAAAATATTCTCATATTATACCATTAAAAAGAAGAAAATAAAAATAAAAAACCTAAGTTAATTTCGGTCCCCACCCCCACCCCCAAATTCAAAATTGGTTCTCATCTCTCTCTCTCTACAATTTCGAAAACACAAGCAATAACTCATAGCCACGATTCTTCCTCACAACCCTCATACCTCACGATCGAAGCTCATTGTGTCCGGCGAAAATGGGCGATCGGGACGGCGACGAGACGGCGTCGGTATCGGTGACGAGCTCTGACGAGGAGAATTTCGCACATCCTATTCCTTGAATGAGCCCTAATTTTCACTTTTTTCATTTATTTATTTTCAAAATTGAAGCTTAAATTCTTAGTTAAATGTGTATATGTCTTCCTCACCTCGATGGAGGTGAGGAAGACGACTCCATCAAGCACACGATGGGAGGCACGACGTGAAGGGGACGACGGGGGCAAGGCGAGGGCACGACTGTGGTGCACGATCGTGCCCACGTTGTGTCATGTCGTCCCTTCCCCGTCGTTCCCTTCTCCGTCGCCTCTTTTCCTTCCTCGTCGTCTCTTCCCTGTCGTGCCTCCCATCGTGGACACAATGGGAGACTGCTATCGTGAACACGATGGCGCCGCCGTGGGTACGACCGTGGCCCTCGATGGCTGTTATCGTGCCCACGATGGGAGCCTCCCATCATGATCTCGGTAGCCCTCATCGTTATCAATGTATTTTGTTGTCTGTTGTTGTATTATTTGGTTCAAACACATGATTATGGTTCTAATGTCTTTTATACATTGATTTTATAGGATAATTGTGATTGGAAAAACCTACCTTGTTCTACGTCACCCGTGGAGTGAATCTTTATACGAGGGTCGATGTATTCAAGGAGGTCAAGAAGGTTTTGTTTAATTTTGACGGTAATGCGGCTTTGGGTATATTTAAATTCAGCGTTGTGGGGAGGTTGATTGATGTGAAGAGAAATCATAGTGCGAGTAATGCCCTACATCACTTTCTAGCTCGTCAATTGAGTGGTTGTGATATACCATGTGATGAGTCTTGGTTTCAAATTGGTGTAAGAACCCTTCACTTTAGGGGCAACAGAGTATGCCTTTGTTACGGGACTTCACTTCGGCAATTGTACTTTTAATCCATATGCAACTCATACGATTCCGCCGAATAGTATATTCTATAGATTCTTCAAGGGTGCATCCACAAAAGTAAATGTGTTGCGTAAGAGATTCAATGAGATGGGACTTGGCAACGACGTGGAAGACTATTTGAAGGCAACAAACTTGCTAGTTTACTATTTGTTCCTCCGATGTCGGGACAATCCAGTGATTGAGGATTGGGCATAAACATTAGTTGAGGACTTTGAGACTTGGGATGTCTTTCCAAGGGGCTCGTACACGTTTGGGGCATTGTGTTACTATATAGACACCGTACTAGGCTGTTTCAAGTTTGGGGCATTGTGTTACAGATTTGGTCGTACTAGGATGTTTCAAGTTTGGGAAGCTAATGTGGCTTTCGAGAGCCGAATAAATTTTGCCCCGATGTTTGAGATGGAGCACTGATTTTACTAGTTTCTTAGATAATAAGCGGGTACGTTTTATTTTATTATATGATTTTTATATTGAAATTCTAATAATAATATATTACATGTTCTTATGTTTTTTTTGCAGTGGGAGGTATATTCTGAACTGGAACCTACAGAGAGTGAGTTAGATGAGTATTACATGATGAGCTTTGACAAATGGGACCAGTTTGATGTTAGAATATTTTGGCTTACCTGACCTTGATGCTAGATTTTAAGTTTGAGACTTATTGAGACTTATTTTATATTATTTACCTTTAATTTGGGATTCAATTTGTGTTGTATGTTTTTTGTTAAACTGGTGAAAATATAAACTGCCGTGTATACGACCGTCCAACTATCGTGGACCGTGTCCACGTTTGTGCACTCGATCATGTGATTATCATTTTTTTAAACCAATGACGCTATATTCGATTAATTTAATTTTGAACATGTTATATGTCTTCTAAACAATATTGTAATATATAGTTAATCGAACAATTTTATCTTAAAACACGTAATGAAAGTGTTGGTGTGAAATGTGTCATGACAACTAGTATACATAATAAAATATATATATTTCCTAATTAGATGTTCATAGGTCTCAATGTATATAACTTCAATTTGTTCATTGTTTGATTACAAATCAAACTTAATTAGCAAAATATGGTTTTAAAAACAATATAATACATTAAACAAGTCAATAATCATATTTTAACGCGAAATGGAGTGATTTTAATAATCACATGATGACTCGCACAAGCCATCGTGCCAATGATCGTGGGTACGGCATCGTAAGCACGACCGTGTCCCACCATCGTGGACATGATTGTGCCGACGACCGTGTGATTATGCTATTTGTAAATTTAAAAACTTCTTATTCGATTTTTATTAGCTTCTAACATGTTATATATCTTCTAAACAACATTGTAATATGTAGTTAATCGAACAATTGTATCTTAAAACACAGAATTAAAGTGTTGGTGTGAAATGTGTCATGGCAACTAGTATACATAAAGAAATCAAATCATTCCAAAAACCTCCTGAAGAGGATTGTCCTAGAGACGATAACCCCAATACAATTTGCGCGTGCACTAAATTATCGTAATATTGAGATTACGAAATAGCCATACCAAATATTATGGGAAATGATGAAAATTTGGTTTACCAAAGTTGCCATGAACTCTGTGAATACGTGAGAATCGATAAAATCCACACGACAATTCAAAGAGCAAACATCCTGACAAAAGCTCTTCCAGAAGACAAATTCAACGACCTCTGCGGGAGATTAGGTCTACTGAATCCAGAAGAGGAAAACTGACAAAGGTTTGCAAAGCCACTGAAGATGGAGCCAGAAACTTGAAGTTCACTGATAAAGGGGGAAACTAAAGTTATCAGTTTTCATGACACTCGTGGTATCGACTGACTACGATGATCAGTCGACCAGTAAGTTAATATTATGATTGTGACTTTTATTTGATTTAAATGTCGCTTCAATTCTTCAAATAGCCTTTTATTGTTGAAAAATAGGAGAAATATCCTTTTCGGGAAAACTTTATTTATCTTAAAATAGCCTTTTTAAAATAGCCTACATGTTTTCAATCTCGCTATTCCTTCAGTTTTCCCACTTCAGTTCAATTTTATTTTTTTTACTTTTCTTATCCGATAAGTTTTGCTCGGATGACGTTAGCTAATTATTATCTTTTTACTACTTTTGAGGCACACGTCATTCATATTAATTACGGACGTGAAATGTTTATCAAATATGGTATAGGCGCAAGAACCGAACCATCCCCGTCAAATCACAAACCCACGTTCTTTTTCGGTTTCAAATTTTATATTCATTCGCTATTCCGTATATCTAGCTCTAGATCTTCCTCACTTATCTATTTTCAGCCAAAATCTATTGTGAAATATTCTCTCTGCAACTAATCATCTTCCACAGTCACATCTGTGAGAAACACATTATTCTTTTGCAGAAATTTTTCACAATCACCTTCCGAAGATAGGCAAAACTAAGACTCCAATGGCATGCACTCAGAAACTGATGTGCTTTGAGTCTTCAGTTTCTAAAGAAGGCATGAAGGGCCATGATCATCATCAAGAGGCGGACGAGATTCATCCTCTTCGTGCCTCCTCACTTCCTGGACGACGAAGTAATCAAGGAGTTCTACGACTCCATTGTCTTCGACAAAACCTCCGGCCAATACCATGCTCAAGTCACCATCTTCATGGTAGCTGATTTCTCTGCCTCAAGGAGACACACCATCAACATCTCTCAGACTGTGAGAGAACTGTTTGCTCTCCCCTCCGATGGTCCTCCTCTTGACTTCTCCGATGAAGTCACCAATGAACTCCTCCTACCAGCCATCAAACTGAAAATAAAAGTCGATGGCACAGAGATCTTTCAGGTGAAAAGCACCCTCTGGATGATGACCCTCCATCTACAACACACGATCCTCGCCAAGATCATCAAGAAATACTGATTTGGCACGTTGGGATCTCCGAATCAAATATCCCAACCACACAAGACGGTGCTAGCGGCTCTGATGCAAGCAGGGCCATACAACTGGGAAGCAACTTATCTCCAAGTGCTCGCTGAGGAGAAAAACCAGATTCGCTCATCCCTACATCTCCGCCAAGGAAACAGGGTGTCTTCCATTATCCTGCACAGCACCAAGAAGCTAAAATGCTTCTGGCGAGAGAAACTTGAAGTGACTGATGCCAATCTTCTCTTCAAGGGAGCAACAAATTCCTCTCGTGCATCCACTGCATCGCCTCCAACATCAGCAGTGATGCATGTTCCATCGTCGTCGGCTGGTATTCATTGTCGCACACGATCTTCTCAATTAAGATGTGATGCAGGTAAATCCATAATGCCAGTCCTCACGACTTTCACTGATTCAGTCAATCGTACTAATCTTCATCCTACGATCGAAGAGTCTAAGGCACCTGGTCCTGAGACTTCTTTCGATGCAATTGCTGAAACGCCTCATTTTTTACTTCATTCACTAGAGGCTCAGCAAAACCAACCTCGAGAGCCACTTCTTTCCCACCGAGCCTCTCCTCTCCCTTCATCAACGCAAAATATTTCCATCTATCAACCTAAACAAGATCATCATTCTCCTTCTCCTCAGTCTCCCCAGTTAACTCAACTACCTTCATTCCAATAGCAGTTTGCTCAAACTCCTCTCTCACCCATCAATGAGCATTTGCCACCTCAACGAAGGATTTTTCAACACTGCACTGAAACATTTCTCACAAATGATTCAGCTTCAAACCCCTTCGTCCCTTCCACTTCAAGGTCTAGTGCATCACGTCCAGAGGAACTTAGGAACTATTTCCTAAGTCTAGCCAAACACAGTCTCAGTATATACATTTCCATCCTTTGCCCTGAGACTCATCCTGACATATACCAAGATGTAGTGAATCAATCTCCTCTTCCATTCCTTCATCACAACTGCTCCTCGGTCTCAGATACGTGACCTGAATGTCGTGTTGTCTGATTATGTTTTAGACTCTACTGAGTCGGAGCTATTCATCAAGTTCGGCATCACCAATATGTGGGATGCCATACATGATATATTTTGCGATAATCCATGATTATCTTTCGGCAAATGATTTTCTTTGTAGGGGTCCTAACGACTATATTGATGTTGCTGACACTGGAACTGGAATTCCGCCAACTGATATGGCTGAAGACGACCAAGCCACTACGAATGGAAAAGGATCTTGCGCTTGAACGGCGTGTACAAGCACAAGAAGATGAGTTGACTAATCTGAAAGCTAAGTTCCATGCTCTTGAGATACAAGTGATGGAACTCCGGCGCTTGACTGATTAGAAAACGGATGTCACCCCTTCTGATGATGCCAAAAATGAGGAAAACAATCAAGAAAAGACTAAGGCAAAGTCTAAGGAAAAGAATCAAGAGAATCAAGAAAAAAGATAAATGACGAAAGAACAAGGAGAAAGATCTGCCAAAAGATCCCGAAAATGAAGATGGAGAACAAGATCAAGCTGTTGAAGACTAAAAACCTTAGGTTATAGGTTTATAGCTTTTTCTTCTCTGCTGTGGGCAGTGTATGTTCTTTTGAAATTGATAGCTTATCAATTTTTCAAAGATTTTATAAGAAAAAGAATTGCTACATCAACCTGATGACAATAACTTTTTATCTAAGCACTGATTTTAAATTTCAGTTACTTGCATGAGTTTGCCTGACTATGAATTGTTTGTTTGAGCTGCAGTGTTTTCAGTCGCTAAGATCTGTTTGACTGCAGGTTATAGGATTATAATGTTCAGGGGGAACTGATATGTTCTTTCTTTAGAAACCTGTTTAAGTCGCTTTGCCTTGAAAACTTGTGAGGTTTTTGCATCATCAAAAAGGGGAAAATTATTGGAATATAGAAGAAATATCCTACCCTTGTTTTAATGATCCCAAAACCCTTAGATTTTATTTTTCTAGACTAGACTTTTTTCGAACTCAAATGTTAGAGTTCTTTTTCTAGTTAGACTGAAGCAACAAAGCTTGAAGACTGAAGACTGATGAAGACCTGACTGAAGAACCCCCACTGAAGCACTAACCAACTGAAGCTCACTTAAAGTTATTGTTGGGAAATAAATGAAACTTTCTTGTCCAAGTTTTGATGATACCAAAACTATTAGAGAGTTTCCCCTTCTTATATTCATCTTATGGACTTAAATGTTTTAGTCATCATCAGTTTAGGTTGAAGATCAAATAACTGATTGAAGACCGAAGACTGAAGGCAGCACAACTGAAGCATGTGGAACTGGACCACCGAAGGACGCACCCTGACTGAAAATCATCAGTCACCAGTCAGAGATACTCAAGCAACTCATGTCATAGCCGAACTAAAGTTCAAGTCAAGTACCAGTCGAGTTTCTCTATCAGACTAAAGTAAAGAGTATCAAACACGCCGCATTAAATGCTCAAGTACAAAAGCATTAAATGTCGAAGATTTGAAGATCGTCCTTGCAAGTACTAGAGCTTCCCTTTACGTGTAAAGATGCAGAAGCACCATACTCCGAGGACAAGACAATTCAAATATTTGCTACATGGAGTATCTGAAGATTGCCACCTCAGCCCAAGAAGTGACATCCTCTCACAACGGTAGAAATCCTGAAGATCATCTCTCCAACGGATCTATTCAAGATTTCGCCTATAAATAGAGCTTGAGGAACGCCTACAATCAACACCGATTCAAGACTTACGCTGAAGCTCTGTCAAAATCACAAGCCAGCATTTACTTAGATAAAACCTTGAATCGAAGAAGAGAGTACTCAAACACTGTAAAATCAGTCTAGCTGATTATTGCAATCAACGAGGTATGCTGCAATGGTGTTGCTTGCTAGCTATGTATCTTTCATTCTTTGCTCAAACCTACTGTTCTTATATTTTGCAGGCTTGGTGGTTATTTCTTTTGGTCCGAGTTATTCTTATTCCTTCATCAGATTGTTGTATGGCAGGAAATGGAGTGATGGAGAAGCTTCAACAGCACTCCAGTATTACTGCTTTTTACGTGATAGTTTTAGCCATGAATGGTATGTGATTGTACTTTCTACTCTTTCAATATTTCTCTCATCTTTCCTCTGGATCGCACTTTATCTTTTCTTGCTTTCTTGGTGGGGTTGGGTTTTATGCTGCTCTTTGATTATATTTTTTCAGAACCAAAATCTATTGCACGGTTTCTAACTATTTAATGGCAACTGTATGACTAAAAGTAATTTGCCATAATGAAAATCTTCCACCGTAATACAGAGCTTCTAATATGACATTATAAACCCTCATCTTTCTCTTTTCTATCAGGAACATCCGAAGCATTTTTGCATGCAGTTGCAACAGAGAGTCAACTCAAACGATCGAATGACTCATTACTGGTCTTCTAATTGGTTTACCTAGTCTCAAATGTCTTACTTATTAGATCAGCCGGTGCAATTGGTTTGATATTAGCAAATTCCTTGAGTATTTTCTGATTCTCATTAGCTTGCTCCATAGGTATTTCTAATCGGCTTTACTGCTTCTTGATGAAAGCTTATTATGTTACGTAGCTTGAGCTTCACATATGTTTATTTAAGCTATTATCATGTGAAGCTTTGCCATATAGTTTATTGGTTTTACTGTTGGAATGTTCTTGAATGTCGTGCTTAAAAGTTAAAATGATGATCTTGGGCTTACAAGATATTGTAATGGTTAATTTTCTATCTTTGGCTCAGCAGAAGTTGAAATATCAGTCATAACTTGTGTTTCATGTGAATACTGTTCAAGTGGTAGTTTTCTACATGCTGCACTCCGATTAATTTGATTTCTATGGCTTCTCTGTTTTAGAGATGTGTACATAGAGATTTATATTTGTCGATTTGAGTGTTGTACCATTTCCTTGGTTAGCTCATCTGTCATGGTTTGATAATCTTAATGCTGCCAATACCTGCAATAGTGCTAGTAATCAAGTTGCTCCCATAGCAACAGTGATGATTAATCGATCGTTTGAAGTATTTTCTTCCTTGACGTCAATAAAGACATGATCTATCCGAAAGTTTTTCAACGTATGCTTGCATTATGCAACTTAATTTGACTACGTCTGAAGCGACCTTTCTGGATATGATGATCATAAATTCATATATAATGCATATTGCATATCTACAATTTATACATCAACTCATTGTACGTCGTCTTCCTCCTTTTCCTCGTTTTCGGGTGTCGCCACCTTCATCTTTCAAAGGATATACCTCGACCGAGATACCTTTGTTGTGCACTTCTCTTTTGTGTTGGGAAAAGTGGTGAATAAATATTCAAGAGTGTCAAAATAAATGACACTTGCACAGCGGAACCAGGATAATTCTTTTTCCCTCTTGCTGGATTACAAAATGGGATCCAAACCAAGAAAACTATTTGGTGCAAAATATAAGAAAATATGAGACAAGAATTTTTACGTGGAAAACCCAAATTGGGAAAAACCACGAGACCGTAGTCTAGAAATCTCCCACTATGTATATAGTAGGCTTACAAAATTCTCCCTACACAAAATAGGGGAAACACAAATCTCAAGTTTAATAACTTGGAAAACACAAGAGGACTGAGCTACTATTTTAAGAAAGATGAAAAATCCTATGATTTTTCCTCACAATTTTCTTCTCTCAAAATGCACTCACCAAACTCTCTCTTGTTTTGCCTCACACCTCTCGCACTTCTGCACACTCTCATTCTTCTGCAGAATGAGCTCAATTTATAGAGAAATTGAGCTGCAAATGTCTTCCCCTATAGCCACCCTATAGCCGCAATTGTAGAATGCTGTAATAGGAGGAGGCTGGTAGATCTTTCATCCGCAGTATTACCGAGATACATGGTGGGCTGCAGCAATGTTGAGGCTGCAAATTTCATTCCAAAGTAAATGTTGCAACTGTTGCAATAAATGCAACACTTCATCTGCACAACTAAAGTTAAAAAGTGTTGGCTTTGTGGGGCCATTCCACATGAAGTGGAAATAGCTCAACAATTCTCCCCCTCCACGTCATGTGGAGATTCAACTAGACCTGCTTCACGTTTGCAGATTTCAAACTTATCTCGAGGTAAGGACTTGGTAAACATATCAGCACCATTCTCATCGGTGTGGACTTTCTCGAGCTGCATTAGTTTTCTTTCAAGTGCATCTCGAATCCAGTGATATCTCACATCAATATGTTTCGATCTCGAGTGAAAACTCGAATTCTTACTCAAGTGAATTGCGCTTTGACTATCGCAGTAAAGCACATACTTCTCTTGCTTCAAGCCCAACTCTTGTAGAAACTTCTTCAACCACAACACTTCTTTGCAAGCTTCTGTCACAGCAATGTACTCAGCTTCCGTTGTGGATAATGCCACGCATTTTTGAAGTTTCGATTGCCACGAGATAGCTCCTCCTGCAAGTCTCATCAGGTATCCAGACGTGGATTTCCTGGAATCTATGTCACCAGCCATGTCTGCATCCACATAATCCTTCAAGTAGAATATGGTTATCACCAAACTTCAGACAAAGTTTAGAAGTACCTCTCAGATACCGAAATATCCATTTCACTGCTGTCCAGTGCTCTTTTCCTGGGTTTGCGAGAAATCGACTAACCACACCAACTGCGTGAGCGACGTTAGGTCTAGTGCATATCATAGCATACATTAGACTCCCCACCGCAGAAGCATATGGAACCTTTTGCAGTTCTTCCTTTTCTGTCTCACTTGTCGGGCATTGTGCTGAGCTTAGCTTCATGTGACCCGCAAGTGGAGTGGCGACTGGCTTCGACTTGCTCATACTAAATCTTTCAAGAACTTTCTCAATATATTGTTCTTGAGATAACCAGAGCTCCTTGCTCTTCCTGTCCCTGAAGATCTTCATTCCAAGGATCTGCTTAGCCGCGCCTAAGTCTTTCATCGCAAAAGACTTGCTTAGCTCTTTCTTCAGCTTATCAATCTTGTTGGCATCATGGCCTACAATTAACATGTCGTCAACGTAGACAGACAATATGATAAAATCACCTCCTGCGAACTTCTTGAAGAAAACACAGTGATCTGAGGTGGTCCTGTTGTAGCCATGGGTTGACATGAAGGACTCAAACTTCATGTACCATAATCTGGGAGCTTGTTTCAGGCCGTACAAGCTCTTCTTCAACCTGCATACAAGGTTCTCTTTTCCTTTGACTTTGAAACCTTCAGGTTGGTCCATGTAGATTTCTTTGTCTAAATCTCCATGCAGAAATGCAGTCTTCACATCAAGTTGCTCGATCTCCAGGTCCAAACTGGCAGCAATCACGAGCACCACTCTGATTGAAGACATCTTCACCACTGGTGAGAAAATATCTTCAAAATCAACACCCTTTTTCTGACTGAAACCCTTCACAACCAGTCTCGCCTTGTACCTTGGTTGTGAGCTATTCTCCTCAGCCTTTAATCTGTAGACTCACTTATTTTTCAGTGATCTCTTGCCGGCTGGCAACTTCACTAAGTCATAGGTGTGATTTTCAACTAAGGAGTTCATCTCCTCCTTCATGGCTTCTAACCACTTCTCCTTTTGGTCATGCACCATGGCTTCTACAAAACTCGGTGGCTCTCCTCCATCAGTGTAATACTCTCTCCTCCATCAGTGAGTATTACATACTCATGTGGGCTATATCTGGTAGAAGGTTGTCTTTCTCTGGTAGACCTTCTAACTGGAGGGACATCATCTTGTACAGGTGGAGTCTGATCGTCACCTGCTTCGCCATCAACTGGATCACCATGCTCCGGTTGGGTATCTCTCCTGTAATTCTGGAGTGTCGGTGAAGGAATTGGATCTAAGTTGACAGGAACTTCTGAATTAGATTCAGGTTTTTCCTTCGCATCATCAGGAAGTTGATCTTCAAGGAATACAACATCCCTGCTTCTGATGACTTTCCTGTTAACTGGGTCCCATAATCTATAACCAAACTCTTCATGAGCGTATCCCAAGAAGATACATGGTTTGGTTTTATCATCAAGCTTGGATCTATCATCTTTTGGAATGTGAACAAAAGCCCTGCAGCCAAACACTCTCAAGTGTTTGTAAGACACGTCTTTCCCGGACCAAACTCTATCTGGAATGTCACCATCTAGAGGAGTTGATGGAGAAAGGTTGATCAAGTCCACTGCGATCCTCATAGCTTCACCCCAAAAGGATTTTGGCAGTTTGGAGTGCGACAGCATACATTTGATTCTCTCACAAATTGTTCTGTTCATCCTTTCTGCCACGCCATTGTGTTGAGGGGTCTTTGGGACGCTTTTCTCAAGCTTGATACCATGGTTCCTGCAGTGTTGCTCAAACGGGCCTTGGTACTCACCGCCATTGTCTGCACGAACACACTTTAGTTTCCTTCCTGTTTATCTCTCGACTTTTGCTTGAAAATTCTTAAAGACCTCCAACGTTTGGTCTTTGGTTTTCAAGGCAAAACACCAGACTTTCCTCGAAAAATCGTCAATGAAAGTGACGAAATATAGTGCGCCACCAAGAGTTCTGTCTTTCATGTAGCACAAATCTGTGTGCACCAAATCAAGAGGTTGAGCTCTTCTTGAGGGAGAGAAGCTCTTGAATGCAACTCTGTGTTGTTTTCCGGCCAAACAATCAACACAGGTTTCCAAGTGCATTCCTTTAACCTCCGGGATGAGGCTTCTTCTAGCCAAGATCTCTAGACCTTTCTGGCTCAGATGCCCAAGCCTCTTATGCCATATCTCAATGGAGGAATTTTTGACGACTGCATTCACCTCTCCATTGGACAACGTTGCATGCATCATGTAGAGCGAATTTTGCTTTCTACCCTTTGCTGCAATTAGAGAACCTTTGATTAGCTTCCATTTTCCTTCGCCGAAATGGTTGATGTAGCCATCATCGTCGAGCTTGCCAGTGGAAATAATATTGAGTCTGATATCAGGAACATGTCGGACATCTTTTAAGGTAAGCTTACATCCAGTGTCAGTAAGCAGGACAATGTCTCCTATACCAACAACTTCTGTCACACCATGATTGGCCATTCTGACTTTGCCAAAGCTGCCACCGGTGTAGGATGCAAACATATCACGATGTGGTGTAATGTGATATGATGCACCCGAATCAACGATCCAGTCTGTTTGTTGGCATGACGAACTCACAAGAGCATCATCGCAAACTACGACAACATCGCCATCAGTTGCAACTGCTGTTGTGTCTTTCTCAGCTTTTTCATTATTTCCACGCGCTTGATCTCTTTTCTTCTTTCTGCAGTCTCTCTCATAGTGGTTTGGACCACCGTAATAATGGCATTTGAAGTCTTTTCTGGGTTTAGACTTCCCCCTGGATTTATCTCTCGAGTATTGAGAGCCTTTACTTTTACTTCTCCCTCGATCTCCATTTTCAGCAATCATCGCCTTTGTCTCAGAAGAACGTTCTTGATCTTTTCTTCTGGATTCTTCATTAAGAAGACAATCTTTGACCATCTGCAAGGTCAGTGCTCCACCTGGAGCCGAGTTGCTGATTGGCACTACAAGAGTGTCCCAACTGTCCGGCAACGAACTGAGTAGCAATAAAGCTACGACTTCATCATCAAGAGAAATCTTCATGTTGATGGATTGGTTGATAAGACCCTGATATGCATTTAGGTGCTCCGTCATGTTGGCACCCTCCGCATATCGCAAACGAACGATTTTTCTGATGATGGAAGCTTTGTTTAAGGCGTTTTTCCTTTCAAACATAGCTTCCATTTTCTTCCAAAGAACATCAGCTTTTTCCTCATTAGCAAAATGATGGAAAATATTGTGTTCAATGAAGCGCCGGACGTAACCAACTGTTTTCCTGTGCATGATGAGCCATTCATCATCACTCATATCCTTTGGTTTGGCATCATCTCCATGTAAGGGCAAATAGAGATCCTTACAATAGAGAAGATCCAACATGCTCGGCTTCCAAATTGAGTAATTTGATCCGCTCAATTTGAACATACCACCAAGCAACGACGATTCCTCCATTTTTAATCCGCCTCAGAACCAAGGTGGCTCTGATACCACTTGTTGGGAAAAGTGGTGAATAAATATTCAAGAGTGTCAAAATAAATGACACTTGCACAGCGGAACCAGGATAATTCTTTTTCCCTCTTGCTGGATTACAAAATGGGATCCAAACCAAGAAAAATATTTGGTGCAAAATATAAGAAAATATGAGACAAGAATTTTTACGTGGAAAACCCAAATTGGCAAAAACCACGAGACCGTAGTCTAGAAATCTTCCACTATGTATATAGTAGGCTTACAAAATTCTCCCTACACAAAATAGGGGAAACACAAATCTCAAGTTTAATAACTTGGAAAACACAAGTGGATTGAGCTACTATTTTAAGAAAGATGAAAAATCCTATAATTTTTCCTCACAATTTTCTTCTCTCAAAATGCACTCACCAAACTCTCTCTTGTTTTGCCTCACACCTCTCGCACTTCTGCACACTCTCATTCTTCTGCAGAATGAGCTCAATTTATAGAGAAATTGAGCTGCAAATGTCTTCCCCTATAGCCGCAATTGTAGAATGCTGTAATAGGAGGAGGCTGGTACATCTTTCATCCGCAGTATTGCCGAGATACATGGTGGGCTGCAGCAATGTTGAGGCTGCAAATTTCATTCCAAAGTAAATGGTGCAACTGTTGCAATAAATGCAACACTTCATCTGCACAATTAAAGTCAAAAAGTGTTGGCTTTGTGGGGCCATTCCACATGAAGTGGAAATAGCTCAACATTTTGGTTTGTCCTGTTTTGTTGTAGCCGCATTTGTTATGTAAGTATAACTTTTATACTAACATGTTTTTACTATCTCATTGAAATATTTGCACAACTGCTTTATTCTCCCAATGTAGTGGTTTTAATATTTCTAATAACGTCTTCAGCTATCGAAAGGAGAAGGCTTTTATTAGCAAAACCATACACTTCCGCGAGCATGCTGATTGAATCTGCTGCAGATCGACCGCACAGTCTGTCTTAAAAGTTAAAATAGAATTTATATTATTTCTTCATTTTAAACTTTCTTCATATCTTATAGATACGTAGATAACGACCGTGTTTCAAATGAAAGCACTGGAATGAAGGTCGTGATCGCGAATGTGTCTTAATATATTGATAAATCACAATTTTTTTAACAAACTTTTTTGTAGCATATTTGTAACAAATTGATCATTTCAGTTAGCTGGCATTAGTAATTGAAATATAACAATTTAAGTAAGTCTTGCGAAATATTCTAACCTTACATTTTACATTTTGGATGCATCATGCATTCGCTCAATTATATTTAATTAGAATTTAGTGTTTCCTCTCTCGGGTTTATTTGGATGTGTCTTTCGTTGCAGTTGCACTGCATAGAGCATTCCACCAAGACATAACTTTTAATTTAAATGATCTTGGCCAACAATACATTTTAATACTCCATTAGTAACCTCTACATTCATTAGCCTGATTCGAATCAGAATCAGCATTATCTTTCTGAATTATTAAGAAATTAAAAGGATCAAAATTTAACGGCTATAATAAATTAGACTGATCAGGTCAGTTTCTCGATCACAACATGCAAGAGTATTTTAATGTATTATTTAGCACACTTGCGAAGAATATACTATGTTTTTCAAAATAGAAAAAGAAATTATTGTTTTTTCTACCAACTTCGCACTCAAAATGGAATCCATTACGAAGGGAATTATAATTAAAACTTGAGGAGGACTAAATATCAAAATTGGATGAAGAATTCCATTGCCCAAATCCTTTTGTTTCAGTTGAATTATAAGAAATTTGTTATCAATACAAGCAATTCAACATTCGGTTGCCATGTCCATTTCTACAGCTGCAATGGTTATTTATTTTACTTTTTTACAGGAAAAAACGATCGATGAGAAAAATAAGAGGGTGTGTTTGGTGAGTTCATAAGAACATTCACAATGGGGGGCTTGGGAGTTGGGAGCTAGTGCTCACTGGGCTCGCGCGAGCTCTCCCCCAATGCTGCACCCTCCTCTGGCGCACCTGGCCTCCCCCCCCCCCCCGGTGTAGAGCGCAATTTAATTGGGCGCGTGAATAGCACGGCCCAATCACATGTTATTATGCATTAAAAAAATAAAAATAAAAAATTCAACGACTCTCTTCTCCACTGTTTGAAGGTTTTTTTCTCAATAATCTTATACTATGTAATAGAGTAGATTTTGAAAATAGCCTATTTGTTTTAGTAAAATTAAAAATTGTCCACTAAGATAAAAAAAACTAAAAAATGGCCAATGTTACCATTTTACCCTTTAAACATCATCCCTTTAAAAATTTGCGCATTTCACAACCAGTCGAATTCACAACCAGAATTTATTGGTTGTGAATTCACAACTAGTCGAATTCACAACCAAAATTTAATTCACAACCATAATTTTTTGGTTGTGAATTCACAATCAGAATCTTTTGGTTGTGAATTCACAACCAAAATTTATTTTGGTTGTGAATTCAAGTAGTTGTGAATTTGAGTTTTAGTGAATTCAAGAACATTAAGTTGTGAATTCATAGAATTGGTTGTGAATTCGAAAATATTAAGTTGTGAATTCATAAATGTGGTTGTGAATTTAAGAAAATTAAGTTGTGAATTTACAGATCTGATTGTGAATTCAAAATAATAGCCGACTATTTTGAAACTTGCATAGCTGAAGCCATCTGCCGGCGTCACATGAATGGTGGAAACCGCACCCCATTCAATCGAGTTCATGGAGTAGCCACAAGGCAAGGCTGATTGCTTGCTTTTAGGTGTAACTAGTAGAAAGAACGTACGTTGTACGTTGTACGTGTAATTAATGTTATATAATTTGATAATTTATTATTTTAGAAAATTTAATTCATTACTTTTGATTAGATAATTTATTGAATGGGTATATTTATCTATAAGCCTTGTCAACAACTATAGATATATATCACATAAATTAAGTGTAATATCTAATGAATTAATATATTCTTATAAATATATAATATGTAAAATAACCTTAACATAAAATATGTAATATGAGTAAAATTGGCAATCCACAAGTTGTGCCTTAAGATGCCTTAGGCTCCTTTTCTATTAGTATAGATTGACTCTTGCAAAAATTAATTAGCGAAAAATTAGGGACAGATAACTACATCTCTCAAATCACATACCAACACTCTCACGACTCACACATCCAAATGTCGTCGTCTTCCCCCATTCTCTCAGATTTTCCAGCGAGCAGCTACGGAGCTGCTGCCATCACAACTCCCCCAAATCTCTCACCCATCTCTCTTTCAACACTCAGCCCTAAATCAAAAATTGCCGCCTCCAATTTCGATTCCCGACGTCGACAGTCATAGACCGCCTCCGCCATCGCTCCCCCTCACCTCTGAACCCCGGCGGTGGCACGACCACAAGCCGACCTGCCAGATTTGAACCAGCGACCTAAGGATTAAGCTGCAAACGACGAAAACTCAGATCTTTTGGGAGCAATCGACGACGGCGAAACCAGAAACCTTACGTGACGTCGGCAGTGCTCGACGGCGATTTGCAGCCGGAGGGGGCGGCGCGACGGGACGACGAAGAAGAAGATGGTGGAGAGAGATAGAGAGAGTCAAAACTGTGAGAAGAGTTCGAAGCTTTGAGAGATAGAGGAAAGTGGCCACTTTTTAAATTTTAATGTAAGGGGTATTTCTGACATTTTGCACAAAAATTGGCCATTTTTTAATATTTTTATTTCATAGGCTAGATTTTAATTTTATAATATGAAAGTGGACACTTCTATATATTAATTAACCCCTATGTAATAATTATTTTATAAATATTATTTAACTATAATTTGTTATTTTTATCATATATTATTTCAAGTTCATTGTTCTTCGAATTTCTCTCTAACAAATATTATCTCTCTTTAGCAAAAAATTATCTCTCTAGCTTATAAGCTCAATTATCCAAATATGTTGACAACTTATAAGCTCTTAAGAAACTACATCTTATAAGCTTTTTAAACATCTTATAAGTTGTTGGAGATTATAAGCTCTTAAAAATAAGCTTTAGCCAAACACCCTACCCTCTGAATCGATGGCAGAAATCAAGAAAAGAAACGACGATGCAGATAAAGAAAATTAGGGAAATAAGAAATTGAAATATTGATTTTTAAAATATATTCAATACGATATGAGATATATTATCATTATTAATAAAAAAAATTATTTAATGTTTTGCGATTTTTGTCTTAATTATGAATGCTTTAGGGAAATTCAAATAAACATCCTTTCCAATTATTTGTTTTGTAATTTTTTTTAATAATTTAAGCTATAGTTTTTCAATTATTGAATTCTATGTACAATGTATAAGCTATTAATCAGCTTTTACAAAAACTGTACAATATTTTTATTATTATATTCTATACTTTTTTAGCCATCAAATTCTTTTAATTTTCACTAAAAATTTGAGTTTTTCACATGGAATAAATCTTTTCATATGAATTTCTTGAAATTTTTTGCTGACTCTATTCTGTATAGAACTTAAAAGCACAATATTTGTTTAAGTTTTCCAAAAGAATTATCTTTTTTTTATATTGAGAATAAATTATGTTCTTATCAATTGATTTTTGTATAAGATATGTAACTTGTCAAGGAAAAATTAATAAGGATAATTTTATCAAATGAAAAATTAAAATTTATTTAAAGATATAATGATAATTGAGAATGAGTAATACCATGAAAGATAAGATGAATGGCTAATCCCTTTCTCATGAAAATGGGCATGCGCTCATGAATCCTAATTAAAAAAATTGCAACCATAAAACTTGAAATGAATGTGAGAATCGTGATTCCGTGCACATTACCTAGTTTTTTTTTTAAGATTTAAATTTACAAGAAGTATTTAAATATAATCAAATAACCAATTGGCACGCCGTGGCGTAAAGGTGAGAACATTACCTAATTGTATACCAAAGTATATTTGTCAATTTATTTGTTTAACTAAACAATCAAACTAACAAATATAAACAAATACTTTTCCTTTTCTTAGAGAAACAAACAAATACTCCCTCCGTCCGCCAAAAGTATTCCACAATTACTATATTTGGCGTCCGCAAAAAGTATTCCACTTTCCTTTTTAAGCCATGGTCCCACCATCCACCTTTATATTTTATCCTTACAAACACTCTTTATTTACAAAAAACCCACCTCAAATTCAATCTCAACCACACATCTCATAAAGTGGTGGGGCCCTTTCTCCACTACATCAACATCATCACACATTTTATTAAACTCCGTGCCCGGCCAAAGTGGAATACTTTTGGCGGACGGAGGGAGTATTACTTTTTTAGATGCCTATGAAGGCAACAAAGACTCTGTGCTGGATTGGGCAATTATTATGTCCGTGCACTATATGCAACTAAATATTCACATGTTCTAATATAATATTTTCTCCGTCCGCCAAAAGTGGACCACTTTGGTTAGGCACGAGATTTAATAAAATTAGTGATGATTTTGATGTAGTGGAGAAAGAGTCCCATCATTTTATGAGATGTGTGGTTCAAATTGAATTTGAGGTGATTTTTTTGTAAATAAAGAGTGTTTGTAAGGATAAAAGATTAAAGTGAATGGTGAGACCATTTCTATAAAAGGAAAGTGGTACACTCTTTGCGGACGCCCAATATAGTAAAAGTGGTCCACTTTTGGCGGACGGAGGGAGTAATTTGCAAGTGTCTTATTTATGTGTGGACATTTACAATTGTCCTCTTAAAGCATGTAAGAGAATTTGTGTTTATCTGAACACCATTTTTAATTTTTCCCAATTTTTTTGTTTCAAGAAAATAAACTTGCCTTTTACATAAAAAAGAAAATACACACAGACACACACACACAGTAAAAAGAGTACTCTAGGGGCATGTTTGTTTGGCACGGATTCTGACCTGGGAAAGTAATCTGATTCCAAAATATTAAATTCCTGTGTTTGGTTAAATTTTTATGAGTCAAGGAAAGTAATAAGAATCCTGAAAACAAGGAAAGTAGTGCAACTTTCCAGGATTCTTATTCCCTAGCTTTTCTTAGGTATTCTTTTTCCTCATTCTCAGGATTCTTATTTATTTGTATTATTTTATAATAAAATGTAAATTATAATTTTTATTTAGTTGGAATTTAATGTTTCTATTATTATTATTATTATTATTATTATTATTATTATTATTATTATTATTATTTAATTAGTTCATAATTTATTTTAAGCAAATTATAATGTAATTATCGTAACTATGTATCAACTTTATATTATTATTATTATTATTATTATTATTAGTTCATAATTTATTTTAAGCAAATTATAATGTAATTCTCGTAACTATGTATCAACTTTATATTATTATTATTATTATTATTATTATTATTATTATTATTATTATTATTATTATTATTATTATTATTATTATCATCATCATCATCATTTAATTGATTAATTAGTTCATAATTTATTTTAAGTAAATAATAATTTAATTCTCATAACTATGAATCAAATTAATAATAATAATAATAATAATAATAATAATAATAATAATAATAATAATAATAATAATAATAATAATAATAATAATAATAATATTTTAAGCAAATTATAATTTAATTCTTAGAACTATGATCATACTTTATTAAGAAAATCTTAATTTAATTTTTTCAAACTACAAAAATCATACTTTATGTACATTATTATTATTATTATTATTATTATTATTATTATTATTATTATTATTATAAACAAATCTTGATTAAATTTTAGAGCTATGAATCACACTTTATTATTATTATTATTATTATTATTATTATTATTATTATTATTATTATTATTATTATTATTATGTAAGAAAATTTTGAATTTAATTTTAGAATTGTAAATCATATAATTAACCTTAATAATGTACTTTGTTGTTACTAAAAAAATTATAGAGAAATTTATTATAAAGATTAAATTACAATTTAATTCTTATATATATTGATTAATTATATTTATTTAATGATACAAATCCAGAATACTAATAAATATTTTTGGTATTTCCAAACACTGGAAAATGAATCTATTAGGATTCATTTTCCACAGAATCATTTTCCTGGGAATAACAATCCCAATTCACATTACTTTCCTGGCAAACAAACATGCCCTAGAGGTGGAATGATTAGATGAGGAGGAGGAGGTGCTTGTTAGTTAATGGGGAGTGCCCGATGGACCAAGATGGCCTCAAAGTCTCCCTCTAA
Organism: Salvia miltiorrhiza; assembly: GCF_028751815.1. Classification (NCBI taxonomy): domain Eukaryota; kingdom Viridiplantae; phylum Streptophyta; class Magnoliopsida; order Lamiales; family Lamiaceae; genus Salvia; species Salvia miltiorrhiza. The sequence goes on from NC_080391.1 coordinate 44,589,151, forward strand.
AAATTGACACCATAAAATGATATTCTTGAAAAAATCCCATCTCGTATTAAAGGTACTCAACCAATCCTGGACAAGTTGCCACTTAGTTTGTGTTGGATCATTTAAGTCATTAACAAGTTAATGAATGCAGTGTGGCCCATTTTACATATCAAACAATCTGAGCACAAGAGAAGGTAACCATGTTACTCTGCAAATGATAAGAATTTTCTTGAACAAGAGCACTCTAAATAGTCGAAAACTCATCCATATAGTATAGATCATTTACATTTTTCACAAATTTAGGTAACAAACTTGTATGTCTGCAGCTTAGCTAGAGAGAGAAGGCTACTTGAAACATGGACCATTGAAGCTTTGTGAGTTACAAGCGTCTATCATTTGCAGCCTTTTCGAGTTTCGGAGTTTGGGGAATCCATAAGGTTTACTAGTTTGATTCAAGCATGTGTTGGGCGATTCGTCTTTGTTGTCTCGTTGCTTTGGTTCGAGTTCTTGGTGTAGTAGCTTCGACGAATAATATAGATGATTGTAAGTTCTCTTATTGTTGGCTCCAAGAATATATATGTTGCAACTTTTTATGACTCTCTAGTTTTCTGTTACTACTATTTTCCTTGTATGTTGTTATATGATTTGTGGAGACCGGTGAAATAGCAAAAGGGTAAGTACTATTTTGTGTGTTAGTATATTGCAAGAACAACTATATTACAACCATCCATATAAGGCAGAATTAGTACTTTAAAGAGTATCCAACACTTCGGTTTTCCATTAGCCAAATTTATTAGAAAATGAAAGTTAAAATTCTTTGTTTTAACTTTATATATCCTCATCCGATGTTACCTTTTTTACAAGAACATTGTACTGTTGGAAAGATATGCTTGTACTATAATACTTGAGTAATCGTCTACTTATAATTTGTTTTGATGAATCTTCCTGTCAAAAAAAAAATTATTGTTTTGATGAATCTCATTAGATTTCTATTCATCAACTTGATATTACTAAAGATCTGAGGTTTAGGAACCTCTATGCATTACTCTGTATGATCTTAAATAGTGTTTCTTTCTTTCTTTTTCTACAACAAAATAGAAATCTATGAATTTTTGTCTGCAGATGTTGGTCTGAGGGCTTTGATGGATGGCTGGGATAACTTTCCACCAAATTGGGACGGCGCTGATCCATGTGGAAGTGGTTGGGAAGGGATCAGCTGCAACAACGGTGGTCGCGTTGATTCCATGTAATTTAGCTTCTTTAATCACCATACATAAGTTGATAAACAACTTGTGACACTCATAACATTTTATTTCAGCACTTTAGCAAGCATAAATATAAGCGGTCAGCTAGCATCAGACATTGATAAACTATCTGACTTGAAGATTTTGTAAGTTTTTCTTCTCCATTTTCTCACCACATTTGCTCTGACTATTCCTGCACTCTTCTGATCATCGACTTCTTTTTATAGGGATCTTTCGTATAACACAGGCATCACCGGAGAGCTTCCTTCATCAATAGGAAATTTGAAGAACTTGACCAGCTTGTAAGAAAATGTCATGAGATTAAAACAACCAACTCATGCACCTTTCTTTTAAAAGGGTACTTATCTCTCTATCTGTATTGCAGAATCGTCGTTGGTTGTGGATTTAGCGGCCAGATACCACCCTCAATCGGATCTCTACAAAAGCTGGTTTACCTGTAAGCATGTATTGTGCTGTTTCTAACTCTAGGATTACTCAAAAACTGCATTCGAGGTTAAACAATCCTCACGGCTGCAGGTCCCTCAACTTGAACAACTTCATTGGTGAGATCCCGGCTTCCATTGGTAATTTGTCGAATCTTTTTTGGCTTGACATAGCTGATAACAAGCTCACCGGAAGCATCCCCGTCTCCAAGGGAAGCACGCCAGGCCTTGATATGCTTGTTTCTGCAAAGCACTTGTATGTCTATTATCATCGCCTTCTGCTTTTGTAATATTTTTGGCTAGCTTTTAAAGAGCCTTTTTACCAAACCAGAAGCAATGTTATATATGCAGCCATTTTGGAGGGAATCAGTTGTCTGGTCAAATACCACCTCAGCTATTCAGCTCAAAGCTACCTCTTAAACATTTGTAAGTACCAAAATCAAGAAAAGAAAAAGAAAAAAAAAGAAAAAGTTATCCTAATTCTTGTGGAATATTTGAACTTTGTGTAACTTTTTTTATTTCGAGCAGGCTTCTCGAAAACAATCGGCTTACTGGCAGCATTCCCTCCTCATTGGGGCTAGTACAGACTTTGGAGGTTATGTGAGTAAACTAACAAATACTATCCCATTTTCTGCAGCAGATGAATATAGCTAGATATCTCTTGGAATATAGTTTGTGATGAAAATTTGAGTAAAAAGTTTACATTTTGGTGGTGAACAGACGGCTTGACAAGAACTTGTTAAGTGGAGCTGTTCCAGACAACCTCAACAACCTCAGCAACATCCAAGAGCTGTAAATCTTCGCGTTCCAATCTGTTGTTGTGCTTCGTGTCTGGTTGTAGCATAAAAAATATCCATCTGAATGAACTTTGCAGGTACTTGGCAAACAATAAGCTGACAGGACCTTTGCCCAACCTTACCGCCATGCATTCCCTCAACTACGTGTACGTCGACATCCATTCTCAATATTAGCATACCTGTGTTGTGACAATGCTGCATTTTCATATGTGTGATGTTATGCAGGGACTTAAGCAATAATACTTTCGAAGAAACGGATGTTCCACCGTGGTTCTTATCTCTGCAGTCCTTGACTTCACTGTACGTTTTTCTGCGTTTTGATGTGCTTATATCGATCTGTGATGATATAATAATATGATAAATTTTGCAGGATAATGGAGAACACACACATTAAAGGGGAACTGCCTGTTTCCTTGTTTAGCCTTGCTCAGCTGCAAACTGTGTAAGCATCTCTCCTTTGCCATATTTTAGGCCTTGTATGGGAAATTCATGCTCCTTTTGCTTTACCTCGTTAGCGTATTGAGGAAAAATCATATAAACGGCACGTTGAATATTGGCTCCAACCTCAACGACCAACTGAAGTTGATTGATCTGCAAAACAACTTCATTGATGCATTCTCTCCAAGAGCTGGTTATACTGCTGAAATAATGTAAGCATCTCTACTTGTAATGCTATGTTGCTCTTGTTTTGGCATATAATTTTGACTGATAAGGTTATTATTTGAACTCAGTCTTGTTGGAAATCCAATATGTAATGAAGGAATCACAGAGGAATACTGCACCGTCTCTCAAAACCGGTCTGATGACACATACGAGTTGCCAAATAAAGACTGCCCAGCTGATTTAAAATGTAGCAATGGTGAGATTTTAAGTCCAACCTGCAAATGTGCATATCCTTACTCGGGAAGCTTGAGATTTCGGGCGCCTTCCTTCTCTGACTACGGAAGCACAAGTACGTACGAATCACTTGAAGCAGCACTGATTGAATCATTCAAGTTACATGAGCAGCCCGTGGATTCAGTATCAATATTGGTTAATCCAATGAAGAATGCCGTTGGCTATCTTGTGTTGGGTCTTCACATCTTCCCCTCCGATCAGCCTTACTTCACCCGGACAGGGATTGTTGAAATAGGATTCATGCTAAGCAATCAAACTTTCAAGCCTCCACATGAGTTTGGACCCTTTTTTTTCAAGGGAGATGTATACCAATACTTTCCAGGTAAATAGCAACACAAAATTGAACATCAAGTTGGACCCTATTCCTATTCCTATTAGAATGTGTTGTTTTGCATGGCAGACCTCATTGGAGATAAGCACAAATCAAGTCTAAGCAAGGAGGTTATCATTGGAGCCGCGGTTGGTGCATGCCTTCTGCTTCTGTTGCTGGTGGTGGCCGGAGTTTATGCATTCCGTCAGAAGAAAATAGCCAAAACAGCTTCCAAAAGGAGTGATCCGTTTGGTATGACAACACACACACACACACACGCACATATGTATTGGCCTAATTTCCATGGTTGTGACAATAGTTGTGAGTTCGTTCTTGCAGGATCATGGGACCCCAACTCAGACAGCGGTGGAGTTCCGCAGTTGAAAGGAGGCAGAAGCTTCACGTTCGAGGAAATCAAGAAATGCACCAACAACTTCTCTACAACGAATGAGATTGGAAGTGGTGGCTATGGAAAGGTATATTGCATGCTGAGTTTGATTTTAGTTTATTGTTCAAAATGAAGATTTTATTAAGTTGGTGTTTGAAGATATTGTATGCATTTTTGTCAGGTATACAGAGGAACACTTGTGAATGGACAGCTAGTTGCAATAAAAAGAGCTCAGCAAGGGTCAACACAGGGGGCAATGGAGTTCAAGACTGAGATTGAGCTTCTCTCAAGGGTTCATCACAAAAACGTCGTAGGTTTAGTCGGTTTTTGTTTCGACAAAGGTGAACAGATGTTGATCTACGAGTATGTCACCAACGGCACGTTGAAGGATAGTCTCACCGGTACCCGTACCCTTCTTTTCTTTCGAAACACTCGTGTTGGGAAACTCCTACACGTTGGTGGCTAATTTGGTTAGTATAAGTCAATTATGTGATGATGGTGCCTGACACCGCGATTTCTCTTGCAGGGAAAACGGGGATCAGGTTGGACTGGAGTAGAAGGCTGAGAATAGCTCTTGGAGCAGGCAGAGGGGTGCATTATTTGCATGAGCAAGCAAACCCTCCCATCATACATAGGGATATTAAATCAAACAATATCTTATTGGATGAACGTTTGAACGCCAAAGTAGCAGATTTTGGTCTCTCTAAGTCTAAGCCAATGTCTGAACAGGACAAGAGTCATCTCACCACTCAAGTTAAAGGCACAATGGTGAATATATTATACACTACTACATTTCAAATCTGATCTAGTTTGGTTTTACCTATGAAAGTTGTAAGCATTTGCTTTTTCTTTCTCCAGGGCTACTTGGACCCCGAATACTACATGACGCAGCAGTTGACTGAGAAGAGCGACGTGTACAGCTTTGGAGTGGTGATGCTGGAGCTTCTGACATCGAGAACCCCTATCATGAAGGGAAAATACGTGGTGAGGGAGGTCAAGGAGGCGCTCGACAAGAGCAAGAATTTGTACAACCTCGAGCCCGTCCTGGACCCAATAGTGGCGTCCAACGTGGCGCCCGGGAGCGTGGAGAGGTTCGTTGATGTGGCGCTGAGGTGTGTCCAGGAATCGGGCGTTAATAGGCCGAACATGAGTGAGGTGGTGAAGGAGATCGAGAACATCATGGATATTGCAGGATTGAATCCTAGTAATGAATCTGCATCAACATCAGACAATTATGAAGGAATCAGTAAAGGATCCAAGGATCCTTATGCTAATGAAAGCCTGTTTTCATACAGTGGGGATTATTCTCCGGCCAAGTCGGAATCCAAGTAGGGGAAACAGACATATATGTGTGTATATTTCCCCCTTCATGTATTTACACGTTAGAGCTAAGAAGGATTCTTCTTGTTGTAAATGGAGATGAAATTGTTCAGATGTTTGTGGAGCTTTATTTTTCAGAACGATTTGATTTTTTTTTTACATCCGAAATCTATTATTCCTGTAAGATATGAATAAAACTCGTGTCACGCATCATTCTCATGACAGAAAGTCGGAATATAAACCAACCCAAGGCTTTACACATGATGTTAATGTTACCTTACAATTCCAAATGACTGAGACCGTACATGCTGCAATATAATAGAAAAAGATTCATAGTTTTGAATACTAAGCTAATCTTCAAAAGAGAGAGCAAGTCCATGAAATGAGGCATCGAATTAAAAGAAACGAATAAAACAATAATTAGCAGTGCATCCGCAGGCAAAGATAAGAACAACAAATGAGTGATGAATTAGAAAAATACAAAACAAAATTCATTTTGCAGCTTAAGAATCTTGTGTACATCGGCATAGAACGTAAATTGCCATACATACATACAAAGATGTCAAAGCCAGTATTAACAAACGTTACCCAACTAATCATCGTCAGAAACAATCTTCTGCTTCTTCCACTTGTATGCTGCTTCCAAAATTTTAAGATTCGTCGTCTGTGTTTCTTCTGGGAATAGGTAGTCAATATACTCCTCATACCTGCACCATATCAAAACATCACAATTTGTTGACAATAATAATAAACGGCCATGCAGAGATAGATCAGCAGTATAAGAATTTTCAGAAACAAAAAGGACATAAAAGAGAAATCAAATACATACCCAGCTGGACCATCCTCAGTTTCTATGTGCCTTCTCTTTTTTAGCTTCTTTGGAAGCTTAGCAGTAACCAAATCCACATTACCAAGCTCACCAAAACCTTTCTCCGTGTTCAACCACTCATCCAAAAGCATTGCCCTTTCCTCTTTCAATTCAGGGGCAGAAGTTCTAAAATAGCTAAGGGCCCTTTCAAACACAGCTGAAGAACAGGGGAAGTGTGAGATCAAATTCATGATATTGATAAGACTTGCATTGATGTTACCAAATATATTAGAAAAGATAATGCAAGAAATTGACTCGTCAAGAACATTGTTATTTCTTACCTCTGGCACGCTCAAGGCATTTTTTCTTATATTCACTCTCAGACAATTCTGAGTCTAGAAGGACCTCTTCCATAGCAGAAGCCTCAAACTTGGCATAACTGATCCACACCTTCAAATGTTTAGTTCGGTTCAAAAGCCTCTCATAAAGAGCTCTAGTTCTTTCATACTCGGATTCAGAAATCTCAAAGTCGATGTATGCCTGTTTCAAATAGGTAGAAGATCAATACATATATATCCAGTCAATTCACTAAAGATCTATTTATATCAAACACAGGTCATGTTTGCAATATGCAGAGACTTGAGTACCTTCCATAATAACTCTGGCATATCTAGAGCAGGTTGGTCAATTGCAAGCTCAAAAAGAGCTCTGGCGCGTTCAGTTTCTGACAAGGATCTCTCCAACTCGGCATACTTGCTCCATGCATAACAGTTCTCGGGAGACCACTCCAAGTACTTTTCATAAAGTTTCCTGCACCGTTCTATGTTACCAAGTTGCAGCTCTATCTCAATATACTTCTTAAAGATCTGCTTGCAATATGATACATTTAGAGTGCAGTTCAAGGAAGACCAGAGTATGAACAAAATACAGATCTAAACTTTATATGAAATTTGTGGCAAACCTTATCTTTGGGAGCCATACCAATTGCTGACCCCAATATTTTCCGAGCCCGATCAATATTTAATTGCCGTATTTCAAATTGTGCGGCCATCAGCCAAATCTTTGCAAAAGAAAACTTCTCATGAGGAATCATCTTCAGGCACAAGCTGCTCAGTTCCAAAATGTATCAGTAAGACAGTAACCATTGAAAGCTATCCACATAATACCATGACCACTGTTAAAGAAATTATAAACATACTGGTGGTTCCATCACTGAAATTCTGAGAATGAGCTTAATCGAGCTTACCATAGATCCAATACAGACAGGACTATCCCCATAATATTGGTTACATACAAGTCATATATTTGTTCTATAGCTTCAGTGTGAGTTTGTCACATTGTCAAATGAGATAGATGTATATTCTTAAGTGATATTTCCACTACTCAAGATTCCAAGACAGCATTGAAAATCAACTTAAAAGTTGTTTTCAGCATACATGTCCATGTATTTTATTGCATGTCCTAATATCCATCAATCCAGGAGGAAGCAAATATAAGGGATAATACACTTCAACAAACTCTTGTGTAACATCAACTTCTCATGACGTCACTATGACTGGACAAATTGTTCAAGGTTCATTTATTTTCACTGACAAGGTTAAAGGTTTTGAAATTACCAAGAGTTCTTCTCAAAAGATGTCAGGAACAACTGGAAAAAAATTAGGGAAAGACAGCTCCATAGATGTTTGCTGCTCACATTACTAGTTTGTGCATACTTATATATGCAATGAAGATAACTACTGCATGTTGAGAAAAGTCTTTTTTGCAATGAAATATACTCTTAAGCATCAAGCAGATATAGTTTGCCTAAACTTTTCATCATTCCATCTCAATGAAACAAAGTCAAGCATTGATCATACCATTGCATTGCATTACAAAAATTAGACAGCAAATCACCAAATCCCATAAATCAATTTCCTATTCGATTAAGTTAAAAATCTCATGCCTAGAATATAACTGACCATGAATAGGGACGCAGACTATCAAAACATAATTAATCCTGGGCATCTTACTTATATATGTCTCTTGTTCGGTCAACATCCTGGGCATCAAGCTCCTCATACAAAACATAATTAATCCTGAAAATAACATAAATTGAACAATAATCAGATAACAAATAGAAACATATCACAGCCAAGCCCTTTATTTAATATACAATACGGGCATGATCACGTAAAGACTTAAGCATACCACATGTATATGTATCGCTGCCAGTAGCGTTTCTCCTGAGCAGGAGGTAAATTTGCTATAGCCCTCTCATACACATCCTCAATCCTTTGCCTGTCCCCACAACTCTCTTCCAATCGAATATAATCAAACCACACATCATAATTAAGTGGGTTCTTCCTGACCTCATCCTCATACTGAAACCTCCTCTTTCCAACAATAGCATCCTCAATTCCTTCCCTGTCACCATATTGCTTCTCAAATGCAACAAACTTCTTATACAGCTCTTCTGCCCGTCCCTTTGGAATATGATCTAGTGCAAACTTATATATGCATCTAGCTCTTTCTGTCTCCTTACATTTCTCTTCAAACTCTGCAAATGCTACAAACAACTCCTCTGCCTCCTCATCATCCCCCAACTTATTCACGGCCCTCTCGTAACAATTCCTCGCACGCGCTATCTCCCCATTCTTCATCTCAAACTTAGAAAACCTAATCCACGCACTGACCTTGGGGTGACAGTCCACAAAACGCTCAAAAATCTCTCTGGCCCTTTCAACCTCATTATACCTGAGTTCAAACTTAATATACGAAAGCCATCCTTGCTGATCAGGCATCCACTTCATCCACCTCTCAAAAATCTGCCTCGCGGCAGCCACATTCCCCAAAATCTCCTCCATGTGAATATACTTGTACCACAGCTGATCCACCCTCGGCAACAACTGCGTCGCATGATCCCATACATTCCGAGCGTGATTGACAAACTTATTCTTCATCTCAAAATCAGCATACTTCAACCACAATGTATGGTCCCTATAATCCACCTCCAGCGCGCGCTCCCACACTGACCGAGCTCGGGCGAAATCCTTCTGCGACTCTTCCCATTTCGCATACTTCACCCACACACTCTTGTTCCACCGCACTCTTCGAATTAAATCTTCGAATTCCTTGCGTTTCCGGAGCCGGTAATCTCCGAGCTCGGTGGAGTCGGTTATTTTCTGCTTTGGCGGCCGGATTTCTGCCTCCTGACGCTCTCGAGCTTCGCGGAGGATTTGCTCGGCAGTGATTTGTATCGAAGCCGGCGTCTTGTTCTTGACGCGGGTAGGTCGAGGCAGCTTCACCTCCGTTTCCTTCTTCGTTAGATAGCCCAAATTCGGATCGGATTCTCTCGCGTTAGCCATGGCCGCGAGGATTTTCTGATCGGAAATGAGGATTGGGGGATCTGAAAGTAGTAGGGTTGATATATGAGAATTAGAGGATTAGAAAGAACTAGGGTTTTGAAAAAAGTATGCGTATTTCCTAAACTCGTGCAAAAAAAATTTGTTATATATTCTTAGACAAACTCAAACAATTCAATACCCTAACAGCAAAAAACATAAAAAAATGTTATACTCTTAAACAAATTCAAACAATTCAATACTAACTATTAAATGATTGGCTCTTAAAAAAAATAGCTAATATTTACATCCGTAAAATACACCAAAAATATTTTTATACATAAAATAAATATTAATTCAATTATCATAGAAAAAATATGAAATTTTATCATAAATATTTAAATAAAATTTCATAATCACTTAATTTAAATATATATATATGAATATTAAGTATAATTAGATTTTTTTTAATTATTGAAATAATAGTATTTAAAAACTAAAATATTTAACCCCCAAATAAAAATAAAAAAACTACTACTACTATATTTAAACTGCTAAACGGGTTCATTGTTCTACCAAGAATTTCATTGTTAACAAATTGAATCTCAGCAAATATCAAGATCTGAATTTGCATGGCTGTAGTTTATTGGTCATTAAATACTTTAGTCGCTGCTGCAGACTAAGTTTAGTCAAACTTCTTTTGATCGCCGTTTGATCATTCAAATTGAAATAGTTTAGTGCCCCAAATTACCAATAAAGTAAAAACTGTGTAACGTAAAGAGTAATGTTGAAAGTAATGTTATCTTTTTTTTATCAGACAAGAGAAATCTTTTATAAAAAGATGAGGTACCAGGAATGAAGGAATATTAAACTGAATTAATACTCGATTTACCCGAAGATCGTTTCTTGGATTATTATTAATTTATTATACAACGATTAATCCTAACATGCTCCTATGAATTTAATTGGTGTAAGTTGGAGTTAGAAAATACCTGAAAAATTCCTAAGAATTCGTCAATCTATCGCTGAACAGGTCAGCCAACTTCAACTCTCCGTTTGACCCCTCAAACGACCTCCAATCGTATTTTGTGCAGAAATACGACTTCTTCGTCTTCGAAAGAGCTTTCCGTGGCCGCCTGTTTCACCTCAATCGGACTTCTGTAGAGGAAGTTATGGCTGTTCTTCGGAGACTGCCAGAACTTGATTTCCTGCGAAAATCTGACTCCAGCTCAGAGCTCCGTTTGACCCCTCAAACGACCTCCAATCGTATTTTGTGCAGAAATACGACTTCTTCGTCGTTGAAAGAGCTTTCCGTGGCCGCCCGTTTCACCTCAATCGGACTTCTGTAGAGGAAGTTATGGCTGTTCTTCGGAGACTGCCAGAACTTGATTTCCTGCGAAAATCTGACTCTGACTCCAGCTCAGATCTGAACTGCAGTTTTCACCGTTGGATGGACAACCTATGAAAGTCCCAAGAGAGAAATAGAGCTCCACACGTTTTCCTTCTCTCCGCTCCAGAACTCTCAAAACCCTAATATTTTATCAGTGTGTTTCCTTGAGAGCTGACAGCTGTATTTATAATAAAATAAATACGTGTAGGAACAGAATTAGTGTAGGAAGCGTGTAGGAAGCGTTTTTCTCTTCTTCTAGGACTAGGAGACTTTGGGCCAATACAGAGACCAGATACAAGGAATAAAGATTGGTCTCAAATAAATTAATTTATCTATGGTCAGCCCAGACCATAATCAATCAATCAAATATATAATACGGTTAAGGAATCCTGCTCTCTCCTTAATCCGGGGTCCTACGTGGCATATCTAAGAATTCAAGGTTTAAAATCCCTGCAATTCTAGAGCCTCTAGCTCAATTCTCTATCGCTGACGTGGCAATATAATTCCACATAAGCTATATTTTATATATACATTATTTAATTAAGTTATTTTATTTATTTAAATTATACATGCATCACATATAAAATAGCAAAACGAAATTTGTATCCACCTCTCAAAAAAAATTGTATCCACCGCTTTCCTCCCACCCCCGGCGATTCGCCCCAAGCTCAGCCCCGATCTGCCACCTCGCCGCTCCCCTTTCCCCTTCACCGCCGTCCGCCCCGTCACCAAGTCTCTGCCAGAGATCTGCTCAGTAACGAAATCTGCTCTGATCACTGCTGCAATATGTCTCGGTGATAACATCGCCACTCCCGTTTCCCTTCCACCGCCATCCGCCACCGCCGTCTCCGTCTGCCCTGTCACCAAGTCGCCGCCAGCGATCTGTGCCTCTCCATGGTAAGTATTCAATTAGGAAAGATTGACTACTATGATTAGTGCTCAATTTTAGAATAATGAAATTTTGGAAATATTTACCAATCGATCAATAATCTGCCAATTTTTAGGATTTAGATTTAACAATGGAAAATTATTAAGTTAGGAAAGATTATATTTCATTATGATTAGTACTAAATTTTAGAAATATGAAAATTTGAAAAGATTTACCCATCGATTAATAATCAGCAAATTCTTAGGGTTTAGGTTTAACAATGGAAACTTTATAACCTACATTTTAGTTATAAATTCATTAGTTTGAATGAGAAATCTTATTGCCGCACATTCTACTGTCTTCTTGCTTATTGCTCCTTTTGTTTATTTCTCAAGGTATAGAATATATCAATTTTATTTTATTACTATTTTTTTTACTCAATTATCAGAATATATGTATGATGAACAATTTGGCAAATTAAACTGTATTTGAGAAATAGAATTATACATATCAGTTGGGTATTTTTGAACTGTGAGCCTTTATCTTTTTTGGTTTTGTCAAGATACGATGGGTGCAAAAGAAATGTCTATATGAATTTTCTTAAAATTTTTGAGGATGTGTTGCGTTCTTATGCTTTCATTAATGCAATATTAAGATTTGTAGTTATAAAGGCTTCTTGAGCTTCACTATATAATGAATTATCTGAATGATTTAACTTATTTCTCCAATTATTTTAAATTGATAAGAACTTCATTGCCTGCATTCTTGGGCATTTTCGAGCTCTTCAGTAGCTCATTACTATGATTTGGATATTATTGAAGATATCTTCCAAGCAGGTTCGCAAGTCATTAAGCATTGGTATTGTATGTCTGTCAATCTAAACTTGGTGTTAAGGCTACGTGGAGTTTTTCTGATTTCATGCACATCAAAACTTAGCAAGTAAAATAAGGAGTGTTGATGAGAATTACCTGCTTGCTTGGTTGCTGTTATGCTAGCAAGAAATGCTGAAATAAAATTCGCATAATTTGTTTAAACAATTGCAGGTTGAAATCAATAAGGAATGGTGAAGGGGTTAGGCTAAATCTTACCTTTCGAGCAGCTGAAACCATGGTATGGCTTTGGCTGAAAATGGTGATCAACTAGGTGATTGATAGTATTCTGTACATAGCTGATAGAGTAGGTGATTGATAGTAAGCGTAGGGAAAGTTGTGAGGTGACTAATGGTGAATAAAATCCTTCCGTTGCTACCTGGTACTGGATTTCTAAGATAATTTCTGGTCTTTCTGATATTGTTTGCTCTTTTCTAGGAATTAAATCTATAATTACAACTTGTGCTACAAGTTGTAATTAAATAATGACTTTTAAAATAAAAGAGGAAAAGAACTTGCTGAATGTTGTATCTGATATTATTCATGGTGTGTTATTGGTCAAATTGAGTTAGCATGTAAATCCAGTGTCTAATGTTTGCTTTTCCACAGTCTCCTAATTAAATTTTGCTCTTAATTAAATGATTCACGTCGAAATTCGCCGTGTTTGGTCAAATTTTAGAAACCAATGGAATTATGTGGTTCAATGACTAATATTTTGGACTGTAAGTGTCATTTAATTCTATGCGCACGTGGTTTTCTCTTTAATTTCACCTTTGAAATACATGCTTAAGCTGCTTCAGATTTTGGTTTGTATTTGCTAAAGGAGTACGGTGCAACTCAGCTTGAGCTATGCGGTTCCTTTTTCTCTAAAGTAAGTCTACTTTTTCTTTTAAGGTCTCAATGCATTATTTGTCTTCATAAAACAGTGGTGCTACGTTACGTTATCTTTTTTGATGATTTAGTTGAATTTTGTTTTTATTTTTTTTATTGCTTATACTTTTGATGTGTTATAATCATTAGGAAATTGAGTAGAAATGCAATTAGTTTTATATTGATAATCAACGGAAGTCGGCTGACTACTTAATTACAGCCTTAGTTGGCGAGAAATTGTTTCCTCTTGCCTTTTATTACCTGCAGAAGCTTCTCCAGCTGCATCTCAACCTTCTCTGGGGCCCCGATCGCGTCCGCAAAGCTTGCCATCTCTTCGGTGTGTGCACTGTCCTCTTGGTTGGTTGTTGTTTTTGCTAATGTAATGTGGCTCGAGTTTTATATGTTGTTTGTGCTTTGTTATTAGCTGCAAACTTTTGATTTTTTGTTGTTGTTTTAGTTTTTCCGATGTGACCAGTCGTTAGTTGCGTTTTTTAATTCATTTTAATGTGTGTTGTGGTGTTATATCGGGTTATGGAAATATAACGTTATCAGGAATTTGAATTTGCAATTACTATAAGATAATACACATTTTCGCTTGTGGAAATCAACTAATCACATTCTTTTTTTCCACACTTTTTCTATTCTATGTGGTAGAAATTCGCATTGGATCTATACCATGATATGTGGGCGTATAGTTTTGAGTTTCGAATTTGAGGAATTTCTATCTATTGTATTCTATTTCTAAATGAAAACAGATTTAAAAATAGATTTATTCAAAAAAAGAGGAGACATGAGATTTTTTTTAAAAAAATAATCTTTAAATGAATATAACTTTTATATTTTTAAAATATAAATAAAAAATAAGGAGATAAATAAAATTGAAATAGAAGAAAAAAAATATAATTTACAAATAAACATTCAATTTTATTATAACTACAAAATTGCCACTTAATTTTGAAATCAAATTTAAATTTTATTGAGATAAATAACTAATTATCGTAAGAATTTATGTTAATTGATTAGATTCTTTATAAATATAAATAAGTAATGGGTCCAAATGCAATAATAATAATAATAATAATAATAATGGGGGTTATACTTATTTAAGTGAGTTGTGTGGGTGGAATAATGATTTCAATTTTATTATAGTTTTGAATTAATAAAAATAAAAATATCTATAACTCATAAATATATTATGAAATAATTTCTATATTTTTTTAACATCAAATAATTTCCATCGACGGGTAACGGGTGGCGGGTATACGACGGGTCGCGAGTATCTGCGGGTCGCGGGTAATAGGTGGCAAATAGTAGTGTACAAGAAGTTGAAATTTTTTCTAAAATTTGCTGCAGTTTCGTGGTAATTTATTTATTGGGTGATTTATTGCATTTGTTGGGTGGTTGATTGCAGGATGTCGACGTCGGGAAGTAGCAGCGCCCCTAACTCTGAAGCCTCAACGGGTATCCGACAGGTAGAGAGTGGCGGGTATCCAACAGGTGGCGGGTGGCGGATACCCGACGAGTGACGGGTATCCGCGGGTTGCGGGTACGGGTGGTAAATAGTAGTGGGTGACAAATAATTTTTTCGAATATACGTTTCACTAAGTCATGTTAAGGATGAAAGTCGTCATTAATTCATTTTTTTCATTTTAGTTTGATGTGTAATGTAGACATATATCATAATAACAGTTGTTTTAGTGAATAATTTTCATAATTTATAAATATATTAAAAAATAATTTTTATATTTTTTTATATAAATTATAACACCAAATGATACCCGTCGAAATTCGACGGGTTACACACTAGTTAATTTATAAATATCAGTTCATTCCACTAGAGAACCGATATTGACTTACCCCTTTATTGCCGGTGATGAGTCGGGGCTTGTATTTAGACTTATTAAATCCTCGTATTTAAAATCTCCGACATCCATTAATTAATTATAGATGTGACAGCCTTAATTAATTAATCTCTTTTGTAATCCTTAAGCAGTACCACTCAAACCTTATTATTGCGCAGCACACCAGCACCTGAACTAACCAAATACCGAGAACTATCCAGACAGGTTGGCCGCAGCACACCAGCACCTGAAAACTGTTGCCGGCGACTTGAAATCAAAAGTCATCCTCCAACTCCACAGTCTAGACTTGATTTCTGCAATCAACTTATCTTTGCTCCATAACTCTTTATTGAACTTGCAACCATTTCTTTGTTTCCACAAGCACCAAAGAGTACAAATCCAAACACCAGTAAGAAAGGAAATATCCTCCTTCTTACCAAGATTTGTAAAAGCTAAGAAATGACCTTTTGCCGAATGATGATTAACTGCCACTTGGAATGAATGTTATCAACAGAATGTTAATAACATTGTAACCAACATGCAGTGGAAAAGAATAACACACATGAATACTTTTTCACTGAGTGCCTCAAGGCTAAATTCACTATGTTGAAACAACAATACAAAGTACAGATTTGGATATCTTGGAGATCTATCTTTACAGATTTTCTGCCTAAGATAAACCAACCTATCTACTTTCTGTATTACGATGTTGAAACAATACAGAACCCAAATCAGCCGAATAACAAAAGTTAATCGGACAAAGTAAATAACCTGCTACGCTCCAATGGCCTTGCACTTCAAATCTTGCTCTCGACGTCCCGTCGATACAAAGATAGACTTTACAGATTGGCTGCCTAAGTCTACTTCGTCAAAGCAATCCTTGAAGAACCGGTGTCACGTTTGCAGTAGGAAAATGACGAGTTGGCTGTGAGTGAATGTTAAGTCGCTGATTTTGCACTTCCAAAACGTAAGAATGATTGAAGCTTCTTGCTGCATTTATAGGCCTTCATGTCGTGGTTAGTTTCATCCACTTCCTACTTCCAGAACCTTCCTATAACTGCTGCAATCCGTCTTCAAAAACTGCTAGTCGACCAGCCTTGGAATGTTGGTTACGAAATCATGGTTCCTGAAAAATAGCAACAAGTTGCCCACTACTTTGAACCATGCATAACCGTATATTCACTTATTAGAAACGTGGTCAACAAGCATAAAATTATTATTTCACAACCAAAGAATAAGAAAACGTGAAAGGAAGGTAAAGATTAAATATATACAATTACTAATGGAGAGTCAAAGTATGGAGTCAAGGCAGACTCCAGAATGTTGGTTGAAACGCAGAAATGTTGACACCATGAATGTTATCAACATTCCACCCAACATTGAAAACACGAATGTTATCAACATTGGACCCAACATTATCGGAGTCAACATTAACTCTAACACAAACGATTTCCTTTGGATCTGACGCCTATAATACGACTTCTTCTACTTCAAGAGAGCTTTGCGTGGTCGCTGATTTTGCCTCAATCGAAATTCCTTTAAAGAAAGTTATGGTAGTTCTACGAAATTACCAGTTGTTGAATCCTGCAAAAATATGCTGAATTCAACATGAGAATCTTCTAGCTTATCTGTTGAATTCAATCTAAGAATCTTCAAGCTTATTCCTTCCTACGTATGAACGTTGACGTTAGATGGACAATGATCTAACAAGTCTAATAATTGGAATCTAACAAGTCTAATAGCTGGAAGAAGAAGCAAAAACGTACGTTGAATGGACAACAATCTAACAAGTCTAATAACTGGAAGAAGAAGCAAAAGTCCTCTAGTGTTTGAGGACAAAAAAATCGCCACTTATCCTAAATGAGAGGAATGATTTTAGGAATTCGTTCTCTCTTCCTTCTCTATCTATTTACAGGGGTTGTTGAGTTAAAATGGGGATTCATGGGAGGAATAAGATATGAGTACATTAATGTTTTTATTTATATTATTTTAATATTTTATTAATGTTTGAAATAGATAATAAGTATTTATCTATTTAAGTTAAGAGATTACAAAATTTTAAAAACTATTAATCATTTTAGGTACATATATATGTACTAGGAATTTTGTTAAGAAGTACTAATTAATACTCCCTCCGTCCACCAAAAATAATCCTAATGGTGGATGGCACAAGTTTCAATAAAAATAATTATTGTATTGTATGTGGAAAAATGGTCTCACTTAAAAGGTAGTGTTTATAATGATAATTAATTGTATTGTGAGTGGAGAATAGGGCTCACTATATGATACTCCCTCCGTCCCATATGGATAGGCTGATTGGGATTTTCACAATGATTAAGAAAAATCATTGGAAACGAAAATATATAAGTAAATTTCCTAGTATGCCCATATTTATTATTTAATGATGTATTAATGATTTACATGCATTTTTCACTCTTTTATCGCGTTATTCTTTAGTGTTTTGGGCGTTTCTTATTGAGTTGTTGAGTTGCCTATGGTTTAAATTGCATATTTTTGTGGAATAGACTACTCGTCCGTTCTCGTGCTGTTTTTACAGGTTTTGGATTCGAATTGGGATGATTTTGCTGATAGTAGAGAGAAGTACTTGAAGAGACGAGTCCGTAGGCACAAACAGAGGTCAAATCGGACACCGGACGAGGAAGAACGAGCGTCGGGAAGTTCGCGGGTCGGAGCGCACGCGTCAGAGGTCGCGCGATCCGGGCATGCGGCCACATGCCACGGCCGCGCGATGGAACAGGAAGATCTGGAGGACCACGCGGGGCATGGGGCGCGGCCGCGCGAGGTCGTGCGGGCACAGCATGCGGTCGCACGAGTCGCCGTATTTCCGCCCAAAAAATCCTATTTTTTAGCGATTTTGGGTATTTTTGAGAGCTACAAGACCTAGGGCATAAAAATACTCCCCAAGAACTTATTCTCGAGACCTTTCATCATATTTTTTTTTTTCTTGTGAGCTGAGAGAGACGGAGAACACATCCAGAGCAAGAACTGAAGATTCTCGATTTCACTTCGATTTTTATTGTTGAATGTTTTCCTATTTTATTGAGATTTTGTATTCTAGTTCATATGTCTATGTGTGGCTAGAATCACTTTTCCCAGGGTTTAGGGAGTAAACACGATTTGAGTTTCTGACTATTTGATTCAATCAATCGAGATTGTTATTTCTTTTTATGTTCTTGTTTATATTGTTTGCTTTATTGCTTGATCACAAATTTAGCATAATCATAGGTTTTAATTTGATATCGAGAGATGATAATTATTACCTGAACTAAGAACATGGAACACATTTATTTTAATTTTAAAGGGAATTGATATTTGTGAGGGCGTTAATCCTAGGAGCTTTTAGGAGTTGCATATTAGAATTGTGATCCGGAGACGGTAGCCTTGCATGTAATCAACGGTTTGTATGCCATGAGAGTGGGTATAGACTAGCTTTGAGATTGCCTTAGGAATCATCTTGAAGATTGAATTGGACTTTTTAGTTATGAGAATCTGTTGAAACCTTTGCCTTGGAAAATTCTTCTCATATCTGTTTCTCTATTTCCCAGCTTGATTTATTTGTTTCCTGTTATTTATTTATTTAGTTTTAAAAACAAAACTCTCAATTTCGATTTTCCAGATAGAGGAATAATAATCTAGGATAGGCATTGGTTCTAATCAGTCTCTGTGGATTCGATCTTGTTTGTCATTATACACAATTGCACCCGTGCACTTGCGGCGTGTAAAGAAATTAACGAACAATTAAAGTGGGAGTAAATTAAAGAATTAAATAGGGATATAATAGTAAATGAGTAAAAAAAATATTATTTTTTATGGAAACAAGCCTATATAAATGGGACATTCAAAAAAGGAAAACAAGCCTAAGCATTTGGGACCGAGGGAGTAGATAATTTTCAAAAATGAAAAATGATTAATTTTTGTGGACATCCCAAAATGGTAAAAATGAACTATTTTTTGTGAACGGAGGGCCATCGGTCCTAACTTTTAGTATCCAACTTTCATTTTTTTATTGTCCCACATTTTGGTATCCATTTCTATTTTTAATAAAAGTATGTGGAACTCTTGTTCCACTTTAATTATTTTAACACTCATATAAAAGGTGGAACCCTTATTCCACTCATAGCACACACAACCACTTTATTAAAACTCGTGTTACTCTCAATTGGATACTAAAAGTCGGGACGGAGGGAGTATTATTTATATATATAACTTACATTATCTAAAATATACTATATAATTTATATACTTATTAAACTGCGATTTTTATTAAAAAAGAAAAAGAAAAAAACTAGAAAAAACCCTTGAAAGCACATGAAAAGCAGACTAAGGGCCGAGCCTCATTAAAACCTTTTTGCAGAAAACCCAGTGGGAAAAACCGCAAAAAGGAAAAAGAGTACCCGTCTAAGAGACAAAATCAGAAAAAGGGAAGAGTGGAAGGGAAAGTTTCCAGAACTCCGGCCTAACCATCGTCCCCAAACAAACCCGGCTCCCCCCCTAAGAAAACGCAAAGGCAAAGGCAAAAGGCCGGTAAGACTCCGTCGCCTAAAAGCCAACAAAACACAAAACAGGGAGAAAAGTAGACACGGCCGGTTATACGCCGTCGCCGTGAAAACACTCCAAGTATCAAAACAACGAGGATGAACTACGCGGCCGGTTAGATGTCGTCGCCGTGAGTTCATAAGAAAAACAGAACGAAAAAACCACCACACACCCCTCCAATCAGAGCAACACGGCCGGTTATACGCCGTCGCCGTGAGCTCACAGGAAGGCAGCGTATCACCCATCAAAGAGGAGCCTTGCGGCCGGTTATATGCCGTCGCCGTGGGCTCCCATGATGGTAAATCACCACCAGCACACGAAGGTCTCAGCTGCGACAAACATCCAGCTGCGACAATCAGCAGCATCGCAGCACCGAAAGTCGAACGGTGGTGCAGCGACCTCACAACACCGAACGACAGCCAGCTGCGACAAGTAGCAGAGAAAGCCGAACATTGAAACATCAACGAGCTCACAACACCGAACAACAAAGACCGCTTTAAGCAAGAACCGAAAGCCATATCAGAAACCCAAAACGCCTCCAGAACAACACACACCGCGGAAGATCAATTCTTGATGCGAATCGCACTATATAATTTATATACATGTATGTAATCAAATATATATATATATATATATATATATATATATATATATATATATATATATATAGGAGGGATCCATGAAGAATTAAACTTTAATAAAGAATAAAGAATGGATCCTAAGCGTTAGAGCATCCGCAATGGGGTTCCTTGATAGCCTACTTGATAGTGGTTGTGTTATTGAGTAGGTAGTGCTGCATTGGGGTTCCTTGATAGCCTACTTGATTTTTTTAGTTTTTAAAGAGGAGAGAGAAATTTTTAAAAAGGAGAAGAGAATTAAAAAAATAGAAAAAAAAAAAAAGAAAATCACTCGAGCATACTCGAAAACTCGAGTAGCACTCGAGTAGCTCCTCCCTGCAACGCCTACTCGAGTGCAATACTCGAGTTCGAGTAAGGCATCGAGGATGCCGTTGCCAATGCTCTTAGATCTAACTAATCCAATGGCTACAAATAAAACGAATAAAATATATAAAAAGGAAAAAGAAACGCGTTAACATTAAAGAGCTCCGATTTTTTACAGTGCAAGGGTGAAAAACGTAAAATACACATCTCTGTAAATCAGGAAGATTCCATGATTTCCGACTTTCTCTCTGCCAAATCTTCACGATGATTCGCGTGTAGAATTGGGTTGAAATTCAGACGACTCATATCTTCTCCACTAAGAATCGAAAATCTGTGAAGAATTATCCTTCGGAATCGAAGAACAACCTGGTTTGTTCAATTTCTGGGGAAACGAAACGCGAAATCGAAAGAAGGTGAGTTCCGAAAAAACCCTTGTTCATGACACTGTGAAATTTCGAATATATTGAAACAGATCTGAAATTTGTTAGTTTTTTTTGGAAAAATTCGATTGTAATTGCCGACATTAACTTTCGAATAGGAGATCTAGGTTTTTATATGAAGAAACCAAAGATTTGTTTTATATGGTGATGTTTGATATGAATTTAAAGTATTAGATTAGTATTGAGGGTCCCATAACTTTCGAACGTTATATTCATTTAGAAATTATTTTTTGTTCATTGAAAAAGTTTGATTGTTCATTACATATTCAAGAATTTGGGTTTGAAACCGAGGGATTTCTGCGTTTGAGTGGAAGGGTTGAGTTCTTGAAGAATGAGTTGGAGAGGTTGGTCGGTGGATATGTCTTGGGCTGCAGCTCTGTTGATCACAATCCAGTTTAAGAAGATGGAAAGAGAGTTCTGGACCTTCTGGTTGGCACCTGCATTTGGAGGCCAAATTTTACAATAAAATATATATATTCACTTTATAAAAAAAAATTGTATTCTATTCAATAAAAATTATGTTATGTTCATTGTAAAATTGAGATTATTCGTTATATAATATATTTATGAATGGTATACTTTATTTTTATCTAGATGTTCTTAGTTTTAGTAAGCTTTTTCGAAAAGTTAAATTTGTAATATTGTGATAATTCGTCACGTATTATATTCCTGAAAAATATTATTGATATTTGATTTAGAATTGTGAAAATATTTAACATAAATTGTTTCAAATAAGCGCAAAAAAGTTATGAACATCAAAATCAAATATTTGAATTTTTTTAGCTTTCATAAAATATTTCGAACAAAGCTTTAAAATTTACGAACATTTAAAATAAAATATTCGAATTTTTTGTTGACATAAAAATATGTTTTGTTCATTGAAAAATTGTGATTATTCGTAAAATTATTTAAAAAATATATTTGAACAAGCTTAAAAAAATGAATATTTAAATATATTTTTTTGAATTTTACTTGTTGACCTAAAATAATTAACATTAAATATTTCGAATAAACGTAAGAAAATTACGAACATCTACATAAAATTATTTTAAAAATATATTTTGAACAAGCGTAAAAAAGTTACGAATATTTAAATAAAATTATCGATTTTTACTTATTGACATAAAATATTTAGCATAAAAAATTTCGAATAAACGCGATAAAATTTCGAACATCTACATAAAATATTTGCATTTTTTTTCTAACATATAAAATTTAATAAAAAAATTTCGAACAAGCATAATAAAATTTCGAATAAACGCGATAAAATTTCGAACATCTACATAAAATATTTGCATTTTTTTTCTAACATATAAAATTTAATAAAAAAAATTCGAACAAGCATAATAAAATTACAAACATCTAAATAAAATATTGAAATTTTCCTTATTGACATAAATATTTGAAATAAACGTAAAAAGAGAGGAATTTTTTTTAAAATTCTACATAATTTGATACTTAAACAATTTATTGTTGTAAAATAATTAAAAAGAAAACAAATATAGACAGACCAAAAATAAATAAAGAGAAAAAAACCCAAAAAATAAATTAGACATGGAAAACAAAACACATATATCGAATAATCTTACTTCATTAGAAATTGTTAAATGTTGTAAATATATCTATAAGATATATCTTATGTGTGTTGACCAAGAAATCTCCCTAAAACCCTAGCTTCCTACTTGTATAAATAGAGGCCTTTAGCCTCCATATTGAATACACTTCATTCGTATTCTCTTCTCTATTCTCTCTAGTTTATAACACGATATCAGCACGAGAGTCTCTAATCAATTGAGTAAATTTGGAGATATGCCCGAGTCTCTAATCAATTGAGTAAATTTGGAGATATGCCCTAGGAAAGAATCGTGTCTTTCCTGCAAGGTACTATAGCAGATTTATGAAATTTACTTTTGATCTTTGAATAATTTTGTGCAAGTATTTTAACCTCTTATTACTTTCGTATTTAAATTTTAAGATCTGAATAGATTTTAAAATTATTGCCTTACTAATAAATTTCTCAACTGTATCGTCAAACTTTTAATAATTATCAAAAAAAAAATCAACCGCTTGATTCACTCATGTTTTAAGTTCGAATGATTGCATTATGAATTTTCCCCAATTGGTTGCAAGACAAGACCTTGTTTCTTACTCTGAATAGTAATGGAATTTGAAAAAATTATTTAAAGTTGCTCCATTATTTTTATATATATGAGATTTTAGTTTTTCACTCCAAATGATTAGTAATCTCGCAACAGACCCATTCAATAAATCTTACTATTTTAATTGCATGTATTTGATTACATTAACTTATACCATTTGCTTAATGTTTAATCAAATTATCTTTATATTTCGATTGTCGTCAAAATCTCAATTAAATGAGAGAAATTTTGAAGTATTAGAATATTATATATATATTTAATGTGATCATATCAATTTATTTAAAAACATGATTATACCAATCAATTGGTTTCGAAAAACGGAAACAGAATAACTTAGTTAGGCTATATATATTATAGCTATTTTTTGTAATATTGAATTAAAATGCCCAGTGATCTCATAAATATATATGATTATGTGGATCATTATTTATTTATCATGTGTCGATCACTTCTATCTCTGTGTATCTAATATCATGTTATGTGTTCTAAATTAAACCGAGAAAAGAAATTTTGCATGTTGGAAGATCCTGATGGTTTTCAAAATATCGAGAAAACGAATGCTATTTCCTCTATCCACCAGTGTCAATATATGCATAATCTAATTCTGTTTTCACATCTTAGATTATTGTATATTTTGTTTGTGCATATCCACAAAATGCGTTTCAATATGTTGCTCCATTTGTCTTTTTAATCAACTATAATTTCACACATATTGTGAGAAATTGATGCACTGTAAAAAATAGAATTTTAGGTGCATTGAAATTGGTTTAATTTGGTGACTTTTATATAACAAATTAAAATATTTTGCCGTCAGAACCATTCATACTTTGATATTTTATGTTATGCCATTAATTGATTTTATGTCAATTGTTGTAAAAATGCTTTTGAGATATTATTTTTTTTTTCATGCCAAATTCTATGATTTTTGTGCTTTTATTTCAAGATTTGATATGTTATATTATGAAATATACACTATGTATATGCAATCTATATATTTTTTTTCTCTAAATAATCTTGAAAATTATTTGATGCTATTTAAATAGCACAAGTAGTATTCCTGAAGAATATTACATTCAAGATCTTAAAAATTGATGCTATCAAAGTAGCACAAGTAATATTACTAAAGAATATTACATGCAAAATTCATATTACATGCTCTCGAAAATTAGACCTTGAGCACAAGTAGCATTTATGAATAATATTACATTCAAGATCTTAAATTGATGCTATTAAAGTAGCACAAGTAATATTCCTGAAGAATATTACATGCTCTTGAAGAGAAATATATATTACATGCTCTCGAAAATTAAACCGTGAAGGTCAAATGGCCCTAAAGGCCGAATGGTTGTACTCTTTTTCCCTTACTAAGTTTTTTCCTACGAGGTTTTCTTAGTTAAGGTTTTTAACGAGGCAACTAGTGTAATATATGAGTAAATATATATGTCGTGTACTCTTTTCCTCTACCGAATTTTTCCCATGGGGTTTTTACGGAGAGGTTTTTAACAAGGCATGAACATCTATACACTAACATCATATGGAATCCTCTGATATTTGTCTTGGTGAAATAACTACACATATTATTCTTCAAAAGAAGAAGTAGTATTTCCTTAAGTTGACATTAGATGAGAATAATGTTAACACAATATCAGGTGCATCAAACATCATTGAAGGCTCCGGAAGAGCTTGTATCATTTTGCCAAATGATACTAAATTAGATGTTGAAAATGCCCTATACTCTAGTAAGTCTAAAAGGAACTTAATAAGTTTCAAGGATATCCGCAATAATGGATACCACATCGAGACAATTGCGGAAGGTAGCAATGAATATCTTTACATAAATTCTTTTGTTTCAGGCTATAAGCTGACAAAAAGAAAAATTAGCAACACTACCTTCTAGAACGTATTACACATTTATAAAAGCAATTGAGACAAACCATGTCATGAACGTGAAGTTCAATGACACAAAAGCTTTAAGCTTTGGCATGATAGGTTTGGACATCCTGGAGAAATTATAATGCGCCGAATAATCAATAATTCATATGGGCACAACATAAGAATCAAAAGGTTCATTTCTACAAATGAATTCCCATGTGATGCTTGTGCGCAAGGCAAGTTAGTCATTAGACCTTCATATATGAAGGATATTACTGAATCTCCATATTTCTTAGAAAGAATTAAAGGAGACATCTATGGACCTATACATCCACCTTGTGGACCTTTTCGATATTTTATGGTATTAATTAATGCCTTTTATAGATGGTCACATGTATGCTTGCTTTCTACTAGAAATGCAACATTTGCTAGACTACTTGCTCAAATCATAAAATTAAGAGCTCAATTCACAGACAATTCAATTAAAAGAATTCGTCTTGATAATGCTAGTGAGTTTACGTCTCAAGCATTTTGAAAACTATTGTATGGCTATTGAAATTGAGATTGAACATCCAGTAGCTTGTGTCCATACTCAAAATGGTTTAGCAGAATCATTGGTTAAACGTCTTCAAATTATTGCTAGACCATTACTTATGAAATCAAAACTCCCAACTATTGTTTGGGGTCATGCCATATTACATGCTGCAACATTAGTTCGACATAAGCCAATCATGAATACTCCCCAATACAAATTATCTTTGGCCGAGAACCTGATGTTTCTCACTTAAGAACTTTTGGTTGCGCGGTTTAAGTCCCAATTGCACCCCCCCACAACGAACAAAAAATGGGTCCCCAACAAAGACTTGGAATATATGTTGGATTTGATTCACCCTCGATTATAAGGTATATAGAACCTTTAATAGGTGATTTATTTACTGCATGTTTTGCAGATTGTCATTTTGACGAAATGACATTTCCAACATGAGGATAAACAAATCTACATCCAGAAAAGTACAAGGAACTCTCTTGGAATGAGAAAAACTTATCACATTTTGATTCTAGAAATTGAACAAGAAATTGAAAAGATCATTCATTTGCAAAAGATTGCAAATCAAATTCATGATGCTTTTGTAGATACAAGAAAAGTGACACAATCTCACATACATGCTGCAAATACTCCAACTAAAATTGATGTCCCTGAAGGACATATAGCTTTGGCAGCAAATGAATCTAAAATTCGTCAAAAATATGGTCGACCAATTGGTTCCAAAAATTCTATGCCTAGAAAAAGAAAAGGGCAAGATGGAAACCAAACAATGACGAAAATGACTAATCAACCAATGAAAGCGATGTAATTCCCAAAGAATTATCTCAATAAATTATTTACATCAGATACTAGAGAGAGAAAATATCATTGTTGATGATATATTTGCCTTTCATATAGCTCTTCATGTTTTAAATGAGGATCCTCAACTAAAATCTGTTGCAGAATGCAAACAGAGACTTGATTGGCCAAAGTGAAAAGAAGCTATAGAAAGGGAATTAAATTCCTGTGATAACCGGAAAGTATTTGAATATATAGCTCTAACTCCGGAATCTAAAATCCATGTTGAATAGAGGTGGATCTTTGTTAAAAAGAGAACCGAGAAAAATGAAGTTACGAGATATAGAGCAAAACTCGTAGCACAAGGTTTCTCACAAAAACCAGGAATTGATTATGAGAAAATATACTCTCCCGTAATGAACGCTATTACTTTTAGATTTTGATTAGTTTGGCTGTGTCACAAAGGCTTGATATGCGCCTTATGGATGTAGTAACTGCTTATCTATATGGGTCATTACATAATGACATATATATGAAAATTCCTGAAGGATTTAACAAATGTCTGAAGGATTGCAGTCAAAACCCAAAAGCATGTATTCAATTAAACTACAAAAATCGTTGTATGGGCTGAAACAGTCTAGTCGTATGTGGTATAATAGACTGAGCGAGTATCTTTTAAAAGAGGATACAAGAATAAAGATATCTGCCTTTGTGTTTTCATTAAGAAAACAGAAAGTGGATTTGCAATCATAGCAGTTTATGTTGATGATTTAAATTTAATTGGGACTCCTGAACAGCTCAATAAAACTGCTGAATATTTGAAGAAAGAATTGAGATGAAAGATTTGGGAAAGACAAAGTTTTGTCTTGGTTTGCAAATGGAACGTATCCGTGGAGGAACGTTTATCCATCAATCCACATATACAGAAAAAGTGTTAAAACGCTTTTACATGGATAATGCACATTCATCACCAATGGTCGTTAGATCTATTGATACTAAGAAATATCCATTTCGACCAATTGAAGAGGGTGAAACAATATATGGTCCTGAAGTACCATATCTAAGTGCAATTGGAGCGTTGACTTATCTGGCTAATAATACTAAACCAGATATAGCTTTTTCTGTCAATCTTCTAGCAAGATTTAGCGCTGCACCCACTTTGAGACATTGGAATGGTGTTAAGCACATTCTACATTATCTAAAGGGGTACCATTGACCTTGAATTATATTATCAAGAAAAATCTGATAATACTCTAGTGGGGTACTCGGATGCAGGATTTTTATCCGATCCACATGAAGCTAAGTCACAAACTAGATACGTTTCACATGTGGTGGAACTGCTACATCATGGAAATCTGTGAAGCAAACCTTGACTGCAACATCCTCAAATCATTCTGAAATCATTGCAATCCACGAAACAAGTCGAGAATGTGTATGGTTGAGAAATGTGACGAGTCATATCCAAGAGTAGTGCGGGTTAGCTTCATCAAAGGCCAAACCAACTATTTTATATGAAGACAATATTGCTTGCAT
Organism: Salvia miltiorrhiza; assembly: GCF_028751815.1. Taxonomy (NCBI): domain Eukaryota; kingdom Viridiplantae; phylum Streptophyta; class Magnoliopsida; order Lamiales; family Lamiaceae; genus Salvia; species Salvia miltiorrhiza. Next base: position 44,617,324 of record NC_080391.1, read on the forward strand.
CGCGCAACTCAAGGAAGGATACATCAAAGGCAATCGGACGAATCATATTTCTCCCCAGCTCTTCTACACACACGACCTTCAAAAGAATGGCGATATCGACGTTCAACAAATTCGCTCGAGTGATAATCTGGCGGACTTATTCACCAAGGCATTACCAACATCGACATTCAGAAAGTTGGTACATGAGATCGGCATGCGTTGACTCAAAGATCTTCTATGATATCAAGTTCAGGGGAAGCAGTTGTACTCTTTTTCCTTCGACTAGGTTTTGTCCCATTGGGTTTTCCTAGCAAGGTTTTAATGAGGCAACATTTTTTGTTTTAGGAATTGGTCAATCAAGGGGAAGTGTTGTAAATATATCTATAAGATATATCTTATGTGTGTTGACCAAGAAATATCCCTAAAACCCTAGCTTCCTACTTGTATAAATAGAGGCCTTTAGCCTCCATATTGAATACACTTCATTCGTATTCTCTTCTCTATTCTCTCGCTTCTCTCTAGTTTATAACATTAAATGTAATATAAAAGGAAAAAAAATCAACAAGAATAAATATGTGGAGCATATCTTCCGGAACTAAAGAGATATGGTCAACACAATATGGAAATGGGGCGGTTATAAAAAAAAGGTTAATTACCTAATTAGCCTTTATTAATATTGACGGATCACTTAAATCAATTACTAATCACCGTTAGATTTAGGAAATCCAACGGATTACATGCATTCTTCATTCTCAAAAATTTTATCATTCTCTATGGATCTTCTCCCTATATATATATATATATATATTATTTATTAGATAATATATATTTCATATTATGTTGTGAAAAAAGTACAAAATTATAAATATTAAAAGTTAAATTTTAATGTTATTATATTCCATTCGTTCCATAAAAATATGTATAGTATGGGACGACACGAGTTTTAAGAAATCATATAAAGTATAGCGTGAGTAGAGAAAGGGTTCCATATTGATTGTGATGTTTAGTGGGAGAATTATTACTATAAATGAATTACATATTTTTATGGGACAAACGAAAAGGAAAAAATTATGTATATTTTTATGAAAACGAGGAAGTATTATAGTACTCCCTCCGTCCACTAATTCAAGGCCTACTTGCATTTTTAGTCCGTCCACCAACTCAAGGCCTATATATTAATTTTTAGTAACTTTTTATTCATTTTTTAATTGGTGTGTCCCAATAAACAATATATTTATTCTTCACTCAACTAATAAACAATACACTTTGTGGGTCCCTTTCTCCACTCAACTAATAAAAATACACTTTTTTTTTAAATCCGTGTTTTGCCTCCTAGGCCTTGAATTAGTGGACGGAGGGAGTAATAGTTATTGGGTGGGAATTTAAGGTACCCACTTTGATAAGTTATCTTATAAAATTACTCACTCATATAAGATGTCTTATAAATCTACCCAAAGCACAATTGATGGTGATAGGTTTGCATAGTTTTTTTGTAAAAGTTCTTACACTTTTCTTACGCAAGTACAATTGTGTAAGATAATGTGTAAGAGAGGTACTTAAATATGACTCAAAATCTGAGAAAATTGCATTATTTGCAACTTTACGTCACTTTGTAACCCTAAAATGCCTTAAGTTTGAAAAAATAAGGACACGTTTTCGTGTTATAAAACATCTATAAGAAATATGAAAAAATTCCAAATTAAGCGTAGTATGAAATAAATTTTTTTTTGAAGCTAATGCAACATTTTGCCGCCGGTTAATACTAGCCGCTCACAGTAGCCGCCTGAAAATGGATCCCGCCGGCTACTGTGAGCAGCTAGGATTAACTGGCGGCAAAATGTTGCATTAGCTTCAAAAAAAAATTTGGTTTCATACTACGCTTAATTTGGAATTTTTAAGCCTTCGTATTTTTGTTTTATAATATACACAAACACTAGTGATTGGACAATTCATACGGCTACAATGCAGCCTTATAGGGTGGGAATCTCATGCCTTTGCAGTAAATTCACGAGAAGGAGATTGACAAATAAACTCAATAAGTCTAAATTTATTTAGTTTATTTGATTGAATATGAATTAATATTGTAACACATAAAATAATAGCAATTTTTGGATAAAAAAAATTATAGAATCATATATTATGAATCAATAAAACATATTAAAGCTTAAAACAATTACCCGCTAGAACTGTGTAGCTGGCTGAAATAGCCGTGGGTAAGAAACCCCTCACGGCTACATTGTTGATAAACACTCATTTTGCATTGTTTTTAGGAGTGTTTAAGTGTTCAAAGTGCTAGAATTATGCTTGGTTGTGATATCATTTGGTTTAAGTTTCATATTCTTTTGTGATATTGCTTTTGGGTATGGTTTTGGTTATTTTGCTTTAGGTTTGAGTGTTTTGAAAGCTACATATGGATGTTGAAGATCCAAATATCAAGTTACAAGTGTTCCGGATGCGAAAATCGACGAAACGAGCTTGAGGAGCTCGAGAAAAGGAAAAACCGGAGCTGCCGGCGATCAACCGGCGACCCAGCCGACGACCGCCGGCCTGTGAAGAATTATTGTGCAGCAGCCGGCGACCCAGCCGGTGCCCACCGCTCAGCCCGCCGAGAAATCGGCGTGGCTGGCGATCAGGCGGCGCCCGCCGGGTGCCCGCCGCGCGCAGTGGAGAAAGTGTGAAGAAGGCGGCGACCGCCGCCTGCCCGCCGCGGGGTCGCCGTCAGCCCGTCTTTTTACGTTTTATTTTGTTTTTAAAGTCCTTTTCGAGCTCAAACTCTTTAGTTTTACCCTGGAACTATATATAGGTCTTCTTTGTACCTATTGAGGGTTCCCAGCTTTAGTTTTTCAGTTCTCAATTTTCATATTTCAGTTTTATAGCTTTAGAACTTTTTAGCTTTCCAGTTTTCAAGGCTTGGATCAAGATTGAAGATTCAAGCCGCTACAATCGTTTTAATTCGGTTTTATACAATTTGTTTTTACAATTGCGTTCAATTTAATTATGTTTATGTTTGATTATATTATGTCTGGCTAGTCTTTTAATCTGAACCTAGAGTTTGTATATAGCTGATTGATTATGTGTTTTTGATTTATTGATATCAATTTGCCCTCCAACTTATGATTCATGATTCCTGGTGCTTAATCTCTTGTGAATTATCTGATCAATGATTTACATGTTTAGCTGTTCAGTTTGAGTCTTGAATGCGATAATTGTTCAGCCGATTCAGGAATGCATGATATAGTGTTAGCCTTGAGTCTTGAATGCGATAGGTGAAGCTATAGGAAGCTATTCTTTATGTGCTATTGGGAGTTAATTTATTCCTTGGAGTCTTGAATGTGAAAAGGGATTAATTAATCTACGTTCATAGGTGGTCGTTAGAGACGCTTGTGGATAATATAGTGATCTTTCATCAGGGTTGGATTAAAATTGGTAATTGAATCAATAGGTTGAATGCATGTAGTTGATTGGTGAAAATACATCCCTAGGGTCAGAGTTTTCCATATTTGAATTTATCTACGTATTTTTATTAGTTTCTATTTGCGTTTTAATTTACGTCAACCAATCTCTACCTTTCGTTGCCTGAATATTACTATAGTTTAATTAGGATTACTTAGAGTAATTCGTTATAATAGTCTCTGTGGATACGATACTCGGTTACTGATTTTGTGCTGCAATTGCACCGTGTTAGTTGCGGTAATTTGTTGCTAATAATTTAGTGATCAATTGTACGGCTACATAGTACTGGCGGGTAATGTGTTTAATGTTTTTTTAAAAAAATTTAATATCATTTTATAGAATATTGGTATTTTTTAGCCTTAATTTACTACTATTTCTTCTATTTATACATGAAGACCTATATTTTTTTTAATTATAAACTTAAAGGGTAATTGGACAATTCATACGGCTATACAATAGGCGAGAATCGCGGAAGCTTTATTGGGGGGATATACACAGCTTTATCGCAAATTCACAAGGCAATTGAAGGCATGTTTGACCAAGGAATTTGAATTGGGGCCCATTTACATGTATAAGAATTGGAAGTTTTAACCTAGCCGCATTCACTCACGGAAGAACTCTTTTTTGAGAGAGAGTGAGAGAGAGAGGGAGTCGAGAAAGAAAGAGAGAGGAGAAAGAGCATCGGTTTATTTTTTAGACAGAGGAGAACATTCACAGCTACCATACAACTGAAGGTAAATTGGAATAATTTTTTTTTTTTTGCTTTGTTTGTGTTTGTCCCATGTTTGAATGAAAATCAAACTATATAGAACATTATTTGATAAATTCACATATACTTCACTAGGTTCCCTCGTGGCACGAATTTTCTCAACTTGAAGGCATACACCATGGCTTCTTCTTCAAACCAAGTAAGTATCCTATTTCGTTGATTTTAAATTCGGATTAGTTGTGTTTAATTCTTTGAAGCATGTTATTTTCCACAACAAGTTGAAGCATGTTATTTTCGTGAATTATTTTGGTGACATTGTTTAATTCGAATTACTTGTGTTTAATTATTTTCGTGAATAAGGATATTAGTTTGAAGCATGTTATTTTCGTGTAGTCATTTTGGTGACATTGTTTAATTCGAATTACTTGTGTTTAATTATTTTCGTGAATAAGGATATTAGTTTGAAGCATGTTATTTTCGTGTAGTCATTTTGTTGACATTGTTTAATTCGAATTACTTGTGTTTAATTATTTTCGTGAACAAGGATATTAGTTTTTCACGTTACTGAAATTCGAATTATTTGAAGCATGCTATACTTGAATTAGTGGTGATATGAATGCCTTGGAATTTGGAGAGCCGAAAGTAACAATGGTGGATTTATCTTGATATATGTTATTTCTAAAATAATATTGTCTATTTGGTTGAATTAATAATATATTAATTCTATATGTTTAGATTATTAGCTAGAATTCATTTAGATAATATGTTATTTCGAAAATAATATTGTATAATATTATCTTGATATATGTTATATCGAAAAGATTTAGTATAGAATTAATCGTAGATTTAGATAATTAGGTGTTTTTTTACTGTCTTAGCCATAAAATAGTAACCTTTTTTTAATTTTTTCTGAATTTAAAAATATATTTTATATTATTAAAAATTATATAATACTAATTAGTATTATAGCCGCCATAAAATTCCCGTTTTTTAGCAGTAGCCGCCGGATTTACGAAAGCAGCGGCTACTGCTTAAAAACCGTAATTACTGGCGGCTAAATATTTAATTATGATTATATAATTTTTATGTTATTTTTCTATTGTATATTGTAAGTAAACATGTTGAATAAGTATTTATTTGAATAATAACATTTTTTCATGTTTTTCATAATGTTAAAATTTATTACATATTACTGTTAAAGTCAGAATGTGTGTATAATTTTTAAATTATGTTTCTAGTAGCTTATTATTAAATTTTGTGTTATTTTTAGTTGGTGTTTCTTAATTAATTATATTTTGGCTTTTTAATTGATATATTTTTGGTATTGAATAGATTCGTTATCGGAGGCCCGGTACACTCAATCGTCCCAGGACGCAGATCAGTTCTTACTATAAGACCCGTTATTTGTCCACGGTAGCAGAGAAACTGAGGGACATTGGGGGTGAAGCACTGGAGAATACGTTCAGGCAGGGTTGCTTTGGACATTTGTTGGATTGGGACCCGGGCCACAGGTGCAACATGGCATTGCACCATATTTTCTCTCGTCATCTGCGGATTAGTGACGAAGGCGAGGATGATGTGATGTGGTTCTACATCAACGAGAAGAGGGTTTGCCTTTCTCACGCCGCTTTCGCTCTTGTGACCGGATTGCCATTTGAGCAACATCCTTTCGATCCAACAGCCAGGCACGATTTGAGCAGGGTTGTAGCCTTCAGACGAGTTTCTGGCGGGCAACACATGTTAGTTCAGGAGTTGAGCAACTTTTTTTTGACCGGATGGTGCATGTTGTCGACCCCGACGGCGGGATAGCACTGCGTGTGGCCCACCTGTTGGTGCTACACGCATTTGTTTTGGGAGTGGATTTGCCACGACCCATGGAGCCCTGGACGTGGGCTTTGGTGGAGGACTTGTCGGAGTTCTCCACATTTTCTTGGGGTGCATGTGCATATGATCGCTTGAACTTCAGGCTCCAGCGGGTCGCAGAAGGGTTGAAGTACCACTTCTATGGGCCTTCTTGGGCTCTATATACTTGGGGTCTTGAGGTTATTCACGGCTTGGGCAGAGCCGTTGCTATATGTAATGACGGGATATACCCTAGATTCAAGAGGTGGACCTTCTTGAAGCACAACATTGAAGATTTGCAGCCCCTATTTGAGACAGAGGTAATAATTTAAGTGTTTATTTGTTAATTACTCCCTCCGTCCCACTCCAATAGGCTCGCTTTCCTTTTTGGGACGTCCCACTCCAATAGGCCCAGTCTAAAATTGGAAATAATTAGGACTTTAATAAAATCAATAGTTACTTAATTAAAGGAGATATACCCCCTTAATGAACCCTAATCTACTCATTCAAAAAAAATTCATCCCAGATTTTTCCCCTCTCTCTCTCTCTCTCTCCAGGAAGCCTTCCCCTTCCCTTTCGCCATTTCAATCACCACCGTGCCCTCCCCCTTCTCTCTCTCTCAAAGACGAGCGCCGCCGCTGCCTCTCCAGAGCTCCGGCCACACAGATCTGCCGTTGCCTCAAGACTACAGCCCCTGCTGTGCCGCCGCCCCCTCCCCCTTCTCTCTCTCAACGACGAGCGGTGCCGCTGACTCTCCAGAGCTCCGGCCACACAGATCCGCCGCCGCCTCAAGACTACAGCCCCTGCTGTGCCGCCGCCCCCTCCCCCTTCTCTCTCTCTCAACGACGAGCGGCGCCGCTGACTCTCCAAAGCTCCGGCCACACAGATCCGCCGCCGCCTCAAGACTACAGCCCCTGATGTGCCGCCGCCCCCTCCCCCTTCTCTCTCTTTCAACGACGAGCGGCGCCACTGACTCTCCAGAGCTCAGGCCACACAGATCCGCCGCCGCCTCAAGACTACAGTCCCTGCTGTGCCGTCGCCGCCTCTCCTTTGTCAGTGGACGGTTCAGAGCCCCCACCGCCGCCATTCTCCGTCTCTGCCACCGCCTCTAAGCTTGATTTAGGGTTCTTGATTTGGTAGAAAGTTTGATTTCTCAGTTCTTGATTTAGGGTTCTTCATTCTCAGTTCTTACTCTTCAATTTCTGCAGTAGCTATAGTTTCTCATGGATTTGGTTTTGGATCTGTTATCTATCTTGCTTTGCTTCTTACTGTGTTCAATTTGTGTGAATCATACGCAGTGGCTGTTAAATTTCTGTGAAGCATTTGATTGTTGCTGAATTCGTTTAAGTGAACAAATGTGATTAAGGAAAATAAGAGAACACTTAAAACATTAATTGTTGGTGGACCACACCATTTACCTACTAAAAAGTGACTTTCTTAATCTCCGTGCCGAAATCAACTGGGCCTATTGGCCTGGGACGGAGGGAGTATATTTTATGTTATGAATATTAATCATCAAGTACATATATTTTTAATTGTAGGACAACGGCATTTATGAGTTGCAACCCGATGAGCACGAGGTGACGACGCGTTATTGGCTATCGATCGCGTATGAGGGAGGTGTCCAGTTTCCAGGTCCGGGCGTCTTCGGCCAGAGGCAGCCTCGACCGGACCTGAGCGGTGGGGACCGCTCCGAGGCATCTATTCAGACAGAACCACGACGTCGCAGTTCGAGGCGCGAAGATCGGGGAAAGCAACAGAGACCACTGGTGGTTTCGTCCTCATCGAGTAGTGGCCACCAGGATCAGAGTGGCAGCGGCGAGCACCCCATGACTTCCGGCCAGAGGTCACAGAGTCACAGGAGGCCCAGGTACGGGGGAGAGAGCAGTGCTCATGGGCCTTCTGGTTTGAGCGAGCAGGATTGGCAGCGCATGGAACACATGGTGCGCGAGAGTGAGGGCAGGGTGGCGAGGCGTGTGGAGGAGGGCCTATTCACGAGGCTGAAGAATTGGGCCGAGGAGACATTTGGGTGTATGCGTTGCCGATGCTCGCATAGCACCGATGTACAACAGCCCAGACCTGCTCCAAGACCTCACTCGGAGAGGCGACGTGAGCCCGAGCCCGAGGCGAAGCCCGAGCACGACCCCAGTTCGTCCATCGCGGCGTGCATCCTCAGATGCCCCATCGCAGCAGAGGTCCCCTGCATGGGACGCGGGTCATTCCGCCGGTGATGATTGGCAAACCCCACCGGGCCCGCATACTGGTTTTGGTGTGCCTACGACTTTTGGGGCTGGCCTACACTTGACCCCTGCCGATGAGTCGAGTTCGTATATGGGGCCACGCTACTCGTACACTGAGCAGCCCTCTAGTTCATCACACCCGATCGAGCCGCGTCGTTCTTCCCTGCCGATTCTTAGAGAGGCTGGATATTCTCATGAAGAGATGCATCAGTTCTGGCAGCAGTATAGTGGGGTAAAAGCTCTTTGCATTAAATTACATGTCATTTAACTTCTGTTTAAATTTTTAACTTGTGTTGTTTTATTTGAAATATAGGAAATTTCTAAGGCAACACCTGTCGTTCCCCTCAGTATTTGTCCACCACAACCAGAGGATGCGCAACTGCGTAGAAGCCATCGTGAGCGGCAGCCTTCGGCTGCGCTGAGATCACCATACGTTCACAGCCACGAGCCGAAACCCATCGAGGAGAAGTATACTGACGGATTTACTCGTATGGTGGAGCGTATCCGTACTGGGAGCTACAGGAAGTTGGTGGTGGCAGAGAGTGGGCACCCGATCAAGAGAGAGTTTTGGATCGATCTCGTAAACAGGAAGAAAGACCTCCAGCCCGAGGTTTGTAATATTTTTGATGCATTTGTTACATGAGTATTGATTGTTTACTTAATATTAACATTAAAGTATGTGCAACATGTAGATGCATACATGATGACGCTGAGGCATAGGCTGGTGACCGGTACTGACTTGCTTCAGGACATCGATCACAGGACGCATATCATATTGGATACGGAATTCTTCGTAAGCATTATCATATTTTGCGTTTATAATCAAATATTGTTTGAAAATAATGTTTTTCTTCTTTGTAGAGTTATTTGGAACGAGAATACAATATGCTCATGGAGAATGCGCGCCGTATGTTTAGCTCTTCTTCAGAGAAGCGTATTCTACGCTCTGAACCTCCTTATATGTCGTGGCAGCCGCACGCCAGCAAGATGTATTCAGTGTATGGCGAGGGTACCTCATCGACTCGGGGAGCTTGGTTGGATGTCATTACGGTACACAATTATACATACAACATAAATAATTTTGATTCAAAATAAAAAAGATTGTTGATCAATTATTGTTTCATGTACAGGTCATTGTTCCTGTATTTGTCACGGGCCGTTTCGTTATCTGTAGCATTGATATGCTCACGGGTAAATGTCGTGTCTTCGATCCGAACTTGTATCTGCTATAGGGACAGCCACGCCACGACCTGATGCTCGCTATGTATCCTTTGTGCTGCCTTTTCTACCAGGTGCTTGAGGTGTCCTGTTGGTTAGAAAGGACCCGCATTATGGAGAACCCGATATAGAATCTCCAATGGCGTCAGCTGCAGATCGAGTATGCCGATCCTGCCGAGCAGTTCTCGTAGACCGACCGATGTAGCTTTGGTGTTTTTGCGTGCATGAACGTGGAGCGTTTGATCGCAGACTCGTCGAGCCTGTCGTGGGGCAATGAGCATGTTCAGCACTATAGGCACAAGATAGGCAGTGCCATATACGAGTTTTGCACGACCCCGAATGCACTTTGATATTGTATTTTCATCCTTATAACTGTTTTGCTTACCAACATTTTGACATTACATTTGAGTATCGTTTTATCTATATTTAATGCCATGATGACTTGTTAAATATATAAACCTGTAAAATAAGATGAATAAACTAATTAGCCGCCACCAATATGTAGTCGTGTGGATTAGTGATTAACGTCACCAGAGTATGTGTCAACTAGTAAACTGCACCAGTAGTAAGAGTGCACGTAATCCTCCACTGACTCGTTCGCCTCTGATGCGTCTTCGACTTTTGGGCCATTTGGCCCTATTTTTCTCTTTATTTGTGTCAGTTCAGGTCTGTCCAGGGGAAAATGAAGTTGTTGAGGAAGGAAGGTCCAGTGGAGCGGAAACGAAAAGAATGTGGTTGGAATGGGCATTACCAAGCCCAGATTGCTATGTCATGTTTACCAGCATGGAGCTTCTGCCGCAGTACCTCTCCAGTCTAACTTGGGGCCTGGGAACCTGAAGCAACCCACCTGGTATGAATCAAACCGAAGAAAGCAATCCGTCTGACCACTACAACGAGAAACAGACAGCCAAAGCCAAGAAAGGAAAGTAAATCCCGAAGATTTGGAGGAAGGATGGAGAAGAACGAAGAAGGAGCTGGAAGAATCTGGAAGAAGGGGAAGTTTGACTACAGCATGCAGCTGGAAGCTATCTTCAATCGGATCAATCAAGGATTGAGCTAAAAAAGGAAAGAAGATCTCGATGAAGATATGAAGCTGGCGCAGCTAGGGTTAGACCTTCACCGATTGGTAGTATAAAAGGTTGAAGATGTGCAACGTGAAGAAGCTCTTGGCACCCTTTAGAACTCCGTTTTTATTTTAGTTTACTACTTTAATTCGCCGTGTGTGGCATCCAAAACAATTTACATTCCAGTTCTATTTCCTATTTCCGTTGTGTTTTCATTCGAACAAGATTCAAGGCTCGTAGCCTTAGGTATTACTTTCATCTTATTTAAAGTATTTCCTTTTGTTTCATGATGTGTTTAATTCATTTCGCATTTATGAATTCTGTTACGTGTGAGTAGTTCCTTAGGTGAGGTTTTAGGGGTGGAAATAATTGTTGTTAACATGTAAACATTCGTGAGGCATTTGTTCTTTCGGTTGAATCTCGTGGTTCCAGAAGGATCTGTTCAAAACCATGGGCAGTAGGGGCCTAACGGGTGATCTCCGTTCGGTAAAACGCTGTCCGTGTCAAGCAAAGGCCAGGGTATACCAGGGCGTGACAACTAGGAGTCAGAGATTTTTTTAGGACATTAACTTAGATTGATTTGAAAATTAGGACAATAACTTTCGGACTTGTAAAAATAGGACACTAATTATTTTTTTAGAGTAAAATAGGACACTAATAAATAAGCGTCGTAAAAATAGGACATTTCTCAGCCGATAATTGGCTAAAAAATGTCCTGCGGATGTAACACTTATTAATTAGTGTCCTATTTTACTCTAAAAAAAATTAGTGTCCTATTTTTACAAGTTCGAAAGTTATTGTCCTAATTTCCTAATCAATCTAAGTTACTGTCCTAAAAAACCCTCGAACTCTGACAACTAGTATACCCAAGACCGAGTGGCTGAGCAGCGTCAACAAAAGGCGTTGTAGATCCAGAAGGAGGGGAAAGGATTGATGGGATACACTGTCCTTCCTCAGTCTTGGGCTTCTCTAGAGACTATCCATCAACTGTGACGAGGCATAAAGCCATAGTTATCAAACGAGGAAAGCAATCTCTGCGCCGTAGCATGTCTATGACTGGTCGGCTGACAATCCAGAAATGGTTGTGTCCAGGAGGCATGTGTCACTCAAAGTGCGGAGTTGGGGACCTCGGGAGAGAAGGTTGGTGAGGGTCATACTTGGTGAGTAACGGGTATGACTACTATCTAAGGAGGAGTGAAGCACTCCCTTGTGACCGGGGAATGTGTGACCTTCGGACCAAGTGACCACAATGGGATCAACCATCCTAAATGTGAAGTATAACCCCTTGAAACGCCCCAATGTCTTTGGGCCACGCCTTGAGTTTATATGGATCACGGACGGATTATCAGTATGCCTATGACCGAAACGAATGTTAACAAAAGTTATGACCTAACCGAATAACCTCACCCCTTTGTTATTATTGATCTTGTTAAATTCTTGTGCAGAGTATACAGATTGAGACTTGTGACACCTCAGTTTGTCGTTGGAGAACAAAGTGGTTCCTCACTCCCTGCGGGATTCGACCCTACACTTGCCACTAAGACTGAGTTCTTGTTGTGGGACGTAGGAGCGTGTATTGTCTGTACTGGGCATACACAAGTATTTTGCCCGCACCGCACGACGGGTGTGTGTCAAAATTGGCGCCGTTGCCGGGGAGTGACACGCAGCAATTTTGTTCTCTCCTCATTCCATTTTCCGCTACTGGTGTATGCGTGGAACTCGTAGAGCTGTAAGAGCATTGGTGTTTGACCCTGATATTGATCGCACCGAAAGGCGACTACACGCAGAAGCACGAATAGAGAGACGCGAAGCTATGGCAGAAGCAGAAGCAGAGCAAGCAGCAGCCGAGCAGGCGCAGATCCTCAGATAGTTGGCATACCTAACTAATCTCAATTTGAGACCGAACGGAATCACCTTACCTGCAAACCCGTTCGCACCTCGTCGGTATGACCTGAAGCCTTTACTACTTCAGATTTTACCGAAGTTCAATGGATACCAAGGAGATGATCCTCACACTCATCTCCAAGATTTTGAAATGACAATCATGCATCAATCCAGTGATGAACAGCAAGAGTATGTCAAGCTGATACTCTTTCCTTTTACCTTGGTGGACAACGCGAGAAGATGGCTGTATGACCTACCTGCGGGGAGTGTCACCACATGGGCACAACTGCAACAGGCTTTCTTGGAAGAATTCTTCCCAGCATCAAGAGTAGAGCGGATGAGATGGAATATCCGCAGCATAAGACAAGATGGGCTAGAATCCTTCTATGAATATTGGACGAGATTCAAGAGAATGCTAAGCAACTGCCCTCATCACCAAATATCTCCAAAAGATCAAGTGGAGAGTTTTGTAAAGGGCATGCGGAGAAATGATCGCAGTTTGGTCCTAGCAGCCTGTAATGGATCATTGATGAGTAAGACTCCATTGGAGATCTTTCAATTGTTGGGCACCATGGCAGAAGAATCACGCGATGAGGGGCATGAAAGAAATCTGGAAAAACCGAGAAAAACTGAAGAGAAGGAGGAGATGTCCAAGCTGGAGAAAACTATGGAAAAGAGCATGAATGAACTCAAGGAACTTCTGTCGGGCCTGACTATACCGAAGAAGATTCGTCAGTGTGGCCTTTGCGATGCCACCGGACATCAGTCCAAGAACTGTCCCAATTTTGGCGAGGATATTGTTGATGTTAATGCCATTGGAGGACATTATGGGAATCCACGGAAGTATGATCCTTTTGCAAACACTTACAATCCAGGATGGAGGGATCATCCTAACTTTCGGTGGAAGCAAGATGGTCAGCCCCAACAGCAGAACAATATGGGAGCACAGATGCAACGTCCTCAGTATAATCCGAACCAACATCAACAACAGTACCAGCTGGGGCTACCTCAACACCACAACCAGAATCAACAACAACTTTCTTACCAGCCACCACACCGGAGAGCACCTTGGGAAGAAGCCATCGAAAACATGGCTAAAGAGAGCGAGAAATTTTGCAATGAAATTCGTGCCGGCATGAACCAAACCAACCAGCAAATTAGTCACTTGACTAAGGCAGTGGCCAAATTGGAAGAGAACGCTGGTAAGCTCCCAGCCATAGGAATCAACCCCAGAGAACACGCCCAAGTTGTGTTAACTGAGTTTCCAGAAGGAGAGGAAAAGGAAGAAGAGTTGTTAGCTGAGGCTGAACTGCTTCAAGGAAGCTGGAATAAAAATGGTAAGGGTCCAACTGATTAACAAGCTGGAGGTAGCAACCCAACCGACGCACCCTACCCAGGGTGCCTGAGACAGAAAGCTAAAGAGAAGGAAGCAAGTGAAATGATGAAGATGTTTCAAAAAGTTGAACTAAGCATACCCCTACTCGATGCTATCAGGCAAATTCTGAAGTATGCCAAATTCTTGAAAGACCTTTGTTCAAGAAAAGTCAAGATGGAGGAAGAAGTCCGTTACATGATGGGAGAGAGTGTCTCGGCTGTGATCCAACGAAAGCTGCCCACGAAGCGGAAAGATCCAGGGATGTTCACCATTCCATGCAATATAGGCGGAACAAACATGGATAAGGCAATGATGGACTTGGGAGCTTCCATTAATGTGATGCCATTGGCTGTATACAAGAGATTGAATATTGGTGAGATGAGGAACATCCGTGTGGTCATACAGTTGGCTGACAGATCCAACGCTTACCCCAAAGGAGTGGTGGAGGACGTACTGATCAAGGTTGGGGATTTGATTTTCCCAGCAGACTTCTATGTTCTGGACACCGGACCCAAAACAGGGGAGAATGCCATATTACTGGGAAGGCCGTTCATGATGACCGCTGGAACCAAGATCGATATGAAAACTGGAATTTTAACATGTGAGTTCGATGGAGTTCAAGAAGAATTCAACATCTATGAGACCATGAAGAGAAAGCAAGCAATGGAAACGGTGGACATGATCGATGTGTTTGAACCTTTGGTGCAAGAACATGGAATTGCTTTTGGTTCCGGGGATACCACAGAGAAAGTGATCCAGTATGGTCTGACTGATCGAGATGCAGAGCATATGGAGGATGATGAGATGAAGGAAGCCATCATGGAACTTTACTCTCTTCGAGAAAATACCATGGAAGCTGAGTTGGAGGTAGACCAGAAGATCAAGGAGCTAATCCAGGAGGTCTACTTAGCTAGAGGAGCGGAGACAAGCAAACCAGAGTTATTGGCTCAGTATGGGCAGAACGAGAAGCTGTTGCCATCAATCCAGAAAGCACCCACACTAGAACTCAAGAAGTTGCCTAAGCATTTGTAGTATGCTTATTTGGGTCCAGAAGAAACGCTCCCAGTTATCATCAGTGCTGACCTAACCCGTGTGCAGTAAGATCGGTTAGTCAGAGTATTACGGGAGAACAGGGAAGCCATTGGTTGGACCTTAGCGGATATTAAAGGCATCAGTCCTACGGAATGCATGCATCACATTTACCTTGAGGAGAAAGCCAAACCTGTTCGAGATTCTCAAAGGAAGATGAACCCAGTCATGAAGGAAGTGGTACTGAAAGAAATCCTCAAGCTGTTGGAATTGGGAATCATCTATCCCATATCCGACAGCCAATGGGTGAGTCCAGTCCATGTCGTACCGAAGAAGTCAGGAATACATGTTGTGGAGAATGATCAAGGCGAGCTTGTACCCACCCGTTTCCAAACAGGATGGAGAGTTTGTATTGACTACATGAAGCTGAATGAGGCAACCAGGAAGGATCACTTCCCATTGCCCTTTATCGACCAAATGCTGGAAAGACTAGCTGGTAATGCCTATTACTGTTTTCTCGACGGATATTCCGGGTACATGCAAATCTTTGTGGCACATGAAGACCAGGAGAAAACCACTTTCACCTGTGTATTTGGAACATTTGCATATCGACGGATGCCGTTCGGATTATGCAATGCACCGGGAACCTTTCAACTGTGCATGATGAGCATTTTCTCCGACCTACTTGAGAATTGCATTGAAGTTTTCATGGATGACTTCATCGTATATGGTAACTCTTTCGACACATGTTTGAAGCATCTAGAGCTTGTGTTGAAAAGGTGTGTGGAGAAGAGCATGGTCCTTAACTATGAGAAATGTCATTTTATGGTGAGGGAAGGAATAGTGTTGGGGCACGTGATTTCGGAAAGAGGAATCGAAGTGGATAAGGCGAAGGTTGATTCCATCGCCAAATTGCCCTACCCGACAACAGTAAAGCACATACGGGCGTTCCTTGGTCATGCAGGGTTCTACCGGCGATTCATTAAAGATTTCGCCAAGATTGCTCAGCCCATGACCAGACTTCTTCAACAGGATGTGCCGTTCGAGTTTGATGACGATTGCAAGGAGGCATTCACAATTTTGAGAAACAAGTTGGTGTCAGCCCCCATTATTCAACCTCCGGTATGGGACTTACCGTTCGAAATTATGTGTGATGCCAGCAACTGGGGCAGTACTGGGGCAGAAGAAAGGCAAAGAGAGTTATGTGATCTACTACGCATCTAAGACTCTCAATCCATCACAATGCAGCTATACCACTACCGAGAAAGAACTCTTAGCAGTGGTGTTTGCCATAGAGAAATTTCGTTCCTACCTTTTGGGAACAAAGGCGGTGGTCTACACGGATCATGCAACGTTGAAGTCTTTGATGGCCAAAAAGGAGTCCAAACCTCGGCTCATCAGGTGGATTCTACTTTTGCAAGAGTTCAACATCGAAATAAGGGACAAAAATGGAGCTGCCAATCTTGTGGCGGATCATTTGAGCAGGTTGCAACTGGAAGAGGATGATTGTATGCCCATTACTGATACTTTTCCAGACTAAAAGTTATACTCTGTATGCACCCGAGTGGAAGGAGAAGAACTGTATGCTCTAACCAACCAAGAGCCATGGTATGCCGATATAGCTAACTATCTGATCACTAAAGAGTTGCCCCCAGGGTTGACAAGGTTCGAGCAAAGGAAGTTGCTTGTGCAAGCACGATTCTATTACTGGGAGGATCCATATCTTTGGAGGACTGGAGCAGACCAAGTCATACGGGGATGCATACCTGAGGATGAACATGCCCAAATTCTAGACATGTGTCATGGAACAGCAAACAACAGGCATTTTGGGGGAAAGCGCACGGCCAACAGAATTTTGGAGAGTGGATTCTACTGGCCCACCATATTCGCGGATGCAAGAAAGTGGGTACAGAGCTGCCCGAAGTGCCAGATGACTGGAGGTATTACCGCAAGAGATGAGATGCTACAAGTTCCAATCATGCCAGTTGAGATTTTTGACGTGTGGGGAATTGACTTTATGGGGCCTTTTCCAAAGTCAAGGAACTACGAGTATATTCTGGTGGCAGTTGATTACGTGTCAAAGTGGGTTGAAGCCAAGGCAACCGCAAGCAATGATGCTCACACCGTGGCAGGATTCCTGAAGGAGCAAGTGTTCGAGAGGTACGGTATACCCAAAATTCTAATCAGTGATCAGGGGTCTCACTTCTGTAATGCCACTATCAAAGCACTAACTAAGAAGGTGGGGGTGACACACAAGCTCACTACAGCGTATCACCCCCAAGCCAATGGCCAGGCTGAGATTTCCAACAGAGAAATAAAAAATATCTTGGAAAAGGTGGTACACCTTAATCGCAAGGACTGGAGTAACCATTTGGGGGACGAGTTGTGGGCATACCGAACTGCTTTCAAGACACCCATTGGAATGTCCCCGTTCCGCTTGCTTTATGGGAAAAGATGTCATTTACCCGTGGAAATCGAACATAAGGCGTACTGGGCAATCAAGCAAATTAACCTCAGTATGACCCTAGCTGGAGAAGCAAGGAAGTTGCAGCTGAGTGAGTTGGAAGAACTTCGGTTGGAGGCTTACGACAATGTGGTGCTCTATAAAGAGCGAACCAGGAGGATCCATGATGCCAAGATCAGAAAGAAGGAATTCTTGGTGGGACAAAAAGTTCTACTTTTTAATTCACGCTTCAAGATGATGGCTGGGAAACTTCGTTCAAAGTGGTCAGGACCATTCGTGATCAAAGAAATTCTTTCAAATGGAAACATAGAAGTGTACGATCACAATGGAGTTGATACGTTCGTGGTGAATGGGCATCGCCTGAAGCCCTACCATGAACTCGCTGAAGTAGAAAAAGAGAAGGAGGAATGCTACCTTCTCGACCCTGTGTATGAGTAAAGAGTGAAAGAAAGTCGAGCTCAAGACGTGAAACAAGAGCACTTGCTAGGAGGCAACCCAGTGTGGTTTCTTCGGTAAGATCCTTACCAAATTTTCTTTTCTTTTAAGTTGTATTGTTTTGTTTGGATGCACTAACTTGCAGGTGAGATGGGCCGTAAAAAGTAAGAAAGGCGGAGGCCCAGTGGAGATTTCAAACCCACTTTGCGTTGCAAAGTGTGTAGGTGGAGGATTTGGAGTTTTGCGAGCAGGAGAGGTCTAACCGGGGAAGGGTGACGTCAGAGAGGTGGATGCAGCAGACTGACATGATGGGACGGGAACGTTTGGGTTTCCAAAGGAAATTTGAATTTCAAATTTTGGGAAGATTATTCTTTCCTTAATTTAAAGTCCTGCCATAACCGTCATCCCCACTTCCCTTAAACACTTTCTCCCACTTCTTCCAAAACTCTAAATCTCCATAACCGCTACACACGATCTCCACCACCTCCCCACACCTTCAATTTTGGTAACCGCTGTTACCACTTTAAAAACCACCTAGTTCCATAAGTTCCTACCCAAAACCCTAACTTTCCAAACACTTTCTCAATCCCAAAAATCCGCAATGGCAAAGACTAAAGGTGAAACTGGTTCTGGAAGCACTTAAGTTCCGGTGAAGAAGAAAGCTGCCAAGCCCCGACCTCCGACGAAATGGACCACCAGACGAACCGCATCCGAGGAAACATCTATCAAAGCTACCGAAGAGCCGGTCGTGGCCAGTTAGACGGAGGAGAGAGGGCCAGAAGACGTCCCTATGATGGAAGAACGTGAGGCAGAGAAGGAGACCTCGGAAAAAATGATCGAGGTATCGGAAAAGACCATGGAGGAAGAACAGGTCGCACCTACCCCACCAGTGAAAAAGCCGAGGAAAGCTCTGAGGAAATCAACTCCCGCTCAAACTGCCAAAGAGCGGGAACCCACTCCAGTTCTCCCTACACCACCAGCGCCATCTCTTGAAGAAGGAAAGACAGCGACAGGGTCCAAAGAAGGAGAGGAAGAGGGAGAGGAGGCTACCCACGAGACCGAGGTGGAGGCCTCCACCCCTCAAAGCAAGGTGGTGAAGATTGGAGCGAAAAGGAAGTTGGATGTCACCAAACCCCCTCTGCCCACGAAGACCAGACCGACGGCGGCCGGAAGTAAGACGAAGGGCAAGGAAGTCCAGAGCAAGACTAGGAGAGCAACCCCCGCTGAAAAGGGAAAAGGCAAGCAAGCCGAGGAAGATCCGGAGAGGACTGAGACCGTGGACAACTACAGATCTGAGGATGTTTTGGCGCCAAAGAAACCCACCTCCAGTACAGCCACTACCACAAAGCCGAAGCTTGCAAAGCAAAAAGGGCTGATACGCACCACTGCTTCAGGAGCGGTCATACCAAGAGGCAGCCAAAGGTATGCCGTCCTACAGAACAGAGAAATTACCCCTTGGTATTTTCTGGTTACTGAAGTTTTGGAGGAGTTAGGGATAAAGGAGAAAGTGGAGGGTTATTTCGAGGGGATAGGTTGGAAGAAGGTGCTGGAGTGGAATCCAAAGGCATTCCAGAAGTTGACGGAGGAATTCATGGGCACTGTTGAGTTTAAGCCCAAGGGAAACTATACGATTGAGACCCCAGGTACTTTGCGGTTCCAGTTGCAAGGTAGGATATTCCCGCTCTCGATCAATGAGCTGAATATCCACCTGGGGGTGATTGAAACCACAGAAGTTTACGAAGAGGAGTACATGCAAGCGGAAACTATAGCCACACCAGAGTGGAGGAGTCGGATTGACCATTACTGGTCATTGTTGTCTACCGGAACCAAATATGTCAAAAATATCAGCAAGTCGAACGAGATTCGGGACCCCGCCCTGCAGATCTGCCACGGGTGGCTGGCCTACAACATCTACGGCCGGCTGGAGGGTTCCAACGTAGTCACCCAACAGGAAGTCTTCCTGTTGTGGTGTATGATGGAGAGGAAAAAGGTGAACTTCGGGTTCACCGTGGCGCTTCAGTTCCAGTATGGGGTAACCCATACTAACAAGTTTCTCTCCCTCTGCCTACTGGTGACCATCCTGGCGAAGAAGCTTATCAAGTTCGACGTGGAGAGCCCGGATGACGCAGCTCTGGCCGACAATCGCTTTCTGGACCTGGGCAGGTTCGTGCGATGGAGGGTGGTTGAGGCCGACGAAGGCGGGAGATATCGTTTGGTGTATCCTGAAGGAGCAGCAGCTAGGCCAGAACCGAGGAGGCCACAAGAGCAAGATGCACCCCGCCTTGTCAGCAGCGAGAGCGTGATGTTGTTGGCAGAGATGAAGGAAGTGAAGGACGAGCTGGTGATGTTGGCCGCGGAGATAACAACCCTGAGGAAAGCAATGGACGCTGGCTTCAAGGCAATCATGGACCGGTTGAATGCGGAGGAGAGATCCTCCGACCGAGACAATTAAGTTTTCTTACCCTGAACTTTTAGATTAGGTTTTGTTTTATCTTTTGATTTTCATGTTTTAGTGTCTTTTGAGTCTTGTTAGAGTCGAGTCTTACTTGCGCTGTTTGATGGTGATGAGATTTTGCATGCTAATTTCGGTCTTGGTTTGATTTGGTGGTTGAGTATGATGTGCATGATAGTGGTTGTGAGGTTACAGATAGTACCCCACCAGTGAGATCAGGGCCATATTTTTGAAAAACCGCATGTTTCTGGTGAGACTTTACTGTGCTAGGGAATCTAGATTTTGTTTGAGGACTTATATTGCTAGAAATGACTTGCGTGATTAGGGCACATTTCTTTGATTAGGGCCCCAGATTCTTCTTTGTTGATGAATGTGAAAAGAATCCCTTGTTATGCCAATTTGAGCCGAATTCATTCTTTCTTGAGCCTTTCTATTGCTATATCTAAAAGAAAGAATTGTTGGAGTGCATAAAATGGTAAACAAGGAACTGGAGAAAAGAAAAAAAATCTGGGCACAAAAAAAAATGATGAATGAAAATTATTGCCAAAAATCAAAGGAAGGATGAACCCTATTAAAAATGGGGGAATAAAGGGTTGGTTGTAGCTTTACTAAACATGTATGCTGAGTAAGGGTGATACTGAATTAGCCACTGAACCATATTTATCCCACCTTTGCTCCGTATACCCCATTACAACCAAACAAAGACCCTCTGATGAGTCATACTAGTGTGTTCCACTTGTAGTTTTCAATCAAACTCTTAGAAGAACTGGCACAACAAATTAAGAGTGTATACACTTAGCCTGGTACTTGAGAGAAAGAGAGACTACTATCACACTTTATGCATGTTCATTACTCTGGTTTGTGGTTTGACTGAACTGAATGATGCATGTTAGTATGATCTGATCCTGATGTTGGTGCAAGTTTCGTGTCTCGTAGTTTTATTTCTTTCCTTTCAACTTTTCGTCCGTGTCTTCTGTGAATCCACCTACATACTTGAGGGCAAGTATGGTTTAAGTGTGTAGGTGTGATGCGTCTTCGACTTTTGGGCCATTTGGCCCTATTTTTCTCTTTATTTGTGTCAGTTCAGGTCTGTCCAGGGGAAAATGAAGTTGTTGAGAAAGGAAGGTCCAGTGGAGCGGAAACGGAAAGAATGTGGTTGGAATGGGCATTACCAAGCCCAGATTGCTATGTCATGTTTACCAGCATGGAGCTTCTACCGCAGTACCTCTCCAGTCTAACTTGGGGCATGGGAACCTGAAGCAACCCACCTGGTATGAATCAAACCGAAGAAAGCAATCCGTCTGACCACTACAACGAGAAACAGACAGCCAAAGCCAAGAAAGGAAAGTAAATTCCGAAGATTTGGAGGAATGATGGAGAAGAACGAAGAAGGAGCTGGAAGAATCTGGAAGAAGGGGAAGTTTGACTACAGCATGCAGCTGGAAGCTATCTTCAATCGGATCAATCAAGGATTGAGCTAAAAAATGAAAGAAGATCTCGATGAAGATATGAAGCTGGCGCAGCTAGGGTTAGACCTTCACCGATTGGTAGTATAAAAGGTTGAAGATGTGCAACGTGAAGAAGCTCTTGGCACCCTTTAGAACTCTGTTTTTATTTTAGTTTACTACTTTAATTCGCCGTGTGTGGCATCCAAAACAATTTACATTCTAGTTCTATTTCCTATTTCCGTTGTGTTTTCATTCGAACAAGATTCAAGGTTCGTAGCCTTAGGTATTACTTTCATCTTATTTAAAGTATTTCCTTTTGTTTCATGATGTGTTTAATTCATTTCGCATTTATGAATTCTGTTATGTGTGAGTAGTTCCTTAGGTGAGGTTTTAGGGGTGGAAATAATTGTTGTTAACATGTAAACATCCGTGAGGCATTTATTCTTTCGGTTGAATCTCGTGGTTCCGGAAGGATCTGTTCGAAACCATGGGCAGAGGGGCCTAACGGGTGATCTCCGTTCGGTAAAACGCTGTCCATGTTAAGCAAAGGCCAGGGTATACCAGGGCGTGACAACTGGTATACCCAAGACCGAGTGGCTAAGCAGCGTCAACAAAAGGCGTTGTAGATCCAGAAGGTGGGGAAAGGATTGATGGGATATACTGTCATTCCTCAGTCTTGGGCTTCTCTAGAGACTATCCATCAACTCTGACGAGGCATAAAGCCATGGTTATCAAACAAGGAAAGCAATCTCTGCGCCGTAGCATGTCTATGATTGGTCGGCTGACAATCCGGAAATGGTTGTGTCCAGGAGGCATTGTCACTCAAAGTGCGGAGTTGGGGACCTCGGGAGAGAAGGTTGGTGAGGGTCATACTTGGGGAGTAACGGGTATGACTACTATCTAAGGAGGAGTGAAGCTCTGCCTTGTGACCGGGGAATGTGTGACCTTCGGACCAAGTGACCACAATGGGATCAACCATCCTAAATGTGAAGTATAACCCCTTGAAACGCCCCAATGTCTTTGGGCCACGCCTTGGGTTTATATGGATCACGGACGGATTATCAGTATGCCTATGACCGAAACGAATGTTAACAACAGTTATGACCTAACCGAATAACCTCACCCCTTTGTTATTATTGATCTTGTTAAATTCTTGTGCAGAGTATACAGATTGAGACTTGTGACACCTCAGTTTGTCGTTGGAGAACAAAGTGGTTCCTCACTCCCTGCGGGATTCGACCCTACACTTGCCACTAAGACTGAGTTCTTGTTGTGGGACGTAGGAGTGTGTATCGTCTGTACTGGGCATACACAAGTATTTTGCCTGCACCGCACGACGGGTGTGTGTCAGCCTCACTGCAAAACAAACGATTATATTTATTGATCATCTAATAATGGTAATTGTGTT
Source organism: Salvia miltiorrhiza (assembly GCF_028751815.1). NCBI lineage: Eukaryota > Viridiplantae > Streptophyta > Magnoliopsida > Lamiales > Lamiaceae > Salvia > Salvia miltiorrhiza. The sequence continues at coordinate 44,640,324 of NC_080391.1, forward strand.
CATGAATAGAAATGACATACGTAATGGCTGCAATCGCATGAGAACACGACATCTGGTCCAGGTCGAATTCGTTGCATTCACAGCTCTACTTTTGAAGGTCAACCATATAATGGCGACCACTAGCACGAATCCTGTATTTTCTCTCGGTGGTCCTCTTGGCTGTGTAACGACGACTTTCACAAGTTCTGCACTGAGCTTCTGGTTTGCCTCCGGAGTCAGATGTTCATCGCTCTCTTATGCGGCCACAAGCCTGTTGTTGAACCACTGCTCGATAACTAATCTGATTGCCTCCAACATCGAGCAGATGGGAAGACATCTGGCTCACAACAAACGTGCATTGAAACTCTCGGCCGCATTGGATGTAAGGAAACTGTAACGGGACACAGGACATTATGATCGTGCCCACTTCTCCGGGCCTATGTGCAACAACTTCTCGTACGCCTTTGGCTTCAGAGCAGCCATGGCTGACATTGCACGTGTGTAATCTGATTGCTCGTAGGCGTATGCAGCTTGGCGGAAAAGCTCAGCAACACCGGGCCCGTAACCCTTGATCTTGTTCAACAAGTGGTAGTAGCAAATACCGTGAGTAGCATTTGGAAACTCGCTCTTCACAACATTAGCGATGGAGACATGCGCATCAGATACAATAAGTAAGTTCTCAGGCTCGCCGCAAGCTTGTCTGAGATGTGACATGAACCACTTCCACGACTCATCATTCTCGATCGGACCGACACCAATGGCCAAGGGAAAAACTACCTCGTTTCCGTCTTTTGCCACAGCGACAAACAAAATGCCACTATTTTTCCCCTTCAGGTGTGTGCCGTCAACCACAATCACTGGTCGAAGGTGAAAGTAGAAAGGTGAGATGGAAGCCGCAAAAGCAACAAACAAATGTTTGAACCGGCAGTCTTCTACTTCCAAACCAATCAAGGTGCCAGGATTCGCTTCCCTCAGGGCATACAGATATCTTGGGAGCAGGAGGAACGAATCATCAACTCGACCGTATATCATCTCCATCCCGAGATTTCTTGCACGCAACACGACATCATATTTGATTTTGATGCCGAAATCGCGTACCAACTCCACCATAATGGATTTCGGCTTAATGACCTCTCCATCATCGTGTATTATGTTTGCCACATACGCTGCAACCACCTTCGAGTGTGCCTTGGTTGTTTTAGCTCTGTGCAAGTCCCCTTCGCATGAATGCTCTTTCAACTTATGCACTCCCCACATCCCTCCGCCGTGACTAGACGCAAGAAGATCGAACTTGCACTTGTCAGAGTGCTTGCACGTGAAATAGACGCGTCCCGGATCTGAGCGGATAACTTTTGTCTCAGTACCTCGCTTCATGTTCCACAAACCAACAGCAATGATCAGGTTTTCTTTGCTGTTGTAAAAAGAATTCCTCTGCAGATCATCAACTCTGGAAAGGTCACTCTCGCGAGCAACCAGCGAAGCCGAGGAGGCGTCCACTGGAATCAAGGAAACTAACCAATTAGTTAGATCATCGGTCTGGGCTATCGAATTTCAGTCACGAGTTGTACTTTGTCGGATCCAACCTGCTCGCTTGGTCTCCGTGAAATCCATTAGATCGTCGTCTAATAAATCCTCAGAGGCATCAGAAGTAGTGCCCACCTCGAGCGCAGGATCGAAATCTTCGTCATCTTCCTCAAAATCATCATCGTCTCCTGCTGCACCCGAGGCTTCAGCTTCGTGCTCAGGTTCCTCATCTGTCCGCACCTGGTTCAATCTCCCACATACTTCATTAGGCCTTTCGGTTTGATTCCATGCAGATTCGTCTAGCGGTTGTCCATCCCATGTAAAATATTGTGGTGGAGGCGAGCTCTGGCGACCATGAAACGGCATATCATGATACAGCGTCTCATACTGACTGGATTGTGCTTCATATGCGTGTCCCAAAGGCTGAGCAAAATCAAAAGTAGGGATGTAGGCTTCTTCAACCGGACCGTTGTGGTGCTCAGCGTACACCATGGGATAGTCGGCAGTTGCCAACAAGGCTTCCACATCATCGTCCGTGGTCAAGCCACATTTTGTCTCCCTACCAAATAGATTGGTCGCTAAATAATACAATTGGTAGCTCGAGCTCAACGAATGCGTCATCATAATATTGTTGATGCTGCACATCAGGCTCTCAATAGTTTCGTTGAGGAGGGAAAGGACCTTTGTAGCCCCACCAACGTAGTATATACCATCGACGACTCCGTTGTATCTCACATATATGTATCTCACGAATTCCATCAATAAAACCACATAAAATATAGTATTAAAATATGCTTAAACGCTTAAAAACTTCATAATGAACACATAAGACCAATTAGCCGCCAGTAAATCATTAGCCGGAGGCACTAGCCGCTGACCACCTTGAGGTCGGCGGCTAATGATTTACTGGCGGCTAATTGGTTTTTAGTGTTTAAAACAATCACTTAAACTAGGAAAGAGTCTAATATCTCATAGAATAACAGCTTGTATTTGTAAAATAATAACTTCTTCTCATAAATATAACATAAAACATGCAAACTATAAATTATACGAAGAATATGAGAAAATCACCTCTTCAAGTAGAATTTGAACACAAATTGCACCACCTATCGCACAAAACCACTTGTCAAATCTTCAGGGTTTCAATTTCTCAATTTCTTATCTCAACTCACGAATCTATGAGTATTTGGATTTCTGTTTTCTCATTCACAAATGCAGCCTTATTATAGATTAGTATTAGATTCCTTTGTACAAATTCACGTGAAATGTATTGTTCACTCAGTACAGTTCAATCTATTATTCAATGTGCAATGGAATGCATACATAAAGTAGTGTGCATTAAAGCCTCATTACAATCCAAATTTTTGCAGTCGACTTCTCTCTTATTTCATGTCGACATGTACTTTTTTAACTAAAAATTAACAAAAAAAATACAAATACACAAATATGGATACGTATGTTACTTTCAAATATTCATAACAAGGTAAAAAATTTCACAACCATATATATTACGTCAAAAATAAATATTTTATAGCCAAAACCAATGTAGCCGCCACGAAACCGTAGCCGGCGTCACTAGCCGTGTGTGAAAAAGTTCACACGGCTAGTACGTCCGGCTACGAAGCTCTGGCGGTTAATACTTTTTTAGCTCTACAATATTTTTTTGTTCACAGTCCACTAGTTTCGAACGTTTAATTTAAAAATTGCTATTATTTTATGTGTTACTCTATTATTTTATGTTCAATCAAATTATGCATACAATGAGTATTATTACCCCACTATAATCCAATTTTTTGCAGATTCACTATCTCTCATATTTCACATCAATGTGTACTTCTTGTACTATATAAAAAAAATTAAATAAAAACTCTAAATTAAGGTATTCGTGTTATAATATAACATTACAACGAGGGCTAAAAAATTCACTATTATGTATATTATGAAACAAAAAAATATTATGAAACAAATAGCGTAATTAGCCGCCAGAAATTCATAGCCGTGCACAGTAGCCGCCGGCACCATGTGCCGGCGGCTACTGTTCGCAGCTATAAAAATCTGGCGGCTAATTACGCCATTTGTTTCAGAATATTTTTTTGTTTCATAATATACATAATAGTGAATTTTTTAGCCCTCTTTGCAATGTTTTTAAAACACAAACGTAAGCTAATTTTTTCCATCTTTTCAAACTTACAATATATATTACATTGTGAAAGTGACGTGAGTTGGGTATTTATTGTCTATTTCTCAGATTTTGAACCAATTTCAACTACCTATCTTACACAATTGTACTTGTATAAAAACTTTTTCAAAAAACCAAGCACGCCCATCACCATCACTTTTGCCTTTGGGTAATTTTATAAGATAACTTGTTTGGCTGGATAGTTTTGTAAGATAGATTATATAAGTGAGTAGATTCTCCTATTTACACATAGTTATTCATGTATATTGTATGGGTTATAGCTTATAGGCTTATAGCATTCTACGTCCGTGCATCGACACTCTTTGATATTTCAGCTTTTTTTTTCTTTCTAAAGTCAATATTCTCTCTCTTCGCCGCCGCCCGCCGCCAACAACTATGTTTGATTTGAATTTAAGATATTTGATTGATAATTTTCATTCAATTATAGCATTACATAATCTAGCCATCTTAAGACTCGGCGATTTTCTTAAAAACTAGTAAATACGATAATTTTTTAATAATTGTATTTAGAAATAGGGCGCTATTCGTAAGAGCAGCCACCAAGACACTGCAAATTAACGTAGTCTGTATTTTATTTTGATGGAAAACTAGCGTCTAACCCGTCGAAATTCGACGGAAATTATTTTATGTTAATTTTATTACTATAGCATATGAAATAGTCATATCAAATTAAATTAGTAATACAATATTTAAAATAATATTAATCTTGATCACTTTCGTCAATTAAATGTAGGTTGTGATAATAGAAAAATATTTTTATATAAATATTCATTTGATGAAGTTTATAAAAAGTTGATGTGGGATTGAAGATTTTACAAGAAAAAAATATGTAAATTTAAAATATGATATGATGTACGATTGATGTGTCGCATTTGCTGTTAATCGTATATCGATAATATTTACTCTCTCCAACCCTCAAACATTTTTTTTTGTTTCTATTTTGGTTCATCCCCAAAACATCTTCCTAACCTATTTTTGAAAACAATTTCACTAATTATTATTTTTATAATTAATTTCACTTTTTGTGGGACTCGTTCTCCACTTTCACTAACTATCACTCTTATAATTTCACTTTTTGTGGGACACATTCTCCACTTATCAAATAAATAACTAACTTTTATTAAAACTCGTGGCATCCTCTCTTAGGAAGATGTTTGGGGGACGGATGGAGTATTAAGTTTGTTCAAATTCTTTAAATTTGACGGATAAGAAATAATTTAACTAAACATATGTCATCTAAGTATCATCTCATATGGACCTAATAAGACCAGATAATCATATGAAACTCTAAAGATCACTTATGACATTTGAACGTCAAAATTTTGAAAACCATATTCTTTGGAGTTTGAAATACCACATCTGAATTTTGAGCATCATCTTGTATGGAACTTGAAGATTATTGGAACTTGAAGATTATAACTTACTTGTGTGTATCATTTTGTCTAGAATTTGTGAAACTATAATTAAGTTATGAGAATAATCTCGTCTCAAACTTTAAACAACATCGTCAAATTTGAAATCATATTCAATCATATAGTTAATTGTTTAAGTAAATACATCTATATATAAACGTATTATATATATACATATTAATTTGTGGGTATGATGTGATAAACTTAAACTAATATTATATAATAAAATACAAATACAAATATAAATCTTTTTTAGATATGGAAATTGATTAAAAATTTAGAAAAAAAATAAGAATGAATGAAAATTGAAGAAAATTAAAATAGAGTGATTATACGGCGCCACGTAGGATAGGATTTATTTTGCTATTATATATATATATATATATATAGATTGGGCATAGGCATGTATTTTATTTATTTATAACATTTAGTTGAAGAATATATTTTCTAAAAAATGAATTGACATTTGAATTGATTGCTTTTCGTGGATTAATTTATTGGTATACTTTATTTAAGTTTTAGTCACACTTGAAACAATCTCAATTAAGTGGGTATAAGGATTCCTATTCTGGATGCCATCATTTTATTAAATTAAAATTTTCAAGTGAAAAAAAGGTGGACTGTGAGGCATGATGAGTTCTTGTTGGCCATTGAGTTTATATATATAAGAAAAGTTGGTATGAGGTTGGGAGGGATTTCATGCGTTTGAAAACAGACGAATGAACCCTCGAAGTGCTAATGTGTTTTAATTTGGCTGAGTTCCGATAATCAAATGGATATGTAGAATTTATAATTAAATGAATATGTTGGATTTATCTAATAGTTTTATACAATTATTTAATAGTACAGACTTTATCTAATAGTTTTATACGATTATTTAATAGTATAGAATTTATCTATAAATTTATATGATTATTTAATAGTTTTTAAATGTAAAAATTGATTAGAAATGTATAAATAAATAAGAATGAATGAGAATTGAGAAAAATTAGAATGAAGTGATTATACGATGCCACGTAGGATAGGATTTATTTTGTTATAATGTAAAAATTGATTAGAAATATATAAATAAATAAGAATGAATGAGAATTGAGGAAAATTAGAATGGAGTGATTAAACGATGCCACATAGGATAAGATTTATTTTGCTATTAATACGTAGGATGAGAAGAAAAAAAATACTCCCTCCATCCTCCAAAATTATACATACCTTTTCTTTTTGTACGTCCCTCAAAATTGTGCATACCCTATTTTTGGACAATATCTCACATATAATTCTTATAATTTTATCCTTTTAACGTAAATTATTTACTCATAATCTACTTAACAATACCATCAATATGAGACCATTTTCTCCACTATCATTACTACAAACAACTTTTTATTAAAATCCGTGCTGGTACTCCCTCTGTCCCATAAATTATGCATACCCTATTTTTGGACAATATCTCACATATAATTCTTATAATTTTATGTTTTAACTTAAACTATTTACTCATAATCTACTTACCAATACCATCAATATGAGACCCTTTTCTCCACTATCATTACTACAAACAACTTTTTATTAAAATCCGTGTCGGAGTCAACCATGGAGTATAATTTTGGGGGACGGAGGGAGTATATTTTCATCGTTTTCACATGTTTACTATGATAAAAAAAAATCGGACATAATGAAATATTTTATCGGGCAGCTCCTTTTCACTCATTTTTCTCTCCAATGTTGAATAATATTATCTTTGGATAGGGATATGAAAATATTTTCCAATATTTTCTCATTTTTTTCATCACTAGTAAACATATTATTAAAAAGGAAGAAAATATAACATTTTCTCATATTTTATTATCCAATATTTTCCAATGAAAATTTTACAATCAAAGTAAACGCACCCTTATTGGTAAATCATAGTCTATATATATATATATATATATATATATATATATATTATAGGGAAACGTAGTCTTTATATTTGTACATATTACTTCTAATAAAAAAACCTAGCTATACATAGATATATTTTTTATTAATTTTATATCACAGTATAAAAAACAATCTCATGAGACTAATAAGTGAACTTTGTAAGAAGAATAACACATGTACATATTTTAAAAAGTTGTAAATTATACAGTAGAAAACGCTATATATTAATAGGAGCACCTTCTATGATTGTGCAAGTTAATAAATCTGTATAGTCTGTATATTTGTATATAGTGTTAATACTACATATGTCCAATAAAAAAAAAGAAGCAATATATAGATAATACTATTTTATTAATTTATATCATAATCATTATCATAAAACCATAAAACTAAAAATAGTTCATATTAATTGGCTTCAGAAAAAGAAAAAAAAAAAAAAAAAAAAGTTCATCTCTCTTCAAATTTTTTATCATGAGATTTGCCTTCATTCAGATTGACATTCTCCAAAACTCTGCAAATTTTCAGGTAATCTTGCCTATCCAGTCATCAGCTATTCAAAGAGAAAGGCCAAATATACATACACACATACATACATGTTATATGTGTGTCTGTTGATTGAATTGAAGTGAATTTTTTAATATGCATTCATGAAGAAACTGAGACGTTCTTTTCATTATATCAAATTCATCAAAAAAAATTATTTTTTCATCTCATGATGATTGTTCTGATCTTTCTCGCAAATATATGCATGCATGCACTCGAATGCACATGCTGATCCCATCATATAATGCAATCTTGGATTTATGTTGGATGCTTCTCTCTCTCTCTCTTGATCCCTAATTCCCACATATATATCATGATTAAGAAGATGTTTTTTTTTTCCTTTCTTATGGAATTGGTTATTGTCCGAATAAGCAAATGAAAATTTTGTGTTATGCAATGCACATATGATATTGATAAAGTTGAATTAGTGATTTCTGATCTATGAATGGAATCTTTTACTTGTTAGACACCATAGATGTCTATGCACAATATTAGTGATTTCTGATCTATGAATGGAATCTTGATATATTTGGCTTTGCTTGGCTAGGGGATGTAATCATGCATGGGAGCTACATTTCTTCAACTGTTAGATAATTGCATGTTTCAAGTAGGTAATGTCTATCAATATTCTTGAATTACTAAGCAACATGATATTAATTAAGCTACAATCTTGCATATTATTCATTAATTTGTTTGAGCTTTCTTGGCCATCAAGCAGCACCACTCATCCTTCTCAGATTTGAAGCTTAGCAATGAAGTCCTTTGAGAATCACATAGACCCCGAGAAACAAGAGCAACTGAGACTGGCAAAAATAGGTAAGTTTTCGAATCAACGATAAATAGCTCTAGTCTTTCATTTTAATGGAGATTAGAAGTACAAGAAAGCAATATTAAAATTTAAAATGTACAAAGAAGTCAAAAAAAAAAAAAAAAAAAAAAAAAGGAAAAAAACTGAGGGGTTTGTGGGATGGATGCAGATGTTGAGAATAAAGTGAGGAGGATTTTGAAGCTGGCAAAGGGCATAAATGGCAACAAAGAAGGGAACGTGAAGAAGGAAATAATTCATCTAGTTGAAGATTTCCAGCAGCATTATGAATCACTCTACTCTCTGTATGAAGACCTAAGAGGAGAGGCGAAGAACATCGTCCATGGCAGAGACGATTCGGATTCAGAGGTATACTATTCTCCGGTGGAAGGGATGCATAAAAACAGCAGGGAAACGGATGATGAAAGCTCGGATGTGGAAGACACAATCCTCAAGGATATACTAACTTCGTCTAGTGAAATAAAAGAGAACAAGTTTTTCAAGGATCTGAGGGTTGAAGAGCCAGAGATTGAGATTGCGAAGAAGCAATGGCAAGCGGAGCAGATGAAAGAGAGAATATCAAGACTGAAAGGCCGCGTCTCAGAGCTTGAATCAATATGCAAAGACAAGGAATGTCTGCAGCATGAAAAAGATGAATTGGAGGAAAGACTGACGAGTGAGACCAAAGAAAGGTGTATTGAAGTTGAGGGTCTAATGGAGCAAGTCGATTGCCTGCACGAGGAGCTCGTCTCTGTCACCACTCGCAAGGTTGAATTGGAGCTGGAACTCAACCACAAATACGCCAGGAGCGGGGACAAGGAAAGCTCCAAAGCTCAGGTAAAACATTCCAAACTCAACCAAGAGCAGATGGCCAAAACAAACCAAGAATATTCTAATCAATCCGTGCAGGAGCTGCTACGAAAGATGTCTCAGCTACAGACGTCTCTTTTGCTTAGCGAGAGGAAGCTGTCAGCTCAGGAGAAGAAGCTGAAGCAAAGTGAAGAAGATTCATCTGCTCAGATCAAATCCTTGAACCAAAAGATGAAGAATCAGCAAAGCAAGATGGAAGCCTTACTCAAGGAGAAACATGGCTTGCAGGTGGAATTGGCAACTCTCAAGACCGAGAAACAAAGATATTTGATGGAACTCGAGAAAGAGAAACAAGAGTCGTTGCTGATCAAATCCAAGATGGACAGAAAGAACACTGAACTCATCAACAAGATCGTTGATCAGCAGAAAACTCTGCTCGAGCTGGGGGAAGTGGTGAACAAGATGAGAGCAGGACACATGAAATCCCACCCCAACTTCCAACTCATGGAACATAAGATAGAAGAGATGGCAGAGGAGTTCAGGAAGCAGTTTGAGGATAAGTATCGAGCCCTCAGCCGTAGGATCAGGGCTGCAGAGAAGCTGCATGTTGAGAGCAAAGAGTGGTACCTTAAGACTAACGAGGACTTCAATCAACAACATAAGGCTCAACAAGGAGAGATTGAAATAGGACTCAGAAACGTAAAGGATATCTCACTCACAGCAAATGATGTGCTCCTTTCACTCGACTCAGTAGTCCTCAAGTTTGAGGAATGCAACGACAATTTCCTCACCAGGATATCTAAGACTTCGTGTGAGGTGAATTACGCCAAGGACTGGGTGAGGAGGAAGAACAGCGCGCTGGTGCAGGTGAAGCATGACCTAGACGACTTGCTGTTCCAGCTCGATGACAAGGAGGGAGAGATATTGGTGTTCAGGGATAGAGTTTGGAAGCTGGAAAATAAGATGAGGGAATTGGAGAAATGGATCAGGGAGAAAGATGAGGGAATGATACAACTCAGAGAGGAGAAGAGAGAGGCAATAAGGCAGCTCTGTGTTTGGATTGATTATCACCGTTGTAGAACGGATTATTACAAGAAAATCATCAAAAAGATGCCGGAGATAAATAAACAACGTCGGAGGATGGTGTCTTGACAATCTCACCATTTATGCTTCTTCAAATACATTACACATCAACTTTTTTAATGGTTTATCTATTTATGGGCTCTTAGAAGAATAAGAAAATTTAGGCCCCTGTCAAAATATCATAAGCAGCAAATTTGCTGCATTGATACAATCCTGTGGTTGCCCAATTTTTGTATCAAAATGTTTTTTACATTGCAATTGCTCTTCTTTCCATGTTTTTCTTGATCCCGATATGAATAATCTTATCTTCTTCAGTTGCAGAATAAAATCAGTCAAAACTAAATTCACTATGACATAATCTAAAATCAAGAACACCATACCAGAAATAGAATCCAAAATCAAGGAGCTGGAGACAAGAACAACTTACATCTTGATAATTAGTATTATCTTATTAGTCCCAATCAAAATCACCAAAATCCAGATCATCATTGTCATCGGAGCTAAAAATGTCAGCTTTGCTATTTTTTTGTATGACATAAACTAAAATTAAAACAATTCCATTTTCATATCTTATTCCAGCAACTGCAATATACATATGGAATATAGAATGAAAATAGTTCACTTCAAACAAGATGCGTGATAGGTGTTCAAAAATATGACCCACTATCAGAAATTTGATAGAGAATCTTGTGTCTGCAACGATGACTCCAAAGGCTCTGCAAAAACATTGAATTCAAAAGATTCTTATGATTTCTTTATCAACTTCGAGTCCACATTGATGTATCTATCTTTCTTCATTTCATTGATGTTGCTCAGCCAAAGCAAAGCAAAAATGGCGCTCACCAAACATGTCCGAAACGATAGAAAAACAGAGCTGCAAGAATTTGACGATACTAAAGCAGGTGTGAAGGGTCTTGTAGAAGCTGGCCAGCAAAAAATTCGTCGTATTTTCGTTAACAAGGAATCTATACCCTAGATTTGCATCTCATGATTTTTGTAAATCTTGGACTCTTTGAACTACTGTAACTCATATTTGTCGAATTCTGGAAAGAGATGATGTCGATGGTGGTTACCGAAAAAATCAGAGATAGTCGGTGAGAGAGCACAAACACTTTGAAGCGGTTGAGGCGCAACAACCAACTGGGATTTGAGGAAGAGATCAAGAGAAGGAGTGTGAAAATGAAAAAAAGATAGACAACAAAGTTTTTCTTTTCTACGTAGAAGCGCGGGCTAGTCCGTCTTATAATCATTAATTTTTATTATAGTTTATTAAAATTATATTTATGTAATTTTCATATAAAAAAATCGTCTCTAATTTTATTTAATTAAACTAATTTTGAAATAAACGACTCATTCATAAAACTGAAAGCTAAGACTAAAAAAACTGCCAAACAAGGTGTGAAGTTTGTCATATTTAAACGGAATAGGCACCCCACCAAACAAAAGCCCTTTATTTCTAGATGAAATTGATGATTTGGTTTGATCATCAGCGCACACACCATGATGCATTATCATTGGTTGGTCTAATCACCTTTAGTTGGAGGAAAAAAACAATACGACACATTTAAAAGATGTTTTAAATTGTTGAATGATTTTCATAAACGAATTTTGTCCACCTTGATGCATTTTAGATGAATATTCGATTTATCAAATTGAATGATTTTGTGTGAATCTTTGATTTAATCGTGAACCCTGAACTTGGATTATTTTCATATTTTAAATTAGGGTTAATAGCAGAAAAATACACGAACTTTCACCGGATTTGCATATTGCACACGATCTTAAAAAATAGCTCTAGAATACACCACCTTTTAATTTAATTGCAAATTGCACACGGTGAAAATTCTGGCAGCTCTTAAGTTTGACCGGCGATGACGTGGATAGTATTTAACGTTACATGGCATTACTCGTGACTTTTTTTACATGCTGGCAAGCCACGTGGGCAAAACGACGTCGTTTTGTCCAAAAATTAAATTATCTTCCTAAAAAATATATATGAAAAACAGATGGCCCCCTTTCTGCTCTCTCTCTCTCTCTCTCTTTACACAGATAGCTCGTTGGGAGGCGCCACCTCCTTCTTCCTCACCGGCGTTGCCGGCTTTCCAAGAACCACCTTGTCACTTCTCCCTTCTCTCGCCTCTCATCCTCCCTCTGTAACACACGCACAAATCAAACACTACCGTCGCGCACTGTCATCGCAGCCGCACACACCCTAGATCCCTGAATCCACCACCTCTTTCCCTTTATTTCCGGTGACAGCTCTGCCACTTCCACCCTTCCAGATTTGGAGCCGCCCCCTGCTTCTCCGGCGAGGAACACCTCTCCGACATCAACCCCTTCCAGATCTGAACGCCTCCCCCTTTTCACCTCCACTCAACCGCCACCTCCACCATCCATTCCTCATCGGCACCAGTGGCGGCGGTGGTTGGGAATGAGAAAACGAGGGCACCACCACCACCTTCGCCACCAATACCCTAGATCTCCAAATCGTGGCCTCTTGCCCGTCGATTCCCGACGACCGCACATCCGGAAGGCAACCGCCGTCGAGTCCAACCCAAAGCCCCCCCTTCCTTGATTTGAAGAGCTTTTAGCTGGGGTCCAAGAAAGAGAGGAAAATATGTGGAGAAATCAAAAGTTTAGTGGACTCTGTTTTAGGTTACATAAATGTCTGTTATAGTGGGTTTGATCAAAATTTTGATGGGTTGGAGGGTTTGAACATGCCGCTCGTTGATTTGATTAGTTTTTGGTTGGTGGGTAATGGTGATGAGGCCATGAATGCAGAATCTTTGAGGGTGTTTTTTCCACTCTTGAGCGATGACGTTGTAAACAGCAGGTGAGCGATGGAGGTGGTGGCGGTGACGGGAGCGGGGGTGAAACAGCAGGTGAGCGGGGCGGAGGAGACTTGGCAAAACGGAGGAGACAGGCAGCCCCAACTTTTTTTTTCTTTTTTTTTGTTATTTAAAATAATTGACAAAACGACGTCGTTTTGGGTGTTGTAATGTAACAACAAAACGACGTCGTATTCTTACATCGGAAAATCGTCCACGTCAACAAAATCCGACAGCCACGTCACCACCGATCAAGGTGGTAGTCAACGCGGGTGTAATTTGCAACTAAATTAAAAGGTGGTGTATTCTGGGGCTATTTTTTAAGGTCATGTGCAATATGCAAATCCGGTGAAAGTTCGTGTATTTTTCGGCTATTAACCCTTTAAATTATTATGTATATAGTTTATATATTTTCGTGTGAACCTTCAACTTAATAAGAATATATATATATATATATATATATATATATATATATATAGGGTGCCGCTCCAATGAGACGCCCTAATTTTAGTGAGATCCAGGGCAGGATCTGGTGCGTTTATTTTATCAATCCTATGGCTGATATTGTATCTGGAGGGTGATTTTTTTTCGCAGGGTTCGAATCCTGGAGGGAGCAGAATATTTTAAATTTTGTTATTCATCAGTATATACTGCATTGTTCATCAGTATATACGGCCCTGTTCATCAGTATATATGTCTTATTCATTACGATTTTTTTAAGTTTTATTTTTCATCAGTATATACATCTTGTTCATTAGATATACGTCTTGTTCATTAATGTTATATGTCTTATTCATTGTCCTCATGTTACACGAAAAATAGGGGGTCTCACTGGAGTGTGCCCCTATATATATATATATATATATATATATATATATATATATATACGTCTTGTTAAGATGTATATCTAACGATCAAGATGTATATACTGATGAAAAACAAAATTTAAAAAATTGGTAATGAATAAGACATATATATTGATGAATAAGGCGGTATATACTGATGAACAATGCAGTATATACTGATAAATAACAAAATTTAAAATATTATGCTCCCTCCAGGATTCGAACCCTGCAAAAAAAAATCTCCCTCCAGATACAATATCAGTCATAAGATTGATAAAATAAACGCATCAGATCGTGCCTAGATCTCACTAAAATTATGGGGTCTCATTGGAGCGCCCCTAATTCATATGTGTTCTACGTAAAATTCATACACTTTTCCTAATTCTTATTTCTTATTTTAAGAGGTGCTCTCACGGTAGCCCTCTGACTCAACCTAGAACACCTCTAGTTTGACTTGCAATAGAACAAGGACATCCTAGTGATGGTAAGTTGACCCAGTGTCATCTCTCAAGGAAGATCTTTAAGGGCTTTTAATTATGTCACAGGAAAGCAGTAAAGTTTGGAATCATTAACTAAAACTTGGAAAGTAAATTTACGTGAAATTAAACTTAACTAGGCAAAAAGGAATTATTAACTAATGCTTGTAATTTAAACTTAACTAAAAACTTAATCTTAAAATTATCTAGGCGAATTAAACTATGAAACCCTAGGCAAGAATTAACCAACTTAAAGTAAAGGAATTAACTAGGCAATCGAATTTAAATAACTTTAATTAAAATCTTCAAATCTAATCTAACTAGGCAGAAACTAAATTGCATAATCTAAAGAAAGCATCATAAAAACGCATAAACTAAATTTGCAGAATTTAGAGAAAGCATAAGTAAAAGCAAATAAATAAACTTCATTAAAGAAATACCGTAAATTCGTCTCGAGAAGTAATCTGTCACGTTATTACAACTCTAAACGGGAACTAATCTAAAACATGAATTAAAAGAACTATATACTAAACCAACTAGAACGGAAATCGAAACTAAAATTATGAAGCAATAAACCTAAGCTTTAGCTAACTTGGCGGAACTAAAGATTAGGGCACGTAATTGATCTAACTAAGTGCCGGAGGCAAGAGGATTGATTTTTACAAAGAAAACTAAGCCCTATTTATAGACTTCGAATCCCTATGGATCACCATGGAAGTTGCCATGCAAAGTAGAACTCGAAAGGCAATAGAATCGTGCATGATAAGGCAACTTTCCAGCTGTGACGCGCGCTCTGGAAATCATCTTCTCTCTGGCCGAATTCGGGGTTCTCGCCAGCGGAATGACGATCTCTCTGGCATTCGCCAGAGGAACGGTGAATTCTCTGCTATCGCTAGAGGAACGGTGATTTCTCTGGCTTCTCTGACTATTGAGCGCTGGACTTTACTTCTCTGATGCTGGCGCTTCTCGGCAGAGGAATAGGTGATTCCTCTGGCGCTTCGATTCCTCTGCCCTGATTTCTCTGGCCTGGCTTTGCTTCTCTTCCATGCTAGAATGTGCACAAACACACAATTCTTAGCCCAAACTCTTCACAATTTGCACTATTCATCTTGAAAACCTAAATCTTCTGCAAAGCATAAAATAGACCATAAAACACACCAAGTTCCAAAAGATTTAACTTAAAATAAGCACATGCAAACCCCTAAAATTAGAACAATTAGGCATAAATCACCCTCCCCTATATATATATATATATATATATATATATATATATATATATAGGCCAAGGTTCAATGAAGAAGGCCTAAATGTAAGAAAGAAGAGAGAAGTAATCTCATCCGTTGATATATGTTCACGAATGTTCAACGAAAAAATATGTTGAACATGGCGTGAATAAATCATGTCCGTTAGATTATATAAGATCAACGGATGAGATTTCTTCTCTCTTCTCTCTTATATTTAGGCCTTTTTCATTGAATCTAACCCTATATATATATATATATATATATATATATATATATATATATATATAAGGTTAAATATTCTAAAATTTTGGCTATTATTTATAGATTGACTAAACAAAAAAGTACTATTATATTTTTTTGCCTCTTTATAAAATGCATTTTTGTTAAAAACACATTATTGTATATATAAAGATGCATTATTCAGCAAGAAAATCAACTTTTGTCATCCATTTAGTCAAGATGTATGAACCATATTGATTCTTAGTTCCTACCTCCATCAAATGAGAACTATATATCTTTAATAAGAACTATATAAGAACTAATAATCATCCTTAGTCCATTTAATCTAACAATCTATGTATATAGTATCAAAATAAATCTTATCTTACGTGGTATCGTATCATCGCTTCATTCTAATTTTCCTCAATTCTCATTTATTTAATTTTTTTCTAAAATTTTAATCAATTTCCATATCTAAAAAAGAGTTATGTTTATATTTTATTTTATTATATAATATTGGTTTAAGTTTATCACTTCATACTCACTAATTAATATGTATATATATGATATATAATACATGTGTGTATATATATATATATATATATATATATATATAATACGCATATATGTACATAGTTTTAATTTACTAATTTAAATGACTAATTATCTATGTATTGTGTTATATAAATTTTTGTGTGTGTGTGATTTGAACCCTACATCCCCTTTTCAATTAAAATGAAAAGATGAATACTAAAATTGTGACGAATAGAGTACAATGGTACAAGAAAGACGTATATCTGAAAAGTCTTATGATCAACCATATGTTGGGGGGAAGGGGTGATATAGTACTCCCAGTAGCTTCGATTGGTTTAGCTTCGCTACTATTGCCTAGGGGCATGACTGTACACTCTAGATTCAGTATCCCATTGGATTGCCATGAAAACTCCACATGCAACAAGATCAATCCAGATAACGATTTAATTGGACTATTCGAGAAGACAAACCTTAATCTCAATATATAATTTAATAAATTATATTAACATGCATTATTTATTCATATTAATTCCATCCCCATTAACTGAATATTATTTTAGCATTAAGTAGGGATCAAGTGTTATTTTTTTATCTATGAATTGAAATTACAGAAGTACAATATCCAAGAAAATAACAGGATGAATTCGATAAGGTTAACTACAAAAGTTAAATGTTTGTAGAATTAATAATAGTGACAATAGGCAAAAGTGCTCACTTCTTAATAATATTGTATTTAATGTTATATTTAAATAAAAATAATTGTTTAATTATTTGATAAATGTATATTTTGGGTTTCAAAATACATATTACATATAATTATTTTTTCATAAAAAAATCAGGCAAATACCAAAAAATTTGGAGAATGGATAAATAAAGTAGGTGACGATACTGCCGGTGAAAGTCTTGGTGATGGAAAATCTGATGTGACATTATCAGAAGATATTCTTATACGAGATGCAACAAATTATATTGTAGCTATAGTGGAACACACATACGTACCCTTACGTAATGAATAATGCATCTGATCTAGAGTTATATTCGCCCCCACCAATAAGATGGTTGATACGATTAATGATTACGTCATGTCTCTAATGTCTACCAGCCTCGATGAAGAAGTATTTTTGGTTGAATATCTCAACACGATCAAGTGTCCAGAATTGACGAGTCATGAAATTAAATTGAAAAGAAATGCATAGTCATGCTTCTCATAAATAGTGATCCATTTGATGAGCTTTGTAATAACATTATGTTGATAGTAACTCAACTTGGGGAACACGTAATTAGAAGCAAACTCATTTCAAAAAATAAAGCAGGCAAAAAGTTTCCTATTGCTATAAATGATTATGAGATCATCGGATTTCACTAAATTTCATATTCGGTTCTAGAGAAGGCAATTCTCTGTAAGTGTTTGTTTTGTTATGACAATAAACAAGAGTCATGGACAATCTCTTCCGAATGTAGGATTGTACCTACCTACACTTGTGTTTAGACAGTTTAGTCATGGACAACTGTACGTAGCAATCTCAAAAGTCACTTGAAAAATAGGTCTAAAAATTTTAGTATGTGATGAGAATGGTCATACGTATGACACAACAACTAATATGGCATGTGATAATGTTTTCGATAAATTATGAAGCAATTACAAATTTAATAATTTATTCGGACTTTTTAAGTTTAAGTCACTATTGATATTTTTTTTCAGTGATTGGTTGCAACTACATAAATATAAATTAGGTAACTACCAAATAAATGTTGTAGTTTCTATTTTAAAATTTTGTGGGACGTCAATACTCTGTTTAGATATACATTTCATAAGACATCTAATTTAGGTCAATTTCAAATAAATATTACAATATTTTATTTTAAAAATATCTTATTCAGCATTTTATTTTAATAAAATAAAATTAATAAATAAAAAATTACATTAAATAATTTCACAGATTTATATAATAATAAATTCTCGTTGAATTTCGACAGGCTACTTACTAGTTATGATTAATAATTGAATCTTGATTTTTCATAAATTTTAACTCACTCATGCATGAATTCATATAAGTGACATATGCCTTATTCATACAACTAATTAAATTTTGCAAATATAATGTATTTATGTGCATAAAAATGACTATTATTCAAGAATAAAGTATTGCTTTACAAATGCCGTATTTATAAACTTTTTTCCAAGATTAATCATGTATGTCCAATCTAATTTTATTAGCGGTTGAAATTGAATTTTAATTTTTATTTCAAAAAAGAAAAAAATCTCATTATATTTATCTGGATGAGAGAATTGAGCACTAATCATTTACCTTTATAAATATGAGAAATATCAGCACACAATAAACTTTTGATAAAATTAATAATTAAATAAATAAATTTAAAGACTATGGATTCAAATTCAAAACCTTTGACCTTGAACATTAAACTATTAACTATTCTAAATTGTATTATTAACTATTAACTATTCTAAGGGGGGTGTATTCGTTGTAGATTTCCACAGACTTTAAAAAGTCCATGGAGTTTAAATTCCATGGAATTCACATAGATTCCAGACGATTTACAGACGACTTTCAAAGAATTCGTGGTTGGATTTGACCCGATTTTTACTGATTTTCGAAGAATTTGGGGGATAATTCTTGAATTGAAATCCATCTTTCTAACGCACGCTGAAACCCAGCACCGCTGGAAACCCAGCGAGCGCTGGGTTCCAGCGAGCGCTGGGACCAAATAAACACTATATAAAGGGCCAGCGAGCGCTGGTGCCCTAATTTCACTCTTCCCCTATCCAGCGCCGCTCCAGCACACCCCCCCCAAAAAATCACCTTCAACTACAATTTTTCCATACCACTACCCTCTAAAATCACCTTCAACGATATAATGGTCCGAACGAAGAACGTAAACGTCGGTAGAGGGGAGCTTACTTTGAGCCAAAGGTATGAATGTCCATTTGAATTGCAAAGCGAATTAGAGGGAGAAATATTTAAGAAATTTAACGAGAACGATATTACTCCTCCGCATTACTTGGATTGGGAGTTGATTACTGATTTGAATCTTGAGGAGCAAGTTGAGTTGTATTTGCAAAATCTAGGGATGAAAAAATATGCTAAAACTATTGATTTTTCTGGGTATGATCCTTTATGTTATGAGTTCATGACTACTGTGCAAATGGCTGGTGATATGCAATGGATTAAAGCTAGGATGTATGAGCGAGAGTATCGCATTAGTTTGGCTAGAATGAAAGCTGTTTTTGGTTTCAGTATTGGTGGATTATCTGATAAAACTCGGGGATGGAATGTTAATCAAGCGTGGAATCGATTGACTGATTGTGACAATTGGGATAGTTCGGGTATGCCTAGTGGGTACATTAAGGATCCGGCATTAGCTATTGTTCATAAATTTCTTGCATATAATGTGTCTGGAAAGGAGCAGGCGAATAAGGTTAATGCAGTTGAGGTATTTTTGCTGGAGTGTGCTTTAGATGGCACAAAAGTCTGCATCTCAAAGTTTATTTGGGCTGCTATGATTCGGGCGAAGAAGCGCCCTACTGCCCATGCTTCTTTCGCTGCTATTATCACTGGTTTGGCACACAAGTATGGAGTTCTTGCTGCGACAGAAGGGCCTATCCATGGTCAGGATGAGCTGGATGCTGAGTACATTGATTATACTGAGCTCAGAGCAGCTCAATTGATTTCTGACCAATACACGCTGGTTCCTCATGAGAAGAGGACTTGTGTAGTTAACTACATACACTCCGAGATTGCAGCAGGCCGTCGTCCCCGCATTGATCCTGGTGCCGGTCCATCTGGGACCGCCGGTGATGATGAAGAAGAGGAGAACGAAGAAGAAGCTGAAGAGGAAGCCGAAGAGGCAGATGAAGAAGACGAGGGGAATGGAGAGCGAGCAGCTGGTGGTTCAATCCCGAGAGACTACCATCAGCAGGTTCAGAATGATCTCACATCATTCCGTGCACACTTTGATTCATCCATGGGAGCATTCCGAGCTCATTTTGACTCATCGATGACATCAATGAGGAATTATATGAATGCTCGCTTTGATGCACAAGACCAGCAGATTGCCGAGCTGCAGCGCCAGTGGGATTCTTGGAGACCACGTTTTTGAGTTTTTATATTAATGTTGACATTGTTTTATGAGTTTGGATAATTTTATCTTTTGAACAATGATTAATGTTTGTTTTCATGAATTATGTTTGCATTTGATTCATGATTTTCATGTTTTCATTACATTTTAATCATGTCAAAGAATTATAGTATGATCATACAATTTTACATGAATATAATGTATGATGAACTGAAAATAAAAAAATATACAAAAATGCTTAACATAAGCACCCCAAAAAAAATGAATTCTACGGAATTGAGCATGAATTAGGGGGTATTTGTTTGGGATTTGATTAAAATCCATCCGATTCGAGCATTCTGAATTAGGGGTCCAGCGGCCGCTGGAAGGCAGAACTCGCTGGAAACCCAGCGAGCGCTGGGAACCCAGCGAGCTCTGCCTTCCAGCGGCCGCTGGACCCCTAATTCAGAATGCTCCAATTCTGTCGATTTTAATCAAATCCCAAACAAATACCCCCTAATTCATGCTCAATTCCGTGGAATTCATCAAATCTCCAACTATATACCCATAATTATATAATTCATGCTTCATAAAATCAACCAATATCCATTTAAAAAAAAACAAAATAACGTCAACATTCATAAAAATTCCAACATTGAAAAAAAAAACGTTAATTCAACGACATCCATCAAAACACCTCCCTAACTATTATCTTCGGTCTCCGCCTGTGTGTCTTGATCGGTTTCAGTTATATGTCTATTTTCCCACATAGCATTAGCAATACTTGCTCTCCATGTATTAGCTTCATTCCTCTGTGACAGCTGGCTTTGAGAAAGATAATCCAAAATGTCCGCATCGTTTTCAACATCTGCTGCAACATTTCCTTCTTCAACTTCGACTGGAAATTCATCAGAACGACACTCCTTTCGGAGAAAGTTATGCAATCCAGCACAAGCCAAAACTAACTCTGCTTGTGTTTGAAAAGGGAACGGAGGAGCTGTTTTGAAAATTGTGAAACGTGATTTGAAGATTCCAAAAATGCGTTCAATCACGTTTCGCAATGATGCGTGTCGAAGATTGAACAACTCATCTTCATTTCTTGGATTACGCCCGTCACCACCGAAATCTTTGAGATGATAACGAACGCCACGTAATGGAGCCAAAAACTGTCGACGATTGGCAAATCCACAATCTACTAGAAAATATTTACCTTGAGGCACGTGGAGTCCATTGGGTCTAGAATATGCATCACTTAAAATTCTGGAATCATGGGCTGAGCCTTCCCATCCACTAAGCACATAGATGAACTGTAAATCAAAGTTGCAAGCTGCCAAAACATTTTGCGAATTCACCCCATGACGGTTACGATAACAGCTCACGTCTTTTCCTATTATCGTGGCCGGGATATGAGTGCCGTCTATAGCCCCGATACAATCCTAAAATAATAGGTGAATGTGTTATACAGAAATCATAAATGTTTAATATAATACAAGAGCATAAATATTATACCTTGAAGTAAGGATAAAATCTTGTACTTTCCCGGATTTTAGCGGGTATTGCGCCAGTCGGCTTAAACATCATGTCCGGTGCTATGGTGTTCAATGCTCTCAAGATTTTGTTGAAATTCTGACTAGTAGCAAAATGCGAACGACCAAACCTTTCACGAACGTTACAATAACGATCGTTGTGCCCTACAATGATGAGGAATGTTGCCAACATTTCTTCAACAGTTGTGTATCGTGTATCATCCACATGGGCTTTCTCCATAATGATCTGGCATAATTTGATGAAGACGTCAGGATACATTCTATACAACTGTCGAAATTGGCTCGGATCTCCATCCATCATGTCCATAATAAAACGGAATCCTTTCCTAGTCTTTGGTCGTCGCATCAGAGCGTTGTCAGCAGTCGGATGATGCGTCATAATATTTCCCACTAGAGTGATAACTACCTTAGCTGCTTCCATCAGTTGCCTAGCATGAACAGGAAGTTCAATCTCCATCTCTGTTTCGATTTCATCATCAAGTTCTTCATCTATGTCTTCTTCAATTGCAATGTTAATTTTATCTTCATAATTCATGCTGCCATTTAAAACAATGAAACAATAATTGAAATAAGAATAAAAGGGACTCACAAAAAATAGCCTTTTAAAAATACTCATAAAAAACCATTCATTAATCAACAAAATAAAGTATTAAAACATAAAACCAACAAAACAATGTACTCATAAAACATAGTTCAAAAAACATGACTAAAATATCATCTATTTCCTAGTCTTCAATTCTATCCATCTTTTACGTTGAGGAACAGTCATTTTCATAAATCCATCTTTTTGTGACTTTGTAACAAGCAAGTCAAATGCTGTGTAGCGGTTCTCTTCACTCAAATCGGGTATTTCTTCAATAGCATCCCAAGTTGTAAAACTTTTTTCATTTTCTCTTTTCTCCATCATAGTATCTCGTTTCACGAAGAGGCTTTCAACTCGATCCATTGTGCTAGTGACTTTTTTAATTTGAACCAGGAGCTCCTGATGCGGACTATTTTCAGTGTGGCCTGAATTTGTCTCAAACTGGCCTCTGCTTCTCTTGGCGGGAGCTCTTCTCTGAGTGGACTCCACAGGCACTTCAGTGGGCTCCAAAGGTGATTTGGAGCCGGATAACGGTGGATCATCTTCACCCAGTACTACAAACGCCTCAGTAGCAGTATCGTAATTCAACTCCTCTATGGTTGGACCTCTACTTTCATCAACTCCTATTGTCCTAGCATCAGTAGCACTGCCAACTCCAATTGCGTTTCTTCCTACAGCCACACCGTTTCCAACAACAAGTCTCAAGTCATCATAGTCCGAAAAACTCCCAGTGCGTAAGTATGCATCTTTTGGGTGAGCCTAAAAACATAAATAACAAAATTATTAATTAACTATATTATTTAAATTAAATTGTGTTTAAAAAATAATTGATAACGAATTTACCTCTATATACGCATCCCATACTTCATCTGGGGCCGTGAATTTTTTGGTGTCGTTGTCATAACCAAAACCAGAGTTAGACTTCATGAGGTTTGAATACGCAGTCCAACGGCTCTTAAACCATTTGATACGACTTTGGTAGTGATTATAATTTTTATTGCACCTAAGTTTGTCATTCAGAACAGGCAATATTCTTTCCTCTACTGTTGCTTTGCTAAATATACCACTATTATCGCGCCATCCCCTAATTGCAGATTCAACCAGAATTCGTAGCAAGGCATCACTTTGTTCCTGTGTCCATGCTTCATACACTGCCCTTTTTTTGGATTCTTGTGGTTGAGAGTCTCCCATAATAATATTACTAGACATCGAACAGTACTATATGAATGAATAAAAATAAAAAATAAAAAACATCAACTAAAAACAAAAATCAACTCACATGCAATAGAAACACAACATACAGTTGCTAATAATTTATAAAGGTACAATATTCATGCTATAGAAAAATTGCATAATTAAAATACTATGAAGATATAAAATTTATGAAAAAAATACCTGGCTAAAAGGTAAAGTAGAACCCTGAACTCTTTTTTGAAGGCAGTAGGCGTCTGTCAGATTGTGGGGTAAAAAAATCGAAGACGGGTATTTAAAGGCGTTGCTGGGCTGGGCTGCCTGGGCCCAGCGACCGCTGCAACCCAGCGGCCGCTGGGAACCCAGCGCACGCTCAAACCCAGCGAGCGCTGGTCTTTCTCAACGTGTGCTGAGTTCCGGCGCTCGCTGGCTTCTTGGCCGCGGGCGCTGGAACTCAGCGATCGCTCAAAACTCCATGGATTTCAATTCTCGTGGTTCTTGGCCGGATTTCGTCGTGTGTATTTTTTTGATGAAATCCATGAAAGTCATTCCGGATTTGAAGTCAATGGAATAACGAATACACCTAGATTTGTATGGATTTTAAAAAGTCTGAAACGAATACACCCAGATTTATATGGACTTTTAAAAGTCTGGAACAAATACACCCAGATTTCTGCAGACTTTTAAAAGTCTGGAACGAATACACCCAGACTTTTAAAATCCAGGGAAATCTATTAAACTCCACAACTAATACACCCCCCTAAATTGAACATTAAACTATTAAGGCAACACACGCATACTCTGTCTAAATTGTATTATTATAGCAGTGAAATGTATTTGATTAATGATAATTTAATAAGAAAACAATTACAGTACTTTTTTTTAGAAGCAATTAATACTTTAAATTTGTGGGATCTCATGCAGTATTTTTGTATGTTTATATCTTGCTGAAAAAGAAGAATCAAGACATGTTCTCTTTAACGTAAACAATGTTTAATTATTTATTTGGAGAAGGAATTTTATTTATTAAAAATACCCACATTTATAACTTTTAATTAAAAATATCAATTTTATAAGAAATGAAACTTATGCTCAAATTAAAATAAAGGGTCTAGATTACCACTGGATATTGATGACTTTACATCATTTTTTTTGTGAAATTTTACATTTTTTTTATGCAAGTACAATTGTGTACAAAAAATTTAAAAAGAAGTAGGTTGTCAGTTGGAAAAGTATGTTGCCGTTCATACGATAATCTCGGTATAGATTATTTTTTCGATCAATAACCTATTTTTTCGATTGAAAAGTTAATTTAATTAAAGGAAAAAGTAGGTTGTAGGTCGAAAAAGTAGTTATCCGAGCGACAACTTATTTTTTCGATTAATAACCTTCAAATATTGATTGAGACATTAAAAATAATTTAATCAATTTAAACATAAATACAATAATCATATAAAAGGGGATATTTTATATTATAGTAATTTAAAAAAAGTGACACTTTTTTATTTTTACTCATTTGTTTATTTGTAAAGGACTGCTGATGACCTGGCTTTACATATAAGCACAAAAAGTATAGTGGCTGAAACCTGACAAATTATTGTGCAATAATTTTGACAGCTCCTCATTTGTTCCCTACACATTCTTCAACAGTCAGAATTTCAAAATTACAGTTGAAATGGCATTCCCGAAATTTCATGCAAATCAGAGGGTCAACTAAAATACACAAAAAACTCCAAACCTGTTGCATCATGCATCCACCCAATGAAATTGAACGCTAATTGGAGTGGCAGTCTCTGTTTATACTAGCAGACAAATTCACTTTTCCTCTCTCTCGCTCTCTCAAAAAGAAGGAGATTTATTAATATTCCTCCATTTTATTTTTCCCTCTGATTTTGCCAACTAGCACACCATTGGATTCTCCTATTCAAATTTAAATAATTTCTCACTCACAAACACACACCTCTCTCTCTCTCCCTCCCTCCATATCCCTCTCTCTTTCTAAAAGTTTTGGTGATTTCACAGTCAGCTGAGGCTGCCAATGCAGGAAAGTTGATTTTCGAGGTAATTTATTGTTTAATCGAATTAGCTCCTCTTTCTTTGCTTGATTAGCTTCTGCTATAACGAAATAGTATTATGTTTCCGGTCTACGTACGATCATTGATTGTTGTTTCGTTTTTGGATTGAATTTTCTGTGCTCCTGAATTATGAATTCTGATTAGATGAACTTCAATTTGAATCGATCGAATATATGTTCGGGTTTATCCGCGTTGAGTTTGCTTGTTTCTCTCTCGAACTGGATTGTGAATTCGTGAAGCTTTCTTCTTCATCATCAGTTGCGTTTCTGGCAATCGCTTGGATTCATGATTGATTTTTCCTTTTTTCGCGATGTCGATTTTCGCGTGATAGATCACGTTTTTAGGATAATAACGAGATGTGTACGTCTCAGACTCTTAGTGATAAAGCGGTAATATCTGGTTTATATTTAGTAGTTCTTTTCCTGTATTCCGAAGATCGTTCAATTTTGTAGGGAATCTAAGATTGTTTAATTGGATAAACATTTATAGTTTGGAAAACCATTAACATATAGTAGTACGTAATTGACTACTTCAAGTTAAGGATAATACACGAAGCATCATGAGAGTTTTTTTTTTTTTTTTTTTTTGAGACTAATTGGAAATTGAAAACAAGATCTTGTGGACGAAAATGCTAAATCGAGATAAGTATTGGGTTTTTTTTTCTCTTTCCCCCCGAAATATAAGGTCCGTATTTACCTAATGAGAGTTTATACCTAAGAATAAGACAATTAAAAAAGTCTTTTCGAATCACATTAAATTATAGAAAAAATTGATCCACTCAAAAAAAAAATGATTGCCCTATTATTCTTGTTTTTTCTTTTTACCTTTGCGACAAAGACGAGATTATGCAGACCGATGATCTAGATCATGTCGCTTTTGAGTATCAACCGTCAAATTTAGTGACTAATTCAATATTTTAATTTGAATTCTGAAAATTTCAATTTTCTTTGGCACCATAGAGCAGTTTTTATTAGACTAGAATAATGGAAAATGTAAGCAATTGACTGAAGGAGAGCGCTTTCGGTTTGTTTGGTGGAGTGGAAAATGATGGGCCACGTGTAGTATATAGTATCACATGGTCTGTCCGATCAGCATACATTAATATTGTCTGACTAAACAACTGCATTTAACTGACCCTCGATGAAGAATTTTTGTCATCTCCTCGTCACGTATGTTGTTTTACGGATTTGACTAAATAAGTTGGACGAATATTTCACTTATTAATAGGGTTAATGGCATGTAAATTACTAAACTATAGTCCAATTCTGGTCTGTGTACCGTACTTCAAAGTGTATTATGGAAATTCCTAAACTATTAATTTGATCTGATTTAGCTACCCCGTAAATTTTCCGGCGAAAAATTGATGACATGGACAACTGAAAATCCTACATGGATACGCCGGACCTAATCCTAAACACAGTCGTTTTATTAAATAAAAACGTTGTCGTTTATTATTTAATTTGCAGTTATCTCAGCCCTACCTCCATTACTCTCTCTCTCTCTCTTCCTTCAACACTCACGCACACTTCTCAGATGCCTCCTTCCTCAACCAATCGCCGCCGCCCCTCAATCTCCGGCGAGGCCGGACGGCGTCGGCTCTCCTCCCTGTCGCCTCTCAAGTATCTCTCTCTCTCTCTCTCTCAGTTCACGTTCATGCTGTCCACACTTCTCCCTCTCTTCCTTCTCGGCTCGCTTCTCCGGGGACTGCAGCAGCGGCGAACTGCCGCCACCAACTCACTCCCCGACTCAACCCCAAGCGCAAGACGCTCATATGAACAGAGTCCGCTCGACTCTCTCCCTCTCTGAATTGCACCCAACACCAACGGCGCCGCCTGAACACCCTCTGTCCTGCAACTCTCAGATCTGGGTGAAGGCGCCGCCCCACGAAGCGCCGCCTCTTTCCTCGGCGACGGCAAAGACGCCGCCGCCTCCCTCTACTCACGACACCCCTGATTCCCATGTTTCTCTCTGATCTTCAGCGACAACAGCTCACCGCCGCCACTCCGCCACTGGTCTTTCTCCCCCCCTCTTCCCCAAGTTCTCTTCGTACTCCGGCTAAAGACGACGAGGTCTCTCTTCCCCAAGTTATCTCAACCACAGTCCGTCGCCCTCAACTTTTCAAAGCCAACACATTCAACATCCCAACACCCACTTCCCGTAAAGGAATGTATGAAGAGGTACCTCTATTATACAAAAAAAAAGAGAATGAACATTTGGAAGTTGAGGTGTGCGGCTGGTACAAAATCTGTTGTTCTTGGCTGCCTTGAGTTCTTGAGGCAGTAAAATTTATGACTTGTGAATTTTTCGTATAAGAGAAGAGAGACCCCGTAGTCGGAGGGCTTCTTTGCGGCGAGGTCGTTTTGGTGGAGCATCCTGTCACTCTCATGGAATCTTGGAATGTGCAGTAATCGTTGTTTGGGGATGACGGGGTCTCGGAAAGGGCTTCTTTGACTGTTTCTTCGTAGACGGACGGCGGGGATTTGCTGCCGCCGTTGATTAGCGTGGAGTTGGGATTTTTGGGCGGCGGCGCAGGGGAGTTTGTGCCAGGCAACTGCCCATGGTGGTGAGTGGGGTGGCGTGCTAACTAGAGAGAGAAAAAGTTGGGTGTTGGGCTGAAATAGACACATGGACGCCATGTGTAGCTTTGATCCAGTTGGATGACACATGGACGCCAACATGGTTCCAGCACAACTTTAAATAGACACATATGTAGAATACCCAAAATACCCTTGCCGGAAATTGGCCGGAGTAACTAAATCAGATCAAATTAATAGTGTAGGAATTTCCATAATACACTTTGTAGTATGGTACACAGACCAGAATTGGACTATAGTTTAGTAATTTACATGCCATTAACCCCTTATTAATATGTATGATCATAATTATTATTAGCGTGACTTATGAAAATATGAGACGTGTGTAGATTAATACGCACGTCTTATATAGTGTATGAGATCATAAAGTGTCGACTCTCCGAATTCTCATCTACAGCTACAGACATGTGCTACCTTACTACATGTTTCAGTGTAATTGCTTTTAGAGGAAATTTATAAAAAAATACCACCTTTTAAAAGTGATATGTTTTTTAACCCCTTTTTAAAAATAACTCTTTTGTATATCAAAATGAATTAAAAGACTAAAATACCTTTTACGGTCCCCACCACTTTAATTTTCGCGCAACATTACACGTGCCCACGAACATGATCACGATGGTGAACACAATCATGATCACGATCGTGCCCACGATCATGATGATGGACACGATGGTGGACACGATCGTGCTCATCGTGCCCACGATCATGATCACGATGGTGAACACGATCGTGCTCATGATCGTGTCCACCATCGTGGACACGATCATGCCCATTGTGCCCACGATGGTGGACACGATCGTGCTCATCGTGTCCACGATCGTGGGCACGTGTCATGTTGCGCGGAAATTAAAGTGGTGGGGACCGTAACTGGTATTTTAGTCTTTAATTCATTTTGGTATGCAAAAGAGTTGTTTTTAAAGAAGGGCTAAAAAATATATCATTTTTAAAAGGTGGAATTTAAAATCTTGAACCCCTGCTTTTATCAGTAATATATTGGAAGTATGAAAATGCCACAAGGAAGACAAAAAACCTCAATGCTTTTTCTATTTTCAACTATTTGAAAATATTCGAAACAGTTGAATATAAATCAAACTAAGCTTTGAAAAAACTCTTGCAAACAGTCATAGAGGTTATTCACTATGTTTATTAATAACCTGCAAACAACTTACAACCCAACTTAATTCTACAATGACTCACTTTCATGTACACAACCTTTGTACTTATTCAAGGTAGAATGACCAAAAGAGTTCTCTGAGAAAGGTTTGACTTTCCAACAGTGAACCCTTATGGCATTTAAGAGAGAGGGACCTGTGCTGTGTAGCAATTCTCATCACACAATTTTATATGGCTCAGTAAAGATATGTGCAACAAAAGGGTAGGTATATATATACTGGTCAAAATTATAACTTATTTTTAAGTGGTAGATGGGAACTGGACTACTATAGTAGTATCTACTATCTAGCAATATTTAATAACAGAACTTGACTGTAGGTCGGCTAGGGATTCGCACGATATTTTTTAGTTGTGGAGACTAAGAGCATGCCGTTTCTCCTTCAAATTCATTTTTCATTTACAATGTAATTAGTGGTTTTGATTTAGGGGATGATCACAAAGGTTTGCTTAGGGGCTTATTTATATATAAAAAAAATAGTGACTTTCCGAACTGTATAAAAGTGGGTCCAAACAGTGAAAATTAAGAAGCTTATTTGTAAAAAAAAAAAAAAAAAACGTACGCCAGTATTTTGTTCTTCACGTGGATCATACATAATTTGATCTAAACGTATTGATAATACGAAATAAGTTATCTGTGAATGTAGAATAGATGTATTTTATAATAAAAACCGAAAAGATTCATGTTAAAGGGGGAAGTAAAAGAGGCCTAAGATTTAAAACAAGAATATAGGTTTTTGAATGAGGTAAACGTAACCACATTTGAGTCCAATCAGGAATTCTAGCTCTACTCTATACTAGTCCTCATCGTATTAATGAAGGTGGAAGTAAAATAAAATAATATACAGAGGAGCATGAAAAGCATCGAAAATCATTTCATATGAATTAAGAAAACAAATAGTTTAAATGTCCGATTCAACATTTCATGCCATGTTCTTCATTTTGGGCGTTGTTTTTCCCTTCTTTGTCTGTAAGTATACCTTTATCAGCTTAATTGTAACACTTATATCATAAAAAATTATTTGGCCGGCAAGTGAATGTCATATTATTCTATTTCCGATTGATCCAAAATCACGGCTCAAACTAAGGGGATTAAGTATGGATTACACTACTAGATTTCCAGTTGTAACGACAATATGATTGTTTTTATTAAGCGTCTCATTGCATGTTGCTGTATCTATTATAATACTTTTTGTACACCACGTCTGCAATTATAGATTAAAAAACTGTGGCCAAATATGCTTAAGCATGCTCGTAAACTGTGGCCAAATATGCTTAAGCAGCTTCTCTAGACAAAATCAACCCTCATTCTTTCTAAGAGGACTTGTGATCTACCATACAGGTAAACTGCTTGAGAACACAGAAAACATGCCCAAGCATCGGTGGCGCGAATCGGTGAAAACCTTTTTTGGGAATCATGTTGATCTTGAAAGAAATCAGGAGCTGAAAGAAACCAAAGCAGGTATGCGTTTTTCTGATAATTTGATCAAACTGTTATAAGCATGCATGATGTTTCGAAGGCTGTACTTCCTTTCCTGAAAGCCTTATTGATTACAGAAATCGAGGGCAACGTGCAGAAGATCTTAAAGGTTCTTAAAGAAGATGATGAGAAGGAACCACTGGCTAATCTTGTTGAGGATTTCCACAATCACTACCAGTCTCTATACGCGCGTTATGATAATCTGACGGAAGAGTTGAGGGAAAAGGCGAACAAAAAACATGGTAAGGGCGGTTCCTCGTCCAGCTCCGATTCCTCAGACTCGGATGATTCACACAGGGGAGAAAGAGGCTCAAAAAATGGTGTGGATGAGCATGAGAAAGCAGCAGCTGTCAAGCAAGAACTGGAAATGGCTCTTTCCGAGATTGCTGACTCGAAGAGGAAGCTGGCAATCACTGTTTATGAAAAGGAAACGCTGCATCAGGAATACCAAAATGCTCTAAATAAAACCAAGGAATCAGAGACTATTATAGCCGAGTTGAATTCTAAAGCTGAAAAATTGGAAGGCGAGAATTCTAGACTTTTGGCTGAAAATACTGATGTGAAATTGGAACTGGAGAATTCGGTTAAGCTACAAGCCGAGTTGAACCAGAAGCTGGAAGAGATGAAGAGTGAGAGAGAAATCCTGAGCATCGAGAAAGATGCAGCCGCTGCCAAACTCGAAGAGGAGAAGGATACGGCTGACGAGCTGAGAACCATCAATAACCAGCTGCACAAAGAGAGAGAAGCCATACAGCTGGAGCTGGAAGTAGTCAAGGGAGAACTCTCTACTTCAATGGAGAAACTAGACTCAGCAGAAAATGAAATCAGTAGGCTGAGTGAGATGCAAGACGTTGATACAGACGAGAGAACTAGCCTTACCTTAAAGATTTTACAGCTTGAAGATGACATAAAACAAGCTGAGATCAAGTTTCAAGATCTTGCAAATGAATCAAGCCAGTTAAGGGGACAATTGGGAGAGAAAGAAAGGGAGCTTTCAAGTCATCTGGAGACTCACAAGGCTCACAAAAAAGAAGCAAAAGAAAAACTTGAATCGGCGGAAAGAGAAAAGGCCAAGGTAAATCAGATGCACAAGGCCTCTCAAGAGGAGAACAGTAATCTCTCCTCAAAGATTTTGCAGCTAGAGGGAGAGATCAAACAGGCTTTAACCAAGATTCAAGATCTTATTGCTGAATCTAGCCGGTTGAGGGAAAATTTGGCTAAGAAAGAAAGGGAGATTTCGAGTCACCTTGTGATTCACGAAACTCACAAAAAGGAAGCACTGGAGAAACTGGAGAAAGCAGCAGAAGAAATCACTAAGCTTAGTCAGATGCAAAAGGCTGCTGAAGAGGAGAATGCTAGTCTTACTTCAAAGATTTCACAGCTTGAAGAAGACATGAGACAGGCTGAAAATGAGATTCAAGATCTTATTACCGAGTCAAGCATGTTAAGTGAAAATATGTCTGAGAAAGAAAGGGAGCTTTCAACTCACCTTGATATTCATGAGGCCTACAAAGAGGAAACACTGGAGAAACTGGAGAAAGCAGAAGAAGAGAGCACTAAGCTTCGTCAGATGCATAAGGCTGCTGAAGAGGAGAATACTAATCTTTCTTCAAAGATTTCACAGCTTGAGGATGAGATAAAACAAGCTGAAAACAAGATTCAAGATCTTGTTACCGAATCTAGCCAGTTGAGGGAAAAATTGGCTGAGCAAGAACGGGAGCTTTCAAGTCACCTTGAGACACATGAAGCTCACAAAAAGGAAGCACTGGAGAAACTGGAGACAGCAGCTGGAGAAATCACTAAGCTTAGTCAGATGCACAAGGCTGCTGAAGACGAGAATAGACAGGCTGAAAACAAGATTCAAGATCTCATTACCGAATCAAGCCAGTTGAGTGAAAAATTGGCTGAGAAAGAAACAGAGCTCTCAAGTCATCTCGAGATTCATGAGACTCAAAAGAAGGAGTTAACGGAGAAACTTGAGACGGCAGCAGAAGAAATAGCTAAGCTCAGTCAAAAGCAAAAGGCTGCTGAAGAGGAGAATACTAGTCTGTCTTCAAAGATTTCACAGCTTGAGGATGAGATTAGACAGGCTGAAAACAAGATTCGAGATCTTATTACCGAAACAAACCTGTTAAATGAAAAATTGGCTGAGAAGGGAAGGGAGCTTTCAAGTCAACTTGAGATTCATGAGGCTCAGAAGAAGGAACTAACAGAGAAACTGGAAGCAGCAACAGAAGAGATCACTAAGCTTAGTCAAAAGCAAAAGGCTGCTGAGGAGGAGAATACTAGTCTGTCTGCAAAGATTTCACATCTTGAGGATAAGATAAAACAGTCTGAAAACAAGATTCATGATCTTGTTACTGAATCAAGCCTGTTAAGTGAAAATTTGTCTGAGAAAGAAAAGGAGCTTTCAAGTCAACATGAGATTCATGAGGCTCGGAAGAAGGAACTAATGTTGAAACTTGAAACAGGGGCAGAAGAAATCGCTAAGCTCAGTCAGAAACAAAAGGCTGCTGAAGAGGAGAATACTAGTCTCTCCTCAAAGATTTTGCAGCTTCAGGAAGAGATCAAACAGGCTGTAAGCAAGATTCAAGATCATATTACAGAATCTAGCCGGTTGAGGGAAAATTTGGCTGAGAAAGAAAGGGAGCTTTCAAGTCACTTTCAGATTCATGAGGCTCACAAAAAGGAAGCAACGGAGAAACTGGAGACAGCAGCAAAAGAAATCGCTAAGCTGAGTCAGATGCAAAAGGCTGCTGAAGAGGAGAATACTAGTCTCACTTCAAAGATTTCACAGCTTGAGGATGAGATAAGACAGGCTGAAAACGAGATTCAAGATCTTATTACCGAGTCCGGCATGTTGAGTGAAAGTTTGGCTGAGAATGAAAGGGAGCTTACAAATCACCTTAATATTCATGAGGATTACAAAGAGGAAGCAACGGAGAAACTGGAGAGAGCAGAAGAAGAAATCGCTAAGCTCAGTGAGATGCAAAAGGCTGCTGAAGAGGAGAAAGCTAGTCTTACCTTGAAGATTTCACAGCTTGGGGATGAGATAAGACGGGCTGAAAACAGAATTCAAGATCTTGTTACAGAATCAAGCCGGTTAAGTGAAAAGTTGGAAGAAAAAGGGAGAGAGCTTTCAAGCCACATGGAGATTCATGAGTCTCACAAAGAACAAGCATCAACTCGTGCAAGGGAATTGGAGCTGGAACTTGATTCATCACACATGCAAAGAAGAGACATTCAGAAACAGAAAGAAGATGAAATCTCTGCTCTTCTTCAAAAACTTGAAGATCAAGAAAAGTCATCATTAGCCCAAATAAATGGTCTAAATGAGCAGATCAACGATGTTCGAGCTGAGGCAGAGTCCTTGCGGGCTCAAAAGGGTGAGCTGGAAGCACAATTAGCACAGAAAGAGATTGAAGCCTCTGCTCAAATCAAGGACTTGAAAGATCATGTCCATGAAAAGCAGGTGGAACTGGAATCCTTGCTCAGTCAAAAAATGGAATCAGAGATGCATCTTGAAAAAAGAGTTAAAGAAATCTCTGAGTTCCTATTCCAGATAGAGACTCTGAAAGAAGAGCTGAAAAATAAAAGCTTGGAGCTAAAGGGGAACATTGAAGAAAAGGAGACTCTTCTGGAACGAGTCAAAGATCTGGAACTGGAGCTCAACACCCTGAGTAACCAGAAACACGAACTTGAAGAGCAGTTAAGGAGAAAAGGTGAGGAGCTTAGTGAGTTGCAAGAAGAAAAGGGAAAGTTGCATGAAAAAGCTGCTGAGATGGAGAGAGCATTGGCTGAGAAAGAGAACGAACTATCTAATTTACTGAAGAAGTCCGAAGATGGAGAGAGAGAAGCGCTTGCCCGGATTGCAGCATTGACTGCAGATGTAAGCAGTCTCCAAGAGCAATTGGATTCTTTAGCTGCTCTAAAAAGTGAGGCAGATATCATCCTCGACAGAAAGACTACAGAAATATCAACAATCCTGCTACAGATTGAAAAGCTAAGAGAAGAACTGTCAGGCAAAACTGCTGATGGAGAAAATTTACTTAAAGAGAAGGAGACTATGACAGTGCAGCTAAAAGATCTGCATCTAGAGCTGGAGACTCTTCGTCAACAAAAAGGTGAAATGGAAGATCAAATAAACATCAAACTTAGTGAAGGAAATCAGCTGAGGGAGGAGAAGGGTGGCCTAGAGAGCAAGATATCTGAATTGGAGAGGACGCTAGCAGAGAGAGGCGATGAACTCATCGCTGTGCAGAAAAAAATGGATGATCTGCAGAATGAATCATCCACCGAAGTTTCTGCCTTGAAAAAACAGATTGACACTTTACAGCAGCAGCTGGAACTGCTGGAGTCTCAGAAGCGAGTACTGGAAATGGAAATTGAGAAAACCAAGCAAGAGGCTGCAGAAAACTTGGTTCTCGCTGAGAACAATAATGCCGAATTAGTTAACAAAATCAAGGAGCAGGGAGAGAAACTGCAAGAACATGAAGACGTGTACAGCAAATTGTGTGAGGAGCACAAACAACTGGAAATTCAGTTCCAAAGCTGTGAAGAGCATCTAAGATCATCTGAAAAGAAGATAGAAGAGGTGACACAGCAGTTTGAAATTGACATGTATGCGAAAAATCAAGAAGTGAATGAGCTGGAAGAAAACATAGAAGGGTTAAAGAGAGATCTCGAAATGAAAACAGATGACCTCAGTACACTGGAAGAAGATGTTCGGAACATTGAGGTCAAGCAACGGTTAACAAGCCAGAAGCTGCGTGTCACAGAGCAGTTGTTAGTTGAGAAGGATGAAAGCTACTTGAGAAAGGAAGAGAAGTTACTGGAAGAGCAGAAACTGCTAGAAGATAGAGTTGCTACACTTTCAGGGATAATTATCACCTATAAAGAGGCTCAAGTGAGAGTGGTTGGAGAGATATCAAAGAAGGTGAACGACACTTTGACAGGCATAGATGCATTCAACATGAAGTTTGAGGAAGACTACGGCCGCATAGAGTCTCGTATCTATGAAATAGTGAACGAGCTCAAGATCTCAACGAACTGCATCAAAGATAGTAACATCGAGAAAGATCAGCTGAGGAAGGAAATTGCCATTTTGGCTCAGCAACTGAGCGATGAGAAAGGTAAAGGGCTGCACCTCAAGGGAAGGATTGGTGAACTGGAAACTACATTGACAAAAGACGAGGAGGAAAAGGACTGCTTGATCAAAACTGTGAGAGAGAGGGAAACGAAGATGGGAAAGCTTGAGAAAATAGTAGCAGAAAGGGATGAGAAAATGGGAGTGTTGGAGTTGAAGATGAAGGAGAACGAGGCCGGATTCGAGAGCTTGATTGAGGAGAAAAGAGAGGCCATAAAACAGTTGTGCATATGGATTGAATACCACCGCAGTCGCAACGACGAGCTTAAAGACATGATCGCCAAAACAAGAAGAAGGTAGATCTCTGCTTAGTGCATTGAGAAAAATTTACTCTCTCTATGCATTGTTGTTATACTATTTGAGTATTTTTTCCCTGCTCTTTTTTTTGGTGTGGAGGAAAAATTTCTAGATATTGTTGTTGTCAGTAACCATATGAAATTTTGATTTTTTTGGGGTAAAGATAGGGTGTGTATAGGAAAAATTATTCCGGTTGTTATTGTTTCTATAGTCATTCAGTTTAATTTCGGGTCTCAGTTACAGAGTACAGCAAATATTTGCTTCGTGATATTATCACAGAGCATATTTTGTAAAGTAAATTCCATAGAAGTGTGGCTTATTTCTTCTCTCATAAATGGTGATTTACTCAGTGTATCAAGTTTTCCTGTATTAGTCCAAGCAACTTCTCTATTCAATGAATTCTTGCCATCTATTTCAGTATCAGTTGCAAATTAAGCAGCTTGTCGCTACATGTGATGTATCCAAGAAAAGATTAGAGTAAAGAGACGGACCATCGATGTAAGGCGTTGGATCTTACAAAGATTCCCGATTTCCTATACATGAGTGAAGAATATTCCAACATATCTAAAATGAAAGTTCAATAAATATGGTAGCACCTTTAATCCGATATTCTCATATCTACTCCAAGAATGTCCTTAACCACCTCATAAGTCACAAATGCAATCGCTATGGAAGGGACCACCTGAGAGAGAGAGAGAGAGAGATGATTTTTTACACAACTCAAAATCTAATGTCTTCCCAAACACTCACAAACTGTGTTAAGCTCAAGCAACATGAAATTAAGTTTTATTTTTTTTGTGGTTGAATATCAAACAAGATTCTGTAACTTCTCTGTTGTTGAGGCTTTTGTTGTTTTGGAACGGATCTTATTCTTTTCTTAGGCGCTAGCATGCTTTTCATCTTAACCTTTTTGCATTAGAATAAACCAGAAATGCTAAGTGGTGAACCTAGTAGAACATGACTGCATTAGAGAACTAACCTTGACAGAGTTTGGGCCCAAGCCTTTGTACAGTGCCCCAAATCCCTCATACCGAACTGTTTTCCTAAATGCATCTACCATTCCTGTATATTCAAGTGGCACTCTCGTCCCATCCCCAGTGACTACAGAGGCGGCATCTTTCCAGCCCACCATCTGCATTCTTCGACGGATGACATCAAGAGGGTATGCAACTGTCTGTCCAACAGTTCCGGCAGCAGCGCCACACGCGAGCTTTGTGATCACACTCAACTCAGAGTCTTCTACTAGTCGATATGGTTTGTTTTTTATCAACCAATCTTTCAAAGATTCATATACAGCAAAATTGAGACCTACATAGGGTACCTGAAAAAATGATGCGACATGTATTGAGGCTTTTGCTTTTGCACTTTAAATTTTGCAAGAAATCTCAAATAAGCCCGATGCTTAATGATTGAGTATAATAACTTGAAATCGCCACGTACCACTCCTATAACAGAAGGAAGCCACCCTTTATATAAAGCACGAGGTCCTTCTTCCACGGAAACTGTTCTAAGACCATGAAAAATTCCTCTATAGTGTGATTTGTCAGTCTGCAGCAAGAGTTGAGGCTCAAGCTCATCACTCAGAACCTTGATATATTAGATAGAAATAGAGGGGGAATATAATCGGTAGGAACTGATATATCTCAGAAATACCTGGACAGTAATCCGACCTCGTATCATGTCCATGGGGTAAGTTGCTGACATGGCAATAATTCCAGCACATGCTCCAGCTCCAAGACGTAGAAGTGGAGTGAGCTGAGCATCCTCTACAAATGGAAATGGAGGCATGTGAAGCGAATAGTTTCTTGGCTTTCTATATTCAAGCTAAGAAGAGAAAACATAAGGTGAACAGATTTTACCATTCCCGGTTTGCTGACGATATAGCCATAATATTCCCCTGTGTAAAAAGATTGGAGTTAATTAAGAACTGAAAGAGACATCTCAGTTTAGGACATAACTGGACAATTATATAACTCCATGAAATAATTGGAAACATTTATTTTTATAGTCAAAAGATAAACAATAGATTGGTAACTTAACCTACCTTGATGCTTCCTCATAACTGAAGAACTTGACAGCTGAGTTTGGAACAATACGGGCACAATTAGTGCCATTTCCTTTGTACAATCCCCTGATACCCTCTGTTCTCCATATGTATTTCAATCCCTGAACTGTGCCATTATACTTTATGTTGTGTGGATTTTGGACCTGTGCTTTTCATGAGTAGTCAATATGTGACAAGGTCAACTGATGGAAAATTTTCTGAAAACAAATTCAGATAGAAGTGGAATAGTATAATTGTTTTTATCAAAAGGCATCTAGCCTTACTTTGTTTGCATCTAGCCTTAAAATGAACAAGAATAAGATATTCACAGTTCAAAAGTACAAGTAATGTATTCAAATTAATTAAACCTTCCCCAGAATCAAGCTAGTGGCTTCGTAAATTTTCTTTGTATGCAACTTGCTTGTTTCTCTAGTTCTTCTTGAACCGATGCCCAAATTTATAAAAACCAGAAATGATTGGATGCACTTCCCAACCAGAAAACCTCACCAAGCTTGAAATTTAACAATAAGGACGAAAGTGCATGTTGGAAAAACAATTTACTAACTTTACTATGAAGTATAAAATGTAGAAAAGAACCATGTAGCACTAGCACCTATTCAAGCTATGGAACAGGTAAAAGAAATCAAGTATGCTAAGGAGCCTCCAAATAACGACCTGAAGCAAAATTTTCAACCGTTCCAGGGGAGCAACTGCAGTGCGTGACCTGTGACACGAGGACCATTGAATTGTTACTCAAAGAGAACTGGAAGAGAATGCATAAATATCCTCTATAACAAGTAGTCTTCACTATGGGATACAAAGAATAATCAACTACTTAACATCAGAACCATAAAATCTAGAGTTAATGATCAAATTTTTGAGCACCTTCACATTATAACCTCCTGGATTATCATCCTTTCTCACAAAGTTTCGTGTTCGCCCTTCCTTTTACTTTTTATGATAAACTTTTTTTTTTCAAATTAATTTTATATTTCAGTCTTAACCAACAATACAGAACAAGAAGGGGTTATTTTCCTTAGAATCATAACCTTTATGCCATTCTGCAATTAAAGCCTGACTTTGTAATCTTTTCAATAAAAACGCCATCTTTGACAACTTTTGCAAACAACACCCAAATTTTCTCCAGTGAAACTTGTCCTAGGTGTCCAGCATTCCATGATTTCCATCCCACGTGCTCACTGAAGTGTACAACAAAAATGACTTCGTTTGAAGAATACATTAAAACGACATCATCTGTACACGATAAACACTAAAACCACATTATTTTGATTATAAAAAAATCCCTAATTTTCTAAACTTTGTCTTCTTTCACCTTGGAATATTTGTGAATAACCAAAAGTAGTAAATGCTGTGTTTTTATTGAAACGATTACAAAGTCATGTGATTCATGTTGCAATTGTGAATAGCCTAAATAAGAATCAATATATAGGTTGTAAATTCGTATTCACTGTCATACACATACTAAAAGAACTCCAAAATAGCACCTAATTTTGGTAATGTCCATTCAAATTCCAATTAATACCTATGGAGCACCTGAATAATCACGAAATTCAGAACATACACAACTAGGAAACAACAAATAATTCGAAATCAAAATACTACCAGATAATCATTTCTACAAACATAAAATTGCGTAATTTTATAATGCAGAAGTTATCTTCTACGTCAACAATCACAAATTTAAACGAATCATATCATTTGAATCACAAACATAAGACCTCTCCAAATGCACAACTTTTTGAGCCCCCAATGCATGTATTTCTACATCTAAAAAACTGCGTCTGCGTAGCATAATCATTTGAATTTCTAGAGAGAGAGAGAGAGAGCTAACACTCCACCGGCGACGCCACCTGCGACGAGAGATTTAAGAATGCTAAGAAAAGTGCGGCTCGGAGTTTTAGGCTTTGACTCCTCCGCGAGAGTTTCGGTGGTTGAAACTGCTGCGCTCTTCTCCGAAGCCATAGAAGTGAAGTAGGCAATCCACCGGAAAAGAAGTAGAAGTTCAGAGTAATGTCGCCGGAACCATAACTGAGAACAGCGGGCGCCGTGATTGCGATTTCTCCGGTGAAAGAGACAAAAGCGCGGGACGACGAATTTGGAGTTAACAGTGACAAATGAATGAAGCTAAGAATTGATTCCCACCGGACATTTTATCGTTGGTGCACGTGTGAAGCAAATAATCCCGCACGTGTGAAGTTGCAATTAAGATTTCTCACCTAAGATTACATGCTGCTTTGTTAGTTGAAAGCTGTATAACCGTAAAGATTTCACAATTTTTAATCCCCCCCAATTAGGCAATTATTTGTGGGGATATAAAATTATTAATATACACAGACACAGTACTCCCTCCATCCACA
Source organism: Salvia miltiorrhiza (assembly GCF_028751815.1). Lineage (NCBI taxonomy): Eukaryota > Viridiplantae > Streptophyta > Magnoliopsida > Lamiales > Lamiaceae > Salvia > Salvia miltiorrhiza. The sequence continues at coordinate 44,681,328 of NC_080391.1, forward strand.
AACAAAGTCTTATTTGAGGGTGGATGAGTTTTTATTAAGTTATTAAAGAGAGAATATATTGCCATAAAAGGAATGAGACACTTGTATTGGGACGTCTCATAAAAAAAGTGGGACATTACTATTGGGACGGAGGGAGTATATGGTAGAAGATATGATGTGATGGTTCAAAAAGTAAAATGAGACAATTTTTCGTGAAAAAAAGGATAAGTATGACTCTTTTTCGTGAACAGATGAAGTATATGATAATTATTGATGATATAAGAATATATAGTTTCGTGTTTTAATTTGATATTATTAATTATTACTCTCTTCATCCCAATTTTTAGTACTCCCTCCGTCCACCAAAAAAACTCCTACTTGTCCTTAAATATTTGTCCACAAAATAAACTCCTACTCTGCTTTTTGGACAATTATACCCTCTCTTACTTTTAAAATTACTACACTTTTACCTATTGGGCCCACTTTACTCTACCATTACTTATGTAATTAGTCTCCCTTAAACTTATTATTATTATTATTGTTGTTGTTGTTGTTGTTGTTATTATTATTATTATTGTTATTATTATTATTATTATTATTATTATTATTATTATTATTATTATTATTATTATTATTATTATTATTATTATTATTATTATTATTATTATCCTTTTTTTTGAAGGCTTATTATCCTTATTATTATTATTATTGTTATTATTATTATTATTATTCTTATTCTTATTGTTATTGTTATTATTCTTATTATTGTTATTATTATTATTATTATTATTATTATTATTATTATTATTATTATTAACATTAACCTTATTATTATTATTATTGTTATTATTATTATTATTATCCTTATTATTATCCTTATTATTGTTATTGTTATTGTTATTCTTATTATTGTTGTTATTATTATTATTATCCTTATTATTATTATTATTATTCTTATTATTATTATTATTATTGTTATTGTTATTGTTATTATTGTTGTTGTTATTATTATTATTATTATTATTATTATTATTATTATTATTATTATTGTTATTATTATTATTATCCTTATTATATTTTTCTTATTATTATTCTTATTATTGTTATTATTATTATTATTATTATTATTATTATTATTATTATTATTATTATTATCCTTATTATATCTTTCTTATTATTATTCTTATTATTGTTATTATTTATTTTATTATTATTATTATTATTTTTGTTATTGTTGTTGTTGTTGTTGTTGTTGTTGTTGTTGTTGTTGTTGTTATTATTATTATTATTATTTTTGTTGTTATTATTATCCTTATTATTGTTATTGTTATTGTTATTGTTATTGTTATTGTTATTATTATTATTATTATTATTATTATTATTATTATTATTATCCTTATTATTATTATTATTATTATTATTATTGTTATTGTTATTGTTATTGTTATTGTTATTATTATTATCAAATAGCTAGTGAAAGATTAGTAAAAGTAATCACAATACATAAACACTACCCTTTTAGTCTTTTACACCACCTTTTTCAGCTTTCTTAGTCTCCGTGCCGAACCCCAACTGAGAGTTTTTTTGGTGGACGGAGGGAGTATTTATTTTAGAGTGGCACGAGTTTTAATAAAGTGGTTGAGTAGTGTGTTGTGAGTGGAATAAGGGTCCCACCTTTTTTATGTGAGTGTTAAAATAATTAAATTGGAGCAAGGGTATCACGTACTTTTACTTAAAATAGAAATTGATACTAAAATGTGGGACGACCAGAAAATAAAGTTGGGATGGAGGGAGTACTATTTTATATAATATGGTACGATTCTATGTCTTGAAATTATTGATTTCATATATCATAGTGTAATATTATTAACTGATGAAATAAATATCAACGGAATAAATAAAAATAATAAATAACACTAAGATTTACGTGGTTCGATCATGAAGATCTACATCCATGGGAGGTTGTCAGAGTTTTTACTATGTTGGGTGAAAATTTACATGTACAAAATTGAGAGATCAAAGAGAGTCCTTTAAAATACTTACAAGAGCCCTATTTATAAACTATAAAGTAAACTTGGACCCTAAGGCCCATTAATTCAAATAATTAGGCATAAGCCTTGTTATATTAATATTTGTTAAACCTGACCCAAAGAGATGTGCATAACATTATTAATCTTCAACAATTTATATATATATATATATATATATATATATATATATATATATAGGGAGAGGTTCAAATAAGAACCACTAAATAAAATTAGAATAGAGAACCATTTTAAACCATTCGATCATCAAGATCTACGGTGGATGCATCATCTTGGTGGATGAATGCAGATCTTGGGTTCGAATCCTGAAGGGATCAAAAAATTTATTATTTTCGGATGCATTAAATTTAATAGCGAATGCATTAATTTATATAGTAGATGCATTGATTTTAATGGTTCTTATGTTCTCACGATAAGTGTGGTTCTCACTATAACCGCACCCTATATATATATATACAGTATACCCACATTATAGTATGACACCAAATCTAAAAAAAATTATTTTATGAAAATTTAACTTACATTTAAGAAAAACATATTTTCTAATATACACTCAAATGTATGTATCAAACGGTCTAACCTGCAATCCGACCCGGAGCCCAGACCCGCACCACCTCCCCACCTTAAACCCCAATTTTCCCCATTTTCTCTCCTTCTCCTACTTCCTTCGCCTCTCTCTCTCTCTCATCCCTTCTCTTTCCCTCTCTTCTCTCTCCCCACACTTCCATTTTCCTCACTCTCCAGCTCACACGACGGACAACGAGTTCACAGATTTGAAATTCGAAAAATGTGGCGAGTCGTTGCTTCGGATTTATGCTGGCGCAACACAAAAATTGTCTGATCTACGTGCAAGGGTCGAGAGGGATGTAGTTGAAATAAGCATTGAGCTTGAAGACTTGATTGCAAGCGCTACTCTTTGAGTGAAAAATGTTGGCAAATAAACCTTTTCTCTTAAGTCCCCTCAATCTTATGGCTAAACTTTTGGTATTGGGATTTTGATTCTCGTACGTACAATTCACTCTAAACTAAAGAAATTATAGATTCCTCTACTTTTCATTATTACACAAAAAAAAAATTATGCATTCATTAAGCTGAATTTTGAAGTCTTGCGTGTTCATTATGTATGTGGCGCAGTATAAGCTTAAATTACCTGCCTGCATTAATGAGAAACATTGGTTATAATTTAGGGAAAATGATTAAGTCTTTCTGGTGCAATATGATGTACTATTGCAGCTCTGTATATTCAGTTTTATTGCATATTCTTTGACTTATTTCGTCAAGTAATTATTATCGTAATAAACAATAATTATTAATATTGGGTCCCACAGGGACACTGAACTGGTGTATGGGGAAGGGAATACACCAATAGACTATTTTTTGACTTTTGAAAACTGAAGTCCGTATCAATACTGATAATGACGAGTGTAAACTGAAGAGTGTAAACTGAAGTGATGTGATCAATGTAAAAGAAAGACTAGTTTAATAAAGGGGTTAAGACTGTTACTGATGATGAATCATCAGTTGAGTAACTTCAGTTTGTGAAACTGGTCAACAAACCGATGTTCAAATAAATGATCAGTCTTATCAGTTTTCGAGATCAGAGAAGTGTTAGAAATCTTACTAACTATCCTAAGACTTGTCAGTTAGACTGATAACACTTGAGCGGAAACGATTTATCTAAATAGCCTTTAGTGAATCAACTTGTCAGTTTTAGGGTTTCTCCTTTAAGTTATCAGTTTCAGTATACGCAAAAAATGTGCAGAGATAATGAAAAGAAATATTGAAAGCAATAAATAACACAGAGAATTTTTATGTGGTTCGAAAAATACTTTCCTACGTCGGCGGTCAATAGATCACACTGACAATCGATTCGGCTCGTGCTTACGGGTGCACAACAAACCTAGCTTGTGCTTACGGGTGCACAACAAACCTTGCGACTGAAACACTCGTTTCAGTGTCAACACACAGGGTTGGACTTCACCTTCTTAGCTTTCAAATGCTAAGAAAACAACAGTTTAGCTTGCGGGTACTAAACAACCTAAAGTCAAGACACTTGTCTCGAACTCTCTCTCAAACTCTCTTTTCTATCTTTAGAAAAGGGTTCGAATCTCCAACAAAGATTACTAAGAACAGACTCTCAAGTAATCGAAATTCTAGGCTAAGGATGTAAGAAATATTTGCCTAGACACACTAAGAGAATGTATGTATATCAGGTATACTGATGTTTACAACATGGGTTATTCTCTTCTTTGATTCAAACTTTTTGCAAAGAATGAGGTTGAACTTTGAGCTCTATTTATAGGCAGCGTCTGGAGAATAGATCTGTTGGAGGAGGTCCTTCTACATTTTCTGTCGTTTGACTCATATTTGAAATCTTGCTCAGGTGCTCAGTCTTCATTATCCTAAAGTTGAAAGTAGGTAATCTTCGCATTAAATGCATCATCTTTTGCATTAATTGCATCTTCTACTGGGTGTTTGCAGCTTACTTTCCACGTGACTATGATTAAATTGGGTGAAACATACTTAAATTCAAGTATCAGTCCGTATCGAGTATATCAGTCCGAGGTTTCCTTCTGATACTTAATTTTAGTATTAGTAAATGCTTGATTCACGTGGCGTACACTAGTGTTTCCCTAACACTGGTACTTCAGTAAGAATCCTTCAGTTGCTTCAGCCATTATGATTCAATTGAACTCAGGACTTCAGTCTTCAGTCTTCAGCTCTTCAGATCTTCAGTCTAACTACAAAAAGAACTCTAACACTTGAGTTCAAAAGAGTTATAGTCTAGAAAAGAAAATCTAGGTGTTTTGGGATCATCAAAACCAGGGATAGAATATTTCCATTAATTTTCCAACAATTAATATGAAGGAAAGTAATGTTTCAAAATTATTACAATTATTTATGCATGAGAATTTGTAAGTTATTTGGTCAAGTAATTATTATCGTAATAAAAAGAATTATTGATATGAAGAAAAATAATGTTTCATAATTATTACATTTGTTCACAATAATTATCACTTTTATTCATGATAATTTGTACTTTTAGCTATTTGGTCAAATAATTATTTTTGTAAGAAAAAGTAATTATTGATGTGAAGAAAAGTAATGTTATTTTTACTTGCTAGAATTGTATTTTTAGCTATTTGATCAAGTAATTATTTCCTTAAGAAAAAGTAATTATTGATGTGAACAAATGTAATATTTCAATTTTTTTCACGACATTTGTTATTTTTACTCACGACAACTTGTACTTTTAGTTATTTGGTTAAGTAATAATTGTCGTAAGAAAAAATAACCATTTATATGAAGAAATGTAATTTTCTTAAAAAACAAAAATAAATGGAAAAAATAATAAAAAAATGCATAAAAGAAAAAAGATGGAAAAATAGAAAAAAAATAAAGAAATTCTTTGGTAAAGTAATTATTATCGTAAAAAAAAAATAATCATTGATATGAATAAATGTAATGTTTCAAAAATATTACCAAATAAATAAATCAAATGCAAAAAAAAAAAGGAAAAACACTGTCAATGAGTTACAAAAAAAAAAATTAGAAAAAAACACTACCAATAGGTTTTGAACCCTAGTGGAAGGCATAGTGCAAATGATGCCTCAACCATTACACCACATTTCATTTTATATTTAATTATGAAAACACTTATTATATCACCATTCGCGCCCAGACCCGCTCGACCCGACTGATGCATACAACTGGTCTGACACAAGACCAACTTTAAGAAAAATTATGTTTACGAATAACAGAAGTTACTAATATTAATAAGACACGTGAAAATGTTCAAATAGCGTATGTGTGTGGTTGTCATACATACCAAGTTTTTGAGATGACAAATACTATGAAATATTTATTTAATAAATACTGCATCTGTCTTGTAAAAATAGTCTTATAAAGGATTTACACATATTTTAATAAAAGTGAAATGATTGTGCATCAGGTCCAACCCGGACCGATCCGGTAGGACTGAAGACTTGAAATTTTATAAAAAATGGACCGACTCAAACAGTAGAAAACCTTAGGCCGATCAGACTGAAACTGAACATCGGGTCTGATTTTGATCGAGTCCGACCTGTCAGTAATTTTCAGATGATATATTTCCTTGTTTTACACCTAATTTATAGAATTAACTCATGAAAAATAAACTTAAACACGTATTAATCTAGGATCTTACCTCGTCAGTCCAACGACTGATTGGAGGCCAGAGTTGTGGAGGCGGGAGGTTGCTGCCTACGTGACGGGAGACGGGAGGCTGCTACGACGTGAGGACAGGCTGCTGGTGGCGGCGAGTGGCGACGGTCTGCTCACGTCGTGTGCGGACCATGCAGCTGCGACTATAGGATGGTTTTAGAAATGAGGAAGTCGAATGAAGGGTCCGACTCCGATCGAGATTGACTGAGAGGCGATGGGTTCGAGAATGAAAGATCTAGGGTTTTTGTTTGGGTTGGGTGAGGCGGCGGCTTCAAAGACAAGGGAAAATGAGGAAATCTGACAATTGAAATGAATTGAGAATAACTATTCTTTTAATTAATTATATATATATATATATATATATATATATATATAATACATGTGCGGGTCGGTCCGGGGTTCGAGCGGGTTTAGATTCGGACCGACACGTAAATAATTTGGTCCTTAAAAAACTGCCCGAGACGGACCGTGTGGGTTTCATGGACCGGATCGACCCGTCCCAAACCCGTCCGTCCAGGTCAGTTCAGCGAGTCTGGTCCGATTTTACTCACCCCTAGTTAAGTATATTATGAGTGAAGAAATGACCACATCGTAAATTTAGTGCTAATAATGATAATTAATTATATTGTAAATGGAAAATGAGGTCCACCATATAATAGAAATATAAATGATATATTGTGGGGTAGTATCCATAAATAAAATATGACTACTTTTGTGGACTAAAAAGAAAATTAGAAGAAAAAAAATTCCAGAACGCAGGGAATATATACAATATACAATTACGAAATTTACTGATATATTTATTTCATGTAAGGAAAATTTTCCAATAATCCTAAGATTTGGGGTCAAGTGCATTACAATCATATCAATTACTATATTTTATACTCTCCCTTCGTTCATAAGAAAGTATCACAATTTTCATTTTGGTTCGTGTCATAAGAAAATGTCACTTCTATTTTGGAACATATGACTCCACTTTATGTTTTTAATCACAACCACTTATTTCTACATAATCCCACAATCACTCATTTCCACTTAACACGTTATTTATCAATTTTTTCTTAAAAATTTGTGTCATTTCGTATGTGATACTTTCTTGTGGGATGGAAGGAGTATCTCTTTTTGAAATTGATCCAAAGTGTAATTAAACCGACATTAATTGAACCAATTTACAGTTAAGTAATTCATCAATCCCATCATCATTTTCAGAGATTACTCTACTTTTCACCTATACTAAAATATATTTAATGTTCTTTAAAAAATATTCGAGGAAGAAGCCCCGGCTAAGTCCATGTCAGCAGCCGCGGTAAGACGGGGGCATATTATTCTTATTTATTATTTCATATTTTATATTATTTTTATAACTATTATTTAAAGTTGTTTTAGTAAAATAAAATTTAAAAATAATCTAAATTAAAAAATAAACCACTCCAAAAAATTAGAAGAATAATTTGGTGGGATTGAGGGAGTAATTCTGTTTGTGTTTCTGTGTATTAATGAGCATCGCAACATCAATTTAATGGTTAGTAAAAGTAGGTAGAAGCAGACCCGAATCGGTCTCTGAATTTGGGGTTCATTGATTCAAAATAAATAATGTTCCAACTAACCACCCTTACCGGTAAACAATATCTCACAGCCAATCATCGCATTCCATGTCCATTCACAAACTTTAAAATTTAAATTAAAGCCACTAACATGCAACCAAGTACAATACTAAATTTCAATAAATATATATGGTATGGTTCGGAAAAAACCCATAAATAAGGAAGAAATTAATCATGAGTTTTGGCAATGGAGCAGAAAGATGAACAAGTGTGGGATTGCGGTAGCCCTTTGTACGATGCTTATGAGTTGGTTTCACTAACAAATATCATCGAGAGGCACATGATGATGATGCCCTCTACATCTCAAATTTCCTTCATTTCCCAAGAGGAACTCGTTGAGCAGGAGGCGGAGGCGAAGGCGAAGGCGAAGGCGAAGGCGAAGGCGAAGGCGAAGGCGAAGGCGAAGAAGAGATTCGTTGCTTTTCAGAAGAAGGAATCAAATTGGTTCATGACCAAATTTTCTGGTATTTTTAGTCGAATTAGTTTGATGAAGCGATTATGTATCACGTATGTATGATCGATATTCAGCGTTTTTCTTTTTATTTTTGCACTTATACTTCATAAATTGCGATCGTACGTGATATTATCAAAAGGAAATAATTGATTTATTTTGATGGCATAATCTCTATAATTTCTTTGCTAGGTCTAGGTGATCTTTCATTTCATGTATAGCCTTTTTTTTCAAGTTTATATTGATATTGAATTTGTTATAAGTAGAAAAGAGGCTAAGATTTGACTCGGGAATCCTAGAATTAATTGTTTCATTCATTCACTATCTTTAATTATGTTTCTATCTGTCCGGCTGTCCCTATATATATGTATATAGGAGTGTTTACTATTTTAGCTATATATCTTGGTTTCTGATTTTGCGTATTGGAACTTGTATAGTATATAGTATTAAAGGACTCTTATTTGTATGCTGGTATTATCACATGTTTACCCTGATGAGAAGTGCAATTTGATTAGCTCTAGAGTAAGAAAATATATAATGATATAGATAGTCAAATTCAGTTATATATCCAGTTTGAATTAATTATAAGAATAATTGTAGAGCTAAATAGTAATAAAATAAGAACATTTACCATCTACTCGATGGAAAGTTGTAACTAAAACTTGAAAAGGTGCGACTACTAGATTGTGTTGTATAGCCCACAAAGTTAAAATTGAACAACTTATAAAATTGGGTATTTAATTGTTAAATCCTAATTTCGCATGCATCAAATATGATTTTTTAGCAAAGTTTGTGTATTTTAACATGCAATTTTCCCTAATAAAATACGCAGCTAACACGATGCAATTGGTAGCAAATAATAAGTCGAGTATCGTATCCACAGGGACAAAAAAATCGAAAACACAATGAATAGTCCACATAAGTACTAAACCAATATCGAGGCAAACAACTAACGGATGATGATGAGCTATAGCTAGACTAAAGTAATGAAAATAAATGAAGTCAGTCGATAAGAATAAAAATATTGATGTTAGGTTATGCAATTACATTAAATAAATTTACATAATTAATCTTTTTTTAGAGAAGTTACATAATTTACATAATTAATCTATTAATCAAAATTGTCAGTTTAATCCAGTTCTGATGAATGTTCACAAAACTCACTATATACTCTCGCTAGATTAGTCTATGATAGTAGAATAATATAGTCTTTATTATCACTCGTAAGTATCAAGAAGAAATATACTAATTCCCAAAAACTAACTTCCAAAAGCACACTAAACATAGCTTCATATGATCCACCTATCTTCGTTAGGTCTCAAGGTTAAAATCATATCACACATTCTTGAATCGGCTAAACAGTTATCTCTGCTAGATCTCAAACAGAATAACTAAACATGCAAATTATTGGTCAGATAATCCACTTTTTTTTTATCAGCAAAGAAGGAAACTTAAATAAACCAAAGAAAAAGCGTACGGTACCAGCAGTACCAGAGAGAACAAAAGCATCAAAGGACCTCAAAAGAGAGGGAAAAAGAAGGAAACAGGGGAAAGGAACGAAAACGACTTCACCCCGAGCAAATTGCTTGCTCAAGCCATGATCGGAAGTCCGAAGAGAAGATTTTCAGTTTAAAGACATTCTTCCAGCTCCACAACATTGTCTTAATATCGACAATCAACTTTTCTTTACTCCAAGAGCCTTTGTTGAAGATACACTCGTTCCTCGTTTTTCAAATACACCACACTGTACAAATCCAAACACTTGAGAGCGGCTGTGACATTCCTTTAGTCCCAAGGCTCGAGAAGGCAAGGAGGTGATCATTTGCGCAACGGTGCAAGACCGACTGAAACCCAAGCCATTTGAGAAAATCAAACCAAATATCCATAACCTTGTGGCAAGTGAAAAAAAGATGATCCATTTCTTCAAGCTGTTCCCTACACCAAAAACAATCTGAGTCCGGTGAAGGAATCAGAACCTGTCTTTTCTGGAGATTATCGCATGTAGCCAGTCTCCCCTTGAGAATTCTCCATGCAACAGTCTTCATTTTGAAGGGAGCCGGCGCTTTCCAGATAGTTAAAAACTCTGATTTTTCCTTCGATTATCCCTTGGAACTTCAGCCACTCGAAAAAGTTGATACGCAGAGCTGACTGTAAAGATTCCACTATGGCCTGGCTTGCATCTCCACCCATCTGGCTTACCTGCACTCAAGGGAAATTTACTGATACAAGAAAGCAGATCATAGAGTTGAACCACCTCCCGATCCCGTAAATCGCGGATCCACTCCAATCTCCATTCCCAATCTCCCTCATTCCAAGCCCCCATCTTGTTAAGCATACCCCCCTTAATTATGTATCAGATAATCCACTAGAGATAAGCACCAAGAATCGTAAACTAAAAGACAATAAGGTATCAATAAATCAATCATATAAATTCTCTTAATTATGTAAACCCTTGAATCAGAAAAAGAATTAGCCAAACATAATTAAATAAATCAAAGACGTAAATTAAAGAAAACCAATGGATTAATAGTCGGTAAATCAATGAGAAATTTTCATTTTCTGGTTTATATCATGACCCTAAAATTTGACGTCCAAATATAACAATTTTTAATTAATCGTTTTTTTTTTCACGGCGAGAACCTCCGACCAAATTAAAACTAACGTGTCTCCTATATGGCAAAATCGAAACCGATGTGTCAATTTATTAGACAAAACAACATCATTTTGTTAATAGTTAAAAGAGATTATATTTAATTAGAATAATTAAGAATAATCCTAACACATCACCCTTCCCTCCCCCTCCCCACCCATTGCGCAGAGTCGCAGACCCTCCCCCTCCATAACCACCCCCTGCGCGCCCCTGCATCTTCTCCAGCCACCGACGGCGGCGACGGTGTCTTCTCCAACCTCTTGCACCGCTGCATCTTCTCCAACCCCGCTGCGACATCGACTGAGCTCACCTTCTTCCCACTCTGCTTCCTACACAAGACAAGCAGTAGCAACAACAAGAGAAGCAGCCCAACAATGGCGCCACCGGAGAGCTTTATCTTCTTCCCCCTACAGACGGTATCCAGAGCTTCTTCTTCTTCGATTTGCACACAAGTCCTTTTTGAACAGAGCCCTAGAAATGATTCCTGCGATATTCGATTTGCAATTTCGTTTGAAATTTCAGAACAAAGCCCTAGAAGGTGGCTGGACTCCAGAATTTCGGATTTGCAATTTTTGATTTTCTGATTTCCTTCATCAACAATTTCCTTCATTTGCAATTTCAATTACGAATCCACATTCGAATTCTTGACTCTATTTTCTGCTGCTTCACCAAAAACCTCTACCCCTAGGAAGCCGACGTGGGAGCAGGGCCTTCAGCGAGGGTAGGGGGAGATCAGTGAAGGGTTTGAGAGAGAGAGAGAGAGAGGAGTGTATGTGAGAGAGAGGAGTGTGAGAGAGAAAGATAGTGGAGAGTACGTGGGTGGGTGGGTGGGATTTGGCATTTTTGATGCCACATTGACATTTCGACTTCCACGTTGATGGTCCGGCTGTCAAATCATATTTGATTTGGGCGAATTTATAATTCATGGGACAATTGCGAATAAATTATAAATGGAAAAAGGGGCAGATTGGCCCCCGAAGTAGTAGCCCCTATAGCGTATAACTCCTCTTATTTACTGTGTGTGCAACTAAACCTTGAACTCCGAGAAAAATGTGCAAATTCCCCCTCTGACCTAACACCGTTAAGTGTCCGTTAACGTTTGGGTTTAATTGCACCCTGTACTTCAGGGGTGGATCTGCATCTTAATTTTTTATTTATTTTTTTAATTTCAGCAACTCACCTTCGACATCAACTTAACCGTCCCCCGTACTCATCGGCTCCAACTTACACTTTGTCAGCTCGCACGCACTCAATCTCTTGATCGTCGACTACTTACCGCCGACATGCACTAGCATCACCAACTCCAGATGTGGACCTGGATAGAATCCTGCTTGGTCCAAATCCATATCCGTATTTTTTTTACTTAGGTCAGGATCCGGTCCAAATTCATTAGATCCAAAAAAACGAGATTCATGTCCAGATCCATTAGATTCACAGGGTCTCGAGTCCTGACCCGGATCCATTCTTTTTTCTCTTTTAAAATAAATTTACAAATATTAAATTAACCAAAAATAAAATCATAATTATTATCTAGAGTTTTAATAATTATTCAAAAATAAATAAATAAAATTTAAATATATATTATATAGATAAATATATACACAATTAATATCATAAGATAAGCCTAAAAGGTTAAGGTGTTGGAGGAGATGCTGTTGTGCGGGGCGGTGAAGAAGCTGGTGGCGTTGCTGCATGTAAGCGGTGGGCAGTCGACAACCAAGAGATTGGGCGCGTGCGAGCTGACAAGGTGCAAGTCAGAATCAATTAGTACGGGGGCAGTTAAGTTGATGCCGGAGGTGGGTTGCTGAAATTATATAAAAAAAAAAAATTAAGGTGCAGATCCACCCCTGAAGTAGAGGGTGCAATTAAACCCAAACGTTAACGGACACTTAACGGCGTTAGGTCAGAGGGGGGAATTTGCACAATTTTCTCGGAGTTTAGGGGTTTAGTTGCACACACAGTGAGTAAGAGGGGTTATACGCTATAGGGGCTGCTACTTCGGGGGTCAATCTGCACCTTTTCCCATTGTAAATTGATGTATTTGGACGTCAAATTTTAGGGTCATGGTATAAACCAGAAAATGGAAATTTCTCATGTATTTACCGCGCTATTAACCCAAAACCAATTGAATTAATTAAAGCTGATAAAACCCAGAAAGAATTCAGAATGAACAGGTTTTGAATCTTCAATCTAAGCAGAAAATAAATCTAAGTTATAAAAAAATGTGAAAACAATAAATTCTAAAGTTAGAGTGTGAAAAAGGTTGTAAAAGGGTGTCCCATAGACTAACAAATGGACCTTTATATAGGCACATGAGAAAAATAAAGTACATAATTCGAAAATACAGAGAAAAACTCAAATCTGAGCCAAATATGGCTAATATCAACGACCGGGCGCGTAAATCGCGGAGTTATAATAGCTCTGCTTCACAAACTCAGTGCTCGTCAAAAAACAGAGACTTTGGTGATCAACTCGGTGATAAACGAGATGGTCGCCGCGTTTCCACTACTGTGCGCGATGTTCTTATTTTAATCATATCTCTCTCGTTTGAACTCCGATTTGCAAGCCATTTGCGACCCACCCACGAACTTGTATCGAGATTATTAAAGTACGAGTCAAGTATGTCATTTCACAAGATAAAGTAATTAAAGCATTAAACAACTATCAAAAAACTCAATTCTTACAACATTGACATCTAAGAACATATAAAAAATAGAGTGTTATGAATTAATTACAACACGAGAGCGAGAGCGATTATGTCATGTCAATAATCCTGCTAGTCATATCAGTAATAAATCTCTCTCGTTTGAACTCCGATTTGCAAGCCATTTGCGACCCACGAACTTGTATCGAGATTATTAAAGTACGAGTCAAGTATGTCATTTCACAAGATAAAGTAATTAAAGCATTAAACAACTATCAAAAAACTCAATTCTTACAACATTGACATCATAAGAACATATAAAGAATAGAGTGTTATGAATTGATTACAACACGAGAGCGAGAGCGATTATGTCATGTCAATAATCCTGCTAGTCATATCAGTAATAAATCTGACAAAACATATGCTTGAATCAAATTTAACCAATAATTCAATAATTAGCGCTCAAAACATAAAAATTTACATGTAAAATTAAAATTTGATAAAAATAAATATTTTGGTTAATTAGGCAATTAATGTTGCCTGACCCTGTCTGGTTAAGAGAACTTAAAATAAGAATCAAACAAAGAGTTCAACAAAGGAGGTAAAACCTCAAAGTTGAAATTGAGTTAATTGCGATATTGATAATTTGATACGTTATTAATTTATTCCAATATATTCCTTTTCCATATTTCTTTATAGAATTTTTTAGACAATTGTGCTCTCAAATTTTCGCCCCCCATTAGGAATTACTTTTAAATTATGTAAAATTAAAATTTGATAAGAAATGTATTTTAGTTAATTAGTCAATTAATGTTGCCTGACCTGTCTGGTTTGGAATTACTTTTAAATTAACAATACCATATTTTATAATTAAAAAAAAAAACTATATTTTTTTCCTTTGACAATGACATTAGTTTCATTTATAAAAAGTAAAAGTAAATAACCCCCCAAGCCTATCAATCTATCACGGTATTAGCTATACCTTATTTTCATTAGATTTTTGAAAAATGAAGTTTATTTATGTACTGGTCTTGATTTTTCCAAGGTTGGACTTATTCTAGTTCAGGAGGGCCTATGAAAGATAAACGGAGACTTGGTTTCATATCGTAAAGATGCCGTCTGATGGGTCAAAACCTTAAATGATTACGACGCTCTTTTTAGTTTGAAAATCTCAAATGATTATGACACATACCATGGAAAAATAAATTATTTAACATCATTGAACTTTTAATACATTTGTTGTTATGCGACTTATTTTAAAGTCGGAATAAAATATTAATTTATATAAAAATGTGTTATAGAATTGATACACAACACAATTGTTAAAAGGTGTTATTGTTGAAAAATATTCTTAATTTGCCAATTTTCTAATTTATACTATCTTATAATTTGATAAGAAAATACACTAATTTTTAATATAATCGTAATTATAATATGACCTTATAACTTGACCAAAAAACACATCAGTTTTTAATTTAATCGCAATTATAACATGACCTTATAATTTATTATAATAAAATAAAACGAAAAGAAAAAACAAGGTCAGATTATAAGGTCATGTTATAATTGCGATTAAATTGAAATTTAATGTATTTTTTGGCCAAATTATAAGATCATATTATAAATCAAGAAATTGACAAATTATGAGTATTTTCCGACAATATCCCGTTGTCAAAATAAACTTAACATTTTGTTCAAATTGAGATATTTTTTTTTATTACAAACAAGCCAGAGAACTTAACATGTTTTACAGGTTGAGATATTTTTTAAGAGGCACACTTGCGTGAGCTCAACTCAAATCAAATCAAATCAAATCAATATATACAGTTATGAATGGAATTGAGCTGCTAGCTCATTTGGTTGGACATTCACTGCATTAGCATTAGCTAGAGGGTAAGGGTTCGAAATCGAAACTCCCTTAGAGCAGTTATGCATTAATTAATCTTTCTTTTTTAATTTATTTTTTAATATATTTTTAGTTATTTTATAAACTGAATTACAATGCCTACATTTATATTTATATTTTATTTTTTTAATTACCATTTTCTATAAATATTTTTTCTGAAATTTTATGAATTATTCATTTTTTTTAAGTTTGTTTTAGTTTATTTATTTTCTTAATTTAGTTTATCAACTGAATTACAACGCCTACATTTATAAATTTATTTTATTTTTTTATAAAAAAAAATTAAGCCATTTTCGGCCATATTCAAAAGTATCATTTGCATATACTCCCTATGTCCACGATATCGTTTCCACTTTTGCTATTTTGGTTTGTCCACAATATAATTTTCACTTTTATTTATTGCAAGGGTCCACAAACTCCACTCACAATAATAGTGGGACCCAAACTCCACTAACAAGAATACCCAGTACGATCAATTACTATCCATCATTTTCTTAAAACATGTGTCGTCCACAAAGTGAAAACGATATGGTGGATATAGAGAGTATTAAAAGTGTTATTTGCGTGCATTAAAACTGGCATTTACATTTATACAAAGTATCGTTTGATTTTATAATTAATTAAAATAGGATTATATTAAAAAGAGAAGTGAAAAAACCTAAACCCTTGAAAGCACAGAGAGCAGACTAAGGGCCGAGCCTCGTTAAAACCTCAGCAATAGGAAAAATAGTACTCGTCTAAAAAGAAAAAAGTGCTTAGAAGCTGAAATGGGAGAATCTCAGAAGCTCCGGCCGTACCATCGCCCCTAGAAAATCCCGGCTTCACAACACAAGAGAAAACAAAAAGAAACAAAGAAACCACAATGGAAGAAAGAACCGAACCAACATCACCGACGTCTGTCATAGAAGGATCCCCGACCGTTAAAACGCCGTCGCCGAGGCCCTCCTCCAGCCATCGATCAACCAAAGAAGAGGCACCAACCAAACGAAAAGTCTCAGAAGATTCAGTCGCCTCAAAACAACAACCACGTACTGTCATAGAAGGAGCCCTGGCCGGTGATACGCCGTCGCCGAGGCCCTCCTCCAGCCAACGATCAACACAAGAAAAGGCACCAACCGAATGAAAAATAGTCTCAGAAGACTCAGTCGCCTCTAAACAACATCCACAAACTGCCATATAATAAAAAACCACCTGAAATAAACCTTCATGAAGGCTCATTCTCTGCAGCAACCACAAAATCCAGGTGGTGCGAGTTATGAGAGACTCAGCCGGTAAGACGCCGTCGCCGAGCTCTCTCACCCCATCACACCAAGCATACCAGAGGTCGGGAAAGATAGTCAAAACGGCCGGTGAGATGCCGTCGCCGAAGACTCGTCCATCCCAACACAATCCAACAATCATACTCGAAATCCAGGAGCCTAACTCCATCCAAAAGTCCACGAAACTCAGCCCCAAAAGTGCCCCCCAACTGTTTGAAAAAATGCCGCTGTAAGAATCAATCATGCACATCAGCCCACGACCATCCTTACCCACATTTCTTGTTATCTCTCTGAATCTTTTAGAATCACGTCCTTCCAACCCATCAGAAATCGAAATCCCGTTGCTCAGCTTCATCCAATAGTCCACGAACTGCAGCCCCATAATCGTCCCCCAACTATTTGAATAAATGCCGCAGTAAGAACCAAATCTCTCAACAAGCTTCCGACAGCACAACCATCCTCGCCCATCACTTTCCACATTCCTAGTCATCTCTCTGATGATCAAACTTCTTGTAGAAGCCCGCTCACCAACCGTTCGAAAAAACTCCCCAGCAAAATAATAAAAGCCAATGCGAAGCCTTTCTTGACACCAGCGAACGCTAACCATAAAAACATATAGAGCAATAACATCAAGGCCATTCCAGATCATTCTTGAGAGCCGCATCTGGAGCCAAATAATCCTCCCGTAGAGTAAGAAAAATAACTCTCGGGGCAACCACCGGAGAGATCCGTGAGTTCCAATTTCCAGCACACCAGAAAATTGTAAAAAAACCCAAACATCCTCCAAAAGCCACCCAAAAATAATCCAAACTCGCATTAATTCTTAATATGCAGGTGACTATGCGTGTGCATGTCGAGACGAACAGCTTTTTGAATTTCAGTAATTTCATGTGGCCACCATCCCTCCTCTCGTTGATGGTTTGCCATAATATTCGCTGCCGCGTTACCTTCCCGATAAATGTGAGAGATTTGTAAACTGAAGGTATTGAGGATGTTAAGGATAGAATGCCAAGAAGCAGCAAATCTCCAAGGAACATCTTTGGAGCGCGTGTTAAGAAGATGGACAACATAGGTCGAGTCCGACTCAATCCACAGGTGGTGCCATCCACGCAAATTAGCAATATGAATGGCGGTAATGACAACCATGAGTTCCGCCTCATAAGCGAAGCCAACGCCTCATTTTACATGGAAACAACCTCTAACCCAACTCCAATTATCTCTGAAAACTCCGCCTGCAGCAATGCGACCCGAAGTTCCCATTGCCGAACCGTCGGTATTAACTTTCATCCAAGGGGCCGCCGGCGGCCACCAATGCACGGCAATAAATTCCGGGAGAGGAGCGGCCCTAGGAGAAACGCCAATTTTCCTTAGCATAGTGTAATCCGACCACGAGTTGTACATATGGCCAATATTCTGGCAGTTCATGTCCATCTCCTTGAAACAAACTTTAACCATCTGAAGAACCTGCCTATAATCAAAAGTTTTGTCATAAAAAACACAATTGTTACGTTGTCCCCAAATAGCCCAAAGAGCCGTGATGACCCCAGCTTTCCAGAGACAATTAAGTTGTGAGCTAAGTTTGAGATTCCAAGCTGCCACTAAAAAGTTATGAATATCAATCTCATGTAAAGCTTGCTCAAAGTTGAACCAACTAAGCAACTCTTGCCAGAAAGGGTTAACTGCCGAACAAGACCAAAAAACATGAGAAATACTTTCAGCCGCTTTAAAGCAAAACGGACAATGATTCGGCATTTGAATACCTTGTCGAATCAAACGATCGTGAGTAGGCAGTCTATTATGAATGATTCTCCATGAAATAAGCGACCTCCGAACAGGAATAAACGATTCCCACAGCCATTTTCCCCAGACAACACGCGGGAATTTATGACATTCATTAGCAAACGCAATTGCCGAGGAAACATTACCAGTCATAGAATGTTTCTAGTATCTCATATCCGTTTCCTCCCCAATAGGAATAAGAAGAATGTCACAAACGACGTGAGGATACAAATTTATGAAGTCTTGAGTGAAATGCCAAACTCCATCGTAAAAGTAGTCGGAAACCGGATAATGCAGATAGTTCCACATGAAATGAGGGACTTGACATTTATCAATTAAACGATATCCAAGCCAGTCGTCAGTCCAAAAATTCGTGGAGCTGCCATCCCCAATGAAAGAATAAGAGTTTTCAACCAGATCTCCGACTTCCCCTCTAATACCCATCCATAACGTGGACGGAGTCGTAATATTTTTCGTCCTGCAGAAACGATTAAGATAGCGTTCCTTGATCAAGTCAAAACTAAAATCTTTCCCGCGAATAATTTTCCAAGCAATTTTCATGAGGAAACATTTATTCATGATTGAGAAGGAGCGAACCCCCAGCCCACTTTCTTCTTTAATCGAGCAGACTCGAGACCAAGCGACCGGGCAGGAGGGTTTTTTGCAAGTGTCACCAGTCCAGATGAAGTTACGACATTTCGAATCCAACTCATGGAGAAGTTGTCGCGGCCAACGGTAAACCATCATAGAATGCATTAAAGAGCTTTGAATAACTGATTTAACCAAACACAGACGTCCAGCCATAGAAAGTTGAAGTCCCTTCCATCTAGAAAACTTATTCAAAATCTTATCATGAATAGAACGAAGATGAGCAGCACAGACTTTCCCTTTAAAAATCGGCACCCCAAGATAAATGAAATGAAGATTTCCAACAGAGAACGGAAGAATTCTATTGATCGAGCGACGCAAGAAGGTCGGAACTTTGTTGGAAAAGAAAATCTGAGACTTATCAGGATTGAAGCTTTGACCCGAAATCTTCCCATAATAATCCAAGATATTAAGAATGGTCTGAGCATTTCTGTCATTAGCCGGGCAGAAGACCAAGATGTCATCGGCGTACAAAAGATGCGTGGGGAAGGAGGAACCCCTGCTCAACTTCATCGTAGAAAGATGACCCGAGCTGACAAAATTAATAAAAAGAGTGCTCAGAACGTCTTCTGCAATCCCGAATAAAATCGGGGAAAGTGGATCTCCTTGTCGAACACCACGAGAACAGCTAAAATAACCACACAGCTTACCATTATAAAGGATGGAAACTTTTGCAGACTTAAGGATGACTTCAATCCATTTAATGAACTTGTGATCGTAGCCTGCCACTCTAAGAACATTTAGAAGAAAGCTCCAGTTGATAGTATCAAAGGCTTTTCTAATGTCGATTTTACAAGCCATATTAATGCCACTACCAGTTCTGTGCATGCAGTTCACTCCCTCCGACCCCAGCATGATACAATCGTGTATCGAACGTCCACTAATAAACCCAAATTGATTAGGCGTCACATAGAGATGGGCAATTGAGCTGAGACGAGTAGCCAACACTTTCGAGACAATTTTGAATAAAAAATTCGATAGAACAATCGGGCGAAGATCCATCACAGAAACCACCGCATCCTTTTTAGGAATGAGAACCATAGTTCTAGAGTTGCAACCCGTCGGCAAGTAAGAGCAAGTAAAGAAAGTTCTAACAGCGCGATAAATATCCTCCTCCAACAACTCTGATAGAATCGACCAGAAAAACCGTCCGGTCCTGGCGAGCTTTGTGCGTCCATATTAAAAACCGCAGCCGCGATCTCATCATCTTCAGGAATTTTTGAAAGCAGAGCATTATGCTGGTCCGTCACCATCCTATCGATCACCGCCTCAACCGCAGTGATGTCATCAGTATTATCCCCGCTATCAGCGAAAAGGTTGGTAAAATAA
This sequence comes from Salvia miltiorrhiza, assembly GCF_028751815.1. Lineage (NCBI taxonomy): Eukaryota > Viridiplantae > Streptophyta > Magnoliopsida > Lamiales > Lamiaceae > Salvia > Salvia miltiorrhiza. Next base: position 44,701,828 of record NC_080391.1, read on the forward strand.
TCAACAATGTGGTTGCCAATCTCTTCCTGATCATAAACTAAATCACCATTGATCGATAAGTGAGAAATAACCTTCGGCTTTCGCTTATACTTGAGCATAGTGTGGAAAAAAGCTGTATTCCTATCACCATCCTTAAGCCAAGTAACTCTACTCTTTTGCTGCATGAAAGAATTCTTCGCCGAGAGGGCGGTATTGATGGTCGCTTGCGCCTGAACCTCATTCTCAAATAACTCCTCAGTATAACCATCAATAGCAATTTGAGCCTGAATATCCATAAGATCCTGCTGGGTCTCCATAATTTTTTTATCCACATTCCCAAAAGTATTCTTATTCCAAATCTTAAGCACGCTTCTGAAACGTTTGATTTTTGCCATAGCCGTATAGATAGGGCAACGACAGTCAACATTATCTTTCCACGAGTTTTCCACAACGGTCAGAAAATCAGGATGTAAAGTCCACATATCAAAGAAGCGGAAGAAACGCCGACCACTATAAGAAGAAGTACAATGAAACACCAAGGGCGAATGATCAGACGTTAAACGCGGCAAGGCCTGCGTATAGACCTGCTGCCACAGCTCGGAGAAATCCATAGAAAATAAAGCTCTATCAAGCGTCGATTCCACATGAGACGACATGAATCTGCGGCCAGACCAAGTGTATTTGAGCCCTATCGTAGGAGACTCGATGAGCTCGGAAGCGTCGATGAACTCGCAAAAATCCTGGCAAGCAGCAGAGTTAGGTCTGCAGCGATTGGAGCGTTCGTGAGAGCCTTTGACAGCATTAAAATCTCCAATAATGACCATATGTCTAGAAATAAAGCTTAATAAATCAGTCCAAAGATGACGTCTAAGCAAATAGTCATTAGAGCCATGAACCACCGCAATTCTGAACTGCTGATTAGCCCAACAACAGTCCACAATAACAACCTGATCAGAAGAATAAACAACCGAAGTACTAAGATCAGGATGTGAGAAAATCCAAATATTAGAGCTCATATTCACTCTGTTATTTTGAAACTGAGGCACCATATTAATAGATTTCCAAAAACCGGCATTGGTTCTGGAGAAATCAGACTTTGGTTCAATAAGACCCAAAAATAAAGGAGAAAAAGAGCTACAATGCTCTCTAAGAACACGTTTAGATTAATCCGAAATACCACGAATGTTCCAAACGATAGCATTCATCAATCAGTTTTTGTGAGAATCCCGGACATCGCCGGCTTCCACTTCTGCTGCCCAACTTTGAGTTGCAACATTCGACATGGCTCGTGCGCTGCTGGTGGGATGTTTCGTGACCACGAAATCTCTAGGGGTCTGCCCAGACAATCGCGCTTTATTTAACTTCGCGCTTATAATCTGATCCGCCTCAGCCGCAGGAGCGGTACACATGTATTCCGATTTCCTAAGCCTTCCCTTGATACTATCCTGCGCTGTCTGAAGCTTTCTCATCCCCTCAGGTTTTTGCTCAATTTTTGGTGGCCGTCCCCTCTTTTTAGGAATAGAATTCTGCCATTTTTCCTTGCGCCAGATGAGCCACACGTTGTGTTTTTATCTGAAGTTCAACAATTTGTTCTTGGGATAGATTTCTGCGAGTTTCTCCCGACCCTTGTTCCATGTCAATTTCCTCATCATACTCTTCAGAATCGGAGGCTTCAATCTGTTCATCTAGATCATGGTATTTAGTAACAGACCCCTCGCCTTTATGACTCGAGACCAGCATCGAATCCAATAAGTTCGGTCCATACATGACAGGAGATTTATCATGATTCCTCGTCATCTCCTGATCCTCACCCTCTTTCTCCTTGCTCATCACGTTGTCCGAAGTTTCAGTGGGATTTAAGACCAGACCTCTGTCACCCGATCTCTGGGATTTCTCCAACTGTTCTGCCGAAGTTTCTAGCACAGAAAATCTGTTTCCTGAGTTAGGGTCTTTCACCACGTCCTTACCAGATTTGTCCATCTGTTTTTGTTGCCAATTAGGTTGACGCCTACCATTTCTGACCTCTTGAAATCCATTGTTGATATCCGGCTTCCTGCCTTTATCCTCCTTAGCTTTCCCTTCAACCAAAGTTTCCTTCGCATTATCCGAAGAGGTGATAATCTTTTTACATTTATCAATAGAATGTCCCGTAATCTTGCATTTATTGCAAAATAACGGCAGCTTCTCAAATCCAAATTCAACGTAGAAATATCCATCTTCACAATCAATCTTGACAGAATCCAGCAAAGGTAAAGCGAGATCAATTTCCACTAACATTCTGGCATAATGCCCAACATCTCCAGACGCCGAAGCATAGTCGACTTTTATGGGAGTACCTAGAGCACGTCCGATCACAGCAAACACCTCAGGAAGCCAATATTCGCTTGGAAGGCAAAAAATCCGCACCCAAACTTGGAAAACAGAAGAAATCTCCTTATACGGATCAAAATTGTGGACCCAATCCCGAACTCGGAAAGATCCAATCGTCAAATCCCAAACTAGTTTAGCTTTGGCTCTTTTTTTGTCGTCAAGAGAACTAAATTGGATAGTGTAAAAACTTTTAGCGTGCGGTATAATCTTCCACTCACCCGTAGGTTTCCAAAGTTGCTTTAGGTCCTCTTGCAAATCATTCAAAGTACGAGGAGTATCACCTTTGCGAAGGAGCAATCTGCCGATGATAGCAAATTCAAAGTCTTTAATTTTTTTCTGATAAACTTCCTTAGGCAGCGTGATAACAATTTCTTCGCCACACTTCTTTGGCTGGAGCAAAGAGTATCGATGAATCAAAACATCAGGCTTACGAGCAATTCTAGGAGCAATGGCCATAGCATAGGATTTCGTCGTATCGGACGCCTTGGGAGAAGAAGCCAATTGTAGAGATTCCGTATTTTCAGAATTAGGGTTTTCAGTAACCCTACTATTATTTCCAGCGTCCCTTCCCTGAACTACCAAAGTTTCTGCATGTTTCTCCATCGCAGAGGGAGAAGATTGTTTCGCGGTGGGTAGAGAAGGGAAATCTTTTTCTGATGAGATCGAACCGCAGGCATTCGTGTCGATGTGTATGTTCGGAAGGCTATTGGAGTGACGATGGTTTCTGTTCACCGGCGCCGGGAAATCCATGGCGGCGGCGGAAAAAAGCTAGGGTTACCAAGAGAGTCGCCAGAGAGTCATCCGCTCCGCCCCACTTTCCCAACGAAATAATAATCTCGTTTGATTTTATAAAAAATATCATTTATGAAGTATCATTTGCAATAATTAAAAATATTATCGTACGTTATTAAAAGTGTCATTTGTAATATATAATTAAATGTTGTCATTTACTAACAAAAATAGTATCATTTACATATATTAAAAGTGTCATTTATTAAAGTAAATATTACCATTTGCATAAAAAAATAATACTCCCTCCATCCCATAAGAATGTGTCATTTGTCTCCATTAAAAGTACTCCTCCATCCCATAATATATCATTTGATTTTATAAAAAATGGTTGTGAAGGAGTATCATTTACATACATTAAAAGTATCATTTTATGTTATTAAACGTGTCAATTATAACGTATCATTTGTTTTTATAAAAAGTATCATTTGCATATTTTAAAAGTTTCATTTACGTATATGAAAATGTATCATTTACATATAGTATCATTTATTTGTCACACCCCAATTCTTTAAACAATAACTTTAACCGGGGTACGACGGATCATTAAATATGAACAAGGGAAAGACCTTGTGAAATCCGAATAAAATGGATAACAAACGGGCTTAGCCCATTTGAATGAAGAAAGACAGGTATTCAAGTGACACAATCAATCAACAAATATAATAACCTCAGGATCACAAGTTTAGTGTCATGTTTCAGATAACCAACATTTATAGGATGAAATACTTGCGAAGTAATAGTCTCGGCTCAACATAATAAGTCTTAAGTTAAGGAAAAACAAAAGACGGTACTGGCTAATTCTACAGCAAAGTCAAAATACGGAGTTGAACCCTAGCCTCAGCTCGCCCCGTCAGCACCAGCCGCTAACCTGAAAAACATTTGAAAGTAGTTTTGGGCTAAGTACTAATGTACTTAGTGGGCTGCAACTTTTGAAACATTTCATAATCTGAAGAACAATTTATCCAATCATTCACGACATAACTTAGAAGGATTTAAAGTGAAGGAACTTCTAAGCATGTTAAAACATTTCATTCTATAATTTATATATATGTAATTTGCGCGCAGTTGTCACACTCATTTCTGTTACTCGCTATGATCCCGAGCCTTTTAGCCACCGACGGATCCGTTTCTCCCATTTACTTGAACTGAGGGCATAACCCAGACAAGTTTACTTTTGACCTCGGGACGTTACCCAGGCAGGCCCTTACATTACATGCTTCGGAACACATCCAACAAGCATCCTTATAACGCCTCTAAGTTAGTACCCGAATGGAGATCAACCCACCGAGTCAGCTAACGGTGTACACAATTCCCAAATAACGTGTTAGGCTATAAGAGAACCTCAATTGATTCGTTGTGGCGAGCATTAAACAGAGCAGAGCGCACATAAACATTTTATTGGATAAACAACTTATATATCACGAACATTTAAGCTCAACAGCTAATTCATACATTTGGAAAATAAGCCCACCTGGTTAGGCAAAGCCTGTCGTTTAACTTATTTGAATCGGAATAGCAGTGCTAATCCTCCTGACGTTCAAAACCTACAAGAAATCTATTCTTAATAGGTCTCTTAAATCTAAACCAAGTCACGGTAAATTGCTTAACATTCTATGATTCACTTAGCCGGGTTTTCAAAATTTAAAGAATAAATAATTGAAAACATTTCTCTTGAGTTAAGAACACCAACAATATTCTTACTCATCTTTCTTTTGTAATAGGAATTATAAATAAACCCAATTAAAATGTGATGCAATGCATGACTCCAGAAACTGAACACGAATAGCAGCCTTAAGTTCATGCAAACTCTAACATTTAACCCAACTGCCCAGTCGGCGCTGATTTGGTAGTCAGAGCTGACTTGCCCGCCAGAGAAATTGCTTCCCCGCTGGCCAGAGGAATCAACGCCAGATGAATCGATGCCAGAGGAATCAACGCCAGAGGAATCGACGCCAGAGGAATCAATGCCAGAGAAATCGACAAAAACAACATTCATGCTTCTTTCTCGATCTAACACTCCTCAAAACCTTAAACTTAACTTATCATGCTCAACTTCAAACTTAGAACACAAAACTCCAGAAAACCTTAATATGCATTTCTAAGTTCACGCACAGCACAACCATTTGTACAACCTACAATCTATCATGCTTGGTAAAAACAATGATAAACAAAGAACAAACCTAGCATGCTCCTAAACATAAACACAAGTTACATTGATTAACAAAAATCGAAGAACAAGTGACGACGACGAAGAACATAGCCGGGCTGCCCTCTTGGGTTCCCTTGCTATGGTTCGAACCAACCTTAACTCCTTCATTAAACATGCTCAACATCTACCCAAGAACAACATACTAAAAACTTACGACGATCCGTCGTCGTTTCAAAATAAAGTTAAGAATCGACGTTTTTTCAATGTCGACGTAAATCGAAAAGAAAACCATGGAAACGTAGGTAGAGATGTTACCTACGTGAAAACGTGATCGAAAAGATGATCGGCGCTCGTCTTGGTGCTCAAATCGGAGCTCAAAAGCTTGAAGAAGCTTTAATGGAGGTGTGTGTTCTTGGTGTTTGTGTGTGTAAGAGAAAAGATGGTGAGTGAATGGGAAGAGAAAGATCGGAGTGCAGCATAGGACATATATACATTGAAGAGAGAGAGAACAGTGAGGCGGGGGTGGTGGTCGAAAATATCTTGGTGGAGATGGGTTGGGCTTAGTAGGAATGGTTTGGGCCGGTTCTCATTCTTTCTTGAAAGCAATTAAAAGCTTGAGGCCCAAACAAAATTAAATCCGAACTCATCAAATGCTTGAATACTTAATTAAATAAATATGCAATGCATATGAATTTTATAACTAAATTTACAAATGCTTTTTGTAAATCATTTTTTTTGGAATTAAAATAAATTCTTTCTTCTTTTTACGGCGTGAATCATATTAATCTAAGTTCAAAAATATTCTAAACTTAGCTCGAGGAAACGGGGTATTACATCCCTCCCTCTTAAGAAAATTTCGTCCCCGAAATTATATACCTTGGTAATCTAGTTCGGGATACTTGACTTTCATTGAATCTTCAAGTTCCCATGTGGCCTCTTCCATCCCGTGATGGTTCCACTTTACTTTGACAAGAACAATGTTCTTGTTCCGTAAGACTTGAACCTTGCGATCAAGTATTTGGACTGGTTTCTCTTCATAACTTAAGTCCTGGGCTAAGACCACTTCATCGTGCTTAATCACATGCTTTGGATCAAACACATACTTCCTTAATTGAGAGACATGAAACACATTGTGCACGTCCCCAATACTAGGCGGCAAAGCCAACCTATAGGCTACAGGGCCTATCTTATCTAGGATCTCAAAAGGTCCTATATAACGGGGTCGTAACTTGCCCCTCTTTCCGAAACGTATAACTCCCTTCGAGGGAGAAACCTTGAGGAAAACTCGATCCCCAACATTGAATTCTAATTCTGATTGGTGTTTATCGGCGTAAGACTTTTGTCTATCCTGAGCTTCTTTGATCCTTTGCTTGATGTGATCGACTTTCTCAACCATCTGTTGGACCAGTTCAGGACCTAACAGCTTTCTTTCACCCACTTCATCCCAGTAAAGTGGTGATCGACATTTTCGGCCATACAAGGCCTCATATGGAGCCATTCCAATTGTTGCTTGATAACTGTTGTTATAAGCAAATTCCACGAGAGGTAACAAGTCCTCCCAGCTTCCACCTTTGTCTGCGACAATCGTTCGCAACATATCTTCTAGTATCTGAATCGTTCTTTCTGACTGCCCGTCAGTCTGAGGGTGGTACGCTGTGCTGAAGTTCAGCTGAGTGCCCATTGCTTCTTGTAAACTTTTCCAGAAACGTGATGTGAATCTGGTGTCACGATCTGACGTGATAGATACAGGTACACCGTGAAGGCGTACTATCTCCTTGACATATAACTTTGCAATTTTTTCCAATCTAAATGTCATTTGAATTGGCAGAAAGTGCGCTGACTTTGATAATCGGTCCACTATGACCCAAATTGCAGTGTTTCCACGTGCTGACTTCGGTAGGCTTACTACGAAGTCCATGTTGATGTGCTCCCACTTCCACTCGGGGATTGGCAGTGGTTGCAGCATTCCATACGGCCTCTGATGCACGGCCTTCACTTGTTGACAAGCGAGGCATCGCTCCACAAACAAAGCTACATCTCTTTTCATTCATTTCCACCAGAAAATTTTCTTTAAATCCTGGTACATCTTTGTGCTGCCTGGGTGTGCAGTGTAAGGAGTATCATGAGCCTCGCTCATAATCTCGTTCTTTAACTCTTCATTATGTGGCACGCATAATCTTTCACCAACCATAAGTGCGTTATCCTTGGTTTCAGTGAATCCTTTCGTTTCATTTGTTCTTGCAGCAAGACGCATCTTCTCCAAGAACCAATCTTCTCTTTGTGCTTGCACAATTCTTTCTCTCAAATCAGGTTTAGCTGTCAAAGCAGCTACACATCCTGATACTGTGTTCGGAGGATGAACAATCTCTAGACTGAGTGAGGCGAAGTCACGAATCAGTTCCTTTTGTTGGGTGACGAAATACCCTAGCTTAGCCTTCGTCTTTCGACTCAGGGCGTCGGCTACTACGTTCGCTTTTCCTGGATGGTAACTAATGGTGCAATCGTAATCCTTTACTAATTCGAGCCATCTTCGTTGTCTCATGTTCAAATCCTTTTGCTCGAAGAAGTACTTTAAACTCTTATGATCAGTAAAGATATCGCATTTAACTCCATAGAGGTAGTGCCTCCAAATCTTCAGCGCGTGCACGACGGCTGCTAGTTCTAAATCATGAGTCGGGTAGTTCAGCTCATGGGGCTTCAATTGACGAGACGCGTATGCTATCACTTTCTGATTTTGCATCAACACGCAACCCAATCCTAATTTTGAGGCATCAGTGTATACCACGAATCCTTCTTTCTCTTCTGGTATTGCTAACATTGGTGCAGTAGTTAGCCTTTTCTTGAGCTCCTTAAAACTTTGTTCACAAGCTTCAGACCAAACGTACTTTAGTCCCTTTTCTTAAAAGCTGAGTCATTGGCCTAGCCAATTTCGAGAATCCCTCAATAAATCTTCTATAGTAACCTGCTAGACCGAGGAAACTTCTAATCTCATTGACGTTCGATGGTGCCTTCCATTCCTTGACTGCTTCGACCTTGGCGGGGTCTACCTTGATTCCTTCAGTCGACACTATGTGACCGAGGGTTTCGAGTACGCAGGGTTTCGAGTACGATGCGCAAACAGTCTCTCATTACGCAGGGTTTCGAGTACGATGCGCAAGTGTTCCTCGTGTCGCTCTTCAGTCTTAGAGTATATGAGTATGTCGTCAATGAACACTAAGACAAAACTATCGAGGTATTGATGGAAAACTCTGTTCATCAGGTCCATGAAAACGGCTGGGGCATTCGTTAATCCAAAAGGCATCACGGTGAACTCGTAATGTCCATAACGCGTTCGAAACGCTGTCTTTGGGATGTCTTCTCTTTTCATCCTGAGTTGGTGGTAACCAGATCTCAGGTCAATCTTGGAAAACACGCCGACTCCTCTCAACTGATCGAACAGGTCATCTATCCTTGGAAGGGGATATCTATTCTTTATCGTGAGCTTGTTCAATTCCCTATAATTGATACACATCCTTAGTGAACCATCTTTCTTCTTAACGAATAGGACTGGTGCTCCCCATGGTGATACGCTAGGTCATATGAAACCTAGGTCCAACAACTCTTGTAGTTGTACTTTCAATTCTTGTAACTCTGGCGGAGCCATTCTATATGGTGCCTTGGACACTGGTGCTGCTCCAAGTTCTAGGTCTACCGTGAATTCTAATTGTCTATCTGGTGGCAAACCAGGCAATTCTTCGGGAAAGACATCTTTGAACTCTTGCACCACACGAACTTCTTCGATCGTTTTCTCAACTTCACGTTCTCCTGCCAAACTGACTAGGAAAGCCCGACATTTTCCCTTCTTAATCATCTTTGTGGCCTTCACTGCTGAAATCACTGGTACTATTCCTCCCATTCTTATGCCCTGAAAACTTGCCTTCTCATCTCCAGCGGTTTGGAAAGAGATCTTTCTCTCGTTACACAGTATCGTGGCACCGACTTGAGTAAGCCAATCCATTCCTAGGATCATGTCAAAATCTAATATAGCGATGACATACAAATCTGCCTCAAATGTTTCAGCACCTACGTTCAGCTCTAAGTTTGAGATAATGTCCTTCTCAACCAATCTTCCACCACCAGAGGTGCTAACCTCTAAAGTTGTCTTAGCCAATTGTGGAGTTAGTCCTAATCTCTTACAAGCAGCACGTGAAATGAAAGAGTGGGACGCTCCAGTATCAAATAAAGCTATTATCGGCACATCGAAAACATTAATCATACCTGCCAAGTTTCCTTGGTTTCCCGCTGCTTGGTTTTGGTTAAGGGCAAAAGCCCTAGCATTTTGGGGTGGACCCCGATGTCCTCCACGACCCTGGTTTTGTTGCTGTTGCTGTGCTCCTCCCCTCTTCCTTGGGTAGGCCGGAGCATAGTGCCCAGTTTATCCGCAGGTAAAGCAGACGTTCACTCCTTTCAGGCATTCTCCCAGATGGAGTTTCTGACACTTCGGGCAAGGTGTTTTAATAATCGCCTGATGCTGTTGGTTCTGTGGCTGATTCTGATTTTGGTTTGCAGCCCATGGTTTCTTCCCATATCCATTTCCAGTTCCAGGGTTTCCGCCCGTTCCCTCGTTCCATTTCCTTTTTCCTTTACCACCATCTTGAGGTGGTACAAATCCAGACTGTCCAGTAGCCTTTCCTTTCTCCCTTGGTAGCAATGACTCAATGGTGAGAGCCCTGCTCAGAGTTTGTGCATAAGTGAGACCTCCCTGACTTGCTAGGGAGATCGAGATCTCGTGGCGCAGTCCATTCCTAAATTTCTCTGCGCGCTTCTCATCAGTATCCACTAAGAGTGGAGCATATCTTGACAGTTGGTTAAAAGCCCTGTCGTATTCAGTCACTGTTCCAGCCCTTTGCTTAAGGTTCCAGAACTCATTCTGTTTCTTCTGTCTGTAGCATCCTGGGATGTACTTCTCGTACAACTCATTCTTAAAATCTTCCCAAGTGAACATTTCCCATTGTTCCTCAGTCATTGTGCGCTTCACCGACTCCCACCAGAAATCGGCTTCGTCTACCAGTTGGTAGGTCGCGCAAGTCACTTTATCCTCGTCTTCGCAACGGATGTAGCTGAAGATTCGCTCCACTGCCCTGACCCATTTCTCGGCGTCTGTGGGATCGCCTAGACCATCAAACGTCGGGGGCTTTTCCTTACGAAACTTTTCCTCAGCAGTACGCTCTAGTGCTACTTGAGGAATAGGCTGTTCAGGGATGAATCCCCTGCCGCGTCCGCGACCACGTCCTCGTCCCCTACCACGTCCTCTCGACGCATCTTCCATTCTGTTATACGGTCGATATCAACACAAAAGTGAGACTCATTCCGCATGCATGCATACATGCATACATAGATATTCACAAGGTATATCGCTTCTATAGTGTAACCCTGTGAAGGGCTAACTTAATGAGGAAACTGATCTATCTTAGTGGAATACTCAAGTGGATCCTTAATCTCATAACATTGCTTTTACGTTATAACGTGTCTATGTTAAACGTTTCTATCTTACCAGTCCTTACTTAAATCGATCAAGCGGAGCTATCACGACTAACATTTCCAAGGCATTCTTGGGTGGTACTCAAACAGTTTGTAAGAGTTCCTATCATTCTGATCGTATAGGCAGTGAACCTAAAACGATAACAAAAACTTTCATTCATTTATTCATTCTTCCCTTCATTCAATCGCTTTTTTTGAAACCTTTAAAACATGTGGACAAAAATGTCCCGTTCCTTAAAAACTTTGCTTTTGCCGGGAAGATTCAAGGAATCTAACTCGACCATTCGTACATTGATTCGTTAAGGGCTCGGGTAGTCCCAAACACGAAATAACATTTATTGAGTCGTTATGGGTTCGGGTAGTCCCAAACACGACACTATCGTTAAGGGTTCGGGTAGTCCCTAACACGAAATAACATTCATTGAGTCGTTATGGGTTCGGGTAGTCCCAAACACGACACTATCGTTAAGGGTTTGGGTAGTCCCTAACACGATATTAACTTAGTTATATGAGTCGAAAACTCAAAATAACAATATGAAAGCGATTAACAGATCATAACTTATAGCATATGGAAAGCGAAAAGCAATTCACATAGCATCATTCATTGAAAGCGCGCACTTATTAGAAACCTTCAAAACATCTAATAACTTTGAAACTTTTAAATCGTACCTTTCTTGCGGCAGTGTGACGGCGAGCTGAGGTTCAACAACTTTCTTAGAAGTCTAGAGGTACTAATCTAGACTCAACATTAGAAGCTTTTGGTTATCAGAGACATGAAAGAAAACTTATGCTCTGATACCACTCTGTCACACCCCAATTCTTTAAACAATAACTTTAACCGGGGTACGACGGATCATTAAATATGAACAAGGGAAAGACCTTGTGAAATCCGAATAAAAGGGATAACAATCGGGCTTAGCCCCTTTGAATGAAGAAAGACAGGTATTCAAGTGACACAATCAATCAACAAATATAATAACCTCAGGATCACAAGTTTAGTGTCATGTTTCAGATAACCAACATTTATAGGATGAAATACTTGCGAAGTAATAGTCTCGGCTCAACAAAATATATTGTTTAGAGTCACAACATAATAAGTCTTAAGTTAAGGAAAAACAAAAGACGGTACTGGCTAATTCTACAGCGGAAGTCAAAATACGGAGTTGAACCCTAGCCTCAGCTCGCCCCGTCAGCACCAGCCGCTAACCTGAAAAACATTTGAAAGTAGTTTTGGGCTAAGTACTAATGTACTTAGTGGGCTGCAACTTTTGAAATATTTCATAATCTGAAGAACAGTTTATCCAATCATTCACGACATAACTTAGAAGGATTTAAAGTGAATGAACTTCTAAGCATGTTAAAACATTTCATTCTATAATTTATATATATATGTAATTTGCGCGCAGTTGTCACACTCATTTCTGTTACTCGCTATGATCCCGAGCCTTTTAGCCACCGACGGATCCGTTTCTCCCATTTACTTGAAGTGAGGGCATAACCCAGACAAGTTTACTTTTGACCTCGGGACGTTACCCAGGCAGGCCCTTACATTACATGCTTCGGAACACATCCAGCAAGCATCCTTATAACGCCTCTTAGTTAGTACCCGAATGGAGATCAACCCACCGAGTCAGCTAACGGTGTACACAATTCCCAAATAACGTGTTAGGCTATAAGAGAACCTCAATTGATTCGTTGTGGCGAGCATTAAACAAAGCAGAGTGCACATAAACATTTTATTGGATAAACAGCTTATATATCACGAACATTTAAGCTCAATAGCTAATTCATACATTTGGAAAATAAGCCCACCTGGTTAGGCAAAGTCTGTCGTTTAACTTATTTGAATCGGAATAGCAGTGCTAATCCTCCTGAGGTTCAAAACCTACAAGAAATCTATTCTTAATAGGTCTCTTAAATCTAAACCAAGTCACGGTAAATTGCTTAACATTCTATGATTCACTTAGCCGGGTTTTCAAAATTTAAAGAATAAATAATTGAAAACATTTCTCTTGAGTTAAGAACACCAACAATATTCTTACTCGTCTTTCTTTTGTAATAGGAATTATAAATAAACCCAATTAAAACGTGCAATGCATGACTCCAGAAACTGAACACGAATAGCAGCCTTAAGTTCATGCAAACTCTAACATTTAACCCAACTTCCCAGTCGGCGCTGATTTGGTAGTCAGAGCTGACTTGCCCGCCAGAGAAATCGCTTCCCCGCTGGCCAGAGGAATCGCTTCCCCGCTGTTCAGAGGAATCAACGCCAGAGGAATCAACGCCAGAGAAATCGATGCCAGAGGAATCGACGCCAGAGGAATCGACAAAAACAACATTCATGCTTCTTTCTCGATCTAACACTCCTCAAAACCTTAAACTTAACTTATCATGCTCAACTTCAAACTTAGAACACAAAACTCCAGAAAACCTTAATATGCATTTCTAAGTTCACGCACAGCACAACCATTTGTACAACCTACAATCTATCATGCTTGGTAAAAACAATGATAAACAAAGAACAAACCTAGCATGCTCCTAAAACACAAACACAAGTTACATTGATTAACAAAAATCGAAGAACAAGTGACGACGACGAAGAACATAGTCGGGCTGCCCTCTTGGGTTCCCTTGCTATGGTTCGAACCAACCTTAACTCCTTCATTAAACATGCTCAACATCTACCCAAGAACAACATACTAAAAACTTACGACGATCCGTCGTCGTTTCAAAATAAAGTTAAGAATCGACGTTTTTTCAATGTCGACGTAAATCGAAAAGAAAACCATGGAAACGTAGGTAGAGATGTTACCTATGTGAAAACGTGATCGAAAAGATGATCGGCGCTCGTCTTGGTGCTCAAATCGGAGCTCAAAAGCTTGAAGAAGCTTTAATGGAGGTGTGTGTTCTTGGTGTTTGTGTGTGTAAGAGAAAAGGTGGTGAGTGAATGGGAAGAGAAAGATCGGAGTGCAGCATAAGAGATATATACATTGAAGAGAGAGAGAACAGTGAGGCGGTGGTGGTGGTCGAAAATATCTTGGTGGAGATGGGTTGGGCTTAGTAGGAATGGTTTGGGCCGGTTCTCATTCTTTCTTGAAAGCAATTAAAAGCTTGAGGCCCAAACAAAATTAAATCCCAACTCATCAAATGCTTGAATACTTAATTAAATAAATATGCAATGCATATGAATTTAATAACTAAATTTACAAATGCTTTTTGTAAATCATTTTTGTTGGAATTAAAATAAATTATTTCTTCTTTTTACGGCGTGAATCATATTAATCTAAGTTCAAAAATATTCTAAACTTAGCTCGAGGAAACGGGGTATTACATTATTATTTATTTTTGACATGCAAATAGTGTCATCTATATTATATTAAAAAGGGAGTTTTCAATTTGAAATTGATTTAGATGGCAATTTTGTAAATTATGAAGAAATTATAGTTATAATTTATGTAAAATTCAAATAACTACATTAATACAATTTATTACCGTTAATTTTTTTTATAGGTGACTATAAGTTATACTATGTACTAAGCCTTCATTTTACATATTTCCATGTATTTTATAATAAGCCAAAAATTATAAAATTAAAGATTGGTAAATTTTTAATAGATTTAATAAGTCGATTGGTATATATATATTTTCTATCAAAATTTAAAAATTTTATAATTTTAGATTTTTTTACACGATTACACATTTATACTATTCATATAATTTTAAGTTACTTACACACACTCTTCATATAATTTTATATAAATATAATTTAAAATTTTAAAAACATAAAATATTTTTCGTGCATCGCACGAATGGCAAATCTAGTATATATATATATATGACATGCAAATGTATCATTTACGAAGCCATATAGTATCATTTATTATTTATTTTTTGACATGCAAATAGTGTCATATATATATATATATATATATATATATATATATATATAGGGTGTGGTTCTAGAAAGAACTACATTATTTGTGAGAACGGGAGAACCATCAAATCTAATGCATTCACTGTAAAAATTAATGCATTCGCTGTTAAAATTAATGCACTAAAAAAATTTAAAAAATAATGCTCCCTTCAGGATTCGAACCCAGGTTCTATATTCATCCAACAAGATGATGCATCCACCGTAGATCTTGATGATCGAATGACTGAAAATGGTTCTCTGTTCTTTTTTTTATTTATAGTTCTTTCTTGAACCTCTCCCTATATATATATATATATATATATATATATATATATATATATATATATATATATATATATATATAAGAAGTATTATTTATTAAGGTAAATAGTATCATTTTTATATAAAAAATATATATTAAATCATTTACCATAAATATATTGAACTCCATATCGCTGAATACGAACAGCCGCTTTATCATCTACTCCTTCTTCAAATTCCCATCCACCGCCACTTTCAGCAACACGTCAAACACCTTCTGGATATTGGTGTTCATTCCCCAATCCATCAATTTCACGAATTTAATTTTCCTTTTCAACGATTTTCCTTTCACAATTTGCAGCTTAGGTTTCTCACTGAACATGATCAGCTTCCCTTTCCATGGATCATCACTCAATTCTGACACCAGAAGCCCTAGCGCCATCTCAGATTGGAGCGGATCGATCGGCGCGGAGGTAGCTCGAGCAGCGGCAGGCTCGCTCGCGCAGATTTCCAGACCGCCTGTGATTTCCTCTTCAAGAAATCTCGAGAGCAGCAATGGCGGTTTCCAAATTAGGCAAATGAGAGGTTGGAGCGGATGAAGATCTCGTAGGCGGTGGCGCGGAGGTCGGCATCGGAGAGTGTGGCGGCGGGGGTGAAGCAGCAGGTGGCGGAGGAAGGGAGAGGTGGTGGCGGCGGCAGTAGTGTAGAGAGAGAGTGACGTGAAGGTGAAGAGAGAGAGAGAGAGAGAAATGAGTGGCTATTTTTTATATTTTAAAGAGAGGGGTATTTTTGACTCTTTACTAAAAAATTGGCCAATTTTTAATGTTTTTATTTCATAGGCCAAATTTTAATTTTACTACATGAAAGTGGCCATATCTATATATTAACTCTAAATATTGTGTGGGATGAGTTTTTTTTGTAAATATTGTGTGTGAATGAGAGTAAAAGTATAAAGATATATGTCATAAAATGGAAAGACACACTTATTTTGGACGAATGAAAATAGCTGTTGAATTGAAATTTTATTAGAAAAGAAAAAATCTAAAAGAACCCTTGAAAGCACATGAAAGCAGACTAAGGGCCGAGCCTCGTTAAAATCTTTGCTCGTTAAAACCTCAAAGAGAGGAAAAAAAGTACTCGTCTAACATAACGGGAAAAAAATCCAGAAAAAGAAGAAAAAAAAGGCCAACACAAAATGAGCTTCGGACTAACCATCACCCACCTCATATTCATCCAACAAACTTGCAGCAAAATCCCGCGAAACATGGAACTCCGGACTAACCACTGCCCCATGCTAAGCCGGATAAATGCCGCAAGAGAACACCGCCACGAAACAGAACAAAAGGGAAAACACATCACACAAAAAGCGTGAAAAAATAACAAAAATATTATATTTATCGTGTACGGAGGAGTACAATTTATTTTTTAGATACAAAATACGTATATGATAGATTGAGACAGTGTTAAATTATAGCTCAAACATGCCTTACGTGATTTTATAATTCCTACAATTTATTTTGAGAATATGCACTCATATAGTCATATTGGAGATTAGTTTTTTTGTGAGCTTACGGCGACGGCGTATAACCAGCCTTATAGCTTGGTTTTTTGGTTCTGGCATTTAGGCGACGGCGTCTTACCGGCCTTATGCCTTTTTCTTGTTGCTTTTCTTGAGGGAAGAGTCGGGACTGTTTGGGGACGATGGTTAGGCCGGAGTTCCGGAAACTTTCCCTTCCACCCTTCCCTCTTTGTTCTTTTTTTTTCTTTAGACGGGTACTCTTTTTCCTTTTCACGGTTTTTCCCACGGGGTTTTCCGTGAAAAGGTTTTAATGAGGCTCGGCCCTTAGTCTGCTCTTCTGTGCTCTCAAGGGTGTTTAGGTTTTTTCTTTTTCTTTTAATAAAATCGTATATTAATTAATTATAGTCATATTGGAGATTGTAATTCAATATTTGACCTTTCATCTTAGAAACACAAATTTTAGCCATTTTTTAAAACTTCGAACTGTATTGCCCTTAATTTGGGCGGATGGGATCGGGTTGAACGCGCAGGTTGGGCACGGGTTTGGGGGCACTAATGTTATAATTTATGCTAAAAGTACTGTTGTGCCCTAAAAAATCACCTATAAAAGAAAGCAATTATAAGAACACAGAGATTTACATGGTTCGATCATAAAGATCTACGTCCACAGAGTTTAGGGATGTTTTTCACTATGTTTTGGGGAGAGATTACAATGTACAATGATGAATCGGTTGGGACCGATTGGGATGCCTAAATAATGAAAATACATGCCTCTATTTATAGGCAAAATACTAAGAAACCTACTTAGAAAAGGACTCTATCTAGACTTATAATAGGACTCTAATTCCTCATATTTATCTTCTTCTTCTTCGTGTTGATCTTCTCTTTATTTGAGAGCTTTCGAGATAAAGCCGAATTCCAAGAATAAGGGTTGCATATTTTTGTCCTCATCAAGTACCAAATTACTTAGAATAAAAAAAATATACTAAGTAATTTTGTACTTTTGGCACTAATATTTTCATTTGTTTTAAGTAATTTGGTACTTTTGGCACAAATTATAATATTATAACGTATTAAATTACTTAGTATTTTTTTTTTTTTGCTTTCTGGTAGTACTTTTGGCACAAATTATAACATTAGTGTCAAAAGTATCACCCAAAACCCGCGCGCCCAACCTGATCCAATTTGTCCAAATTAAGGACAATACAGTCCGAAATTATAAAAATGATCAAATTTTATGTTTTTAAGATGAGTGATCAATTATTGAATTCCATTGCTTATATGACTATCTCAAAAGTTGGCTCATTTATTTTTATAGATACAAAATACATATGGTAGACTGAGACATTGTTAAATAATGGCTCAAACATGTACTACGAGATTTTATAACTCATTTTTTTAAAAGTTGAATACTTCCAAGAACAAATTTACATATCAACACTAGATAATATTAGATGATGTCGAACAGATACCGAACTAACTCAATCGGAATCCACATACAAATGAGATCTATAATACCTAATCAACTAAAAACAACGAATTATGTGGTTCAGCTCAATTGAGCCTACGTCCACGGCAGAGTCACCACAATTCACTAATATGAGAAAAGATTTACAGTGTTCTTCACTAAAGAAGATGACCAAGAAACTAATCTAAACTCAGATCTCTCAGGTTTATTTTCTCTCTTCAGTTACAACTTACAAGTGAAAACCCTCATCTATCAAGAATGAAAATAGCAGCAGTAATACAATGAGAAATACAAGAGAAATATATACAAGAAAACACGCGAACCCTGCTGCAGAAGAAAATTAGTTATAACAACATTCTTATTATTTGCAAGAAACCCCTCCAACTATAACATATTTCCAAAGTAATCCCCAACTTCTCTTGAACTGTCATCACTGCTTATCAACAATCTCCACCTTGATGATAATTCCACCAAACAAACCAGTGAATACACAGTATTTCCTCTGCAATTTGCCCCACTACAGGGCTTCAACACTGATCTAAGCTTGAGACAACACATTGACTAACTCCAGACAGTATTTAAACTTGGAGCTAGGTAATGCCTTAGTAGGCATATCAGCTGCATTCTCAGCTCTGGACACCTTAATAATCTTGATTTCTCCTTTGTTAACAACGTCCCTGATGAAATGATGTCTAACATCCATGTACTTCGACCTTTCATGAAACACTTGGTGTTTCACTAGATGAATCACACCCTGATTATCACAATTTGCTTCCACAACTTTCTGATCTACTCCTAATTCAACCAACATCCCTTTCAGCCACATAGCTTCCTTCACAGCTTCTGTAGCGGCCATATATTCAGTCTCTGTGGTTGACAAAGCCACCACAGGTTGCATAAGAGATCTCCAGCTAATAGTCGATCCATACAAAGTGAAAATGTAGCCGGTTTGGGACTTCCTTGTGTCCAAGTTCGCTGCGAAATCAGAATCAACATACCACTGCCTAGAGCTCTGCTTTAAGCCATGTAATGACTTTTTAAGTAAACACACTTTATCTGCATTTTCTGGAGATACAAATTCCTCGGGCTGTGACATGAAAATAGTTTCTTCTAAGTTTCCATGAAGGAAAGTTGTCTTAACATCCAGCTATTCCAAAATCATATCTCTTTGAGTCACTAG
Organism: Salvia miltiorrhiza; assembly: GCF_028751815.1. Lineage (NCBI taxonomy): Eukaryota > Viridiplantae > Streptophyta > Magnoliopsida > Lamiales > Lamiaceae > Salvia > Salvia miltiorrhiza. The sequence continues at coordinate 44,720,979 of NC_080391.1, forward strand.
TGATAATAACATTCTAATTGAAAAGGTTTTACAAAAGGGGATAAAATCCCATTATAATCTACCCCATCTCTTTGTGTAAAGCCTTTTGCAACTAGCCTTGCCTTAAACCTGACCTGCTCTTGATTCCCAACAATTTCAATTTTCCTTTTGAATATCCATTTACAACTTACTAGCTTCTGATTCTTGGGCTTATCCACAAGAATCCATGTCTTGTTTCTTTCTAGTAACTCAAGCTCTTCATTCATAGCTAATATCCAGTGTTCCTTATATGCACACTTCATAGCTTCTGAATAATTTCTGGGTTTATGATATTCATTATCTTCTGCTACTGCAAGAGCATATGCAGTGAGGTCAGCTTGACTATACCTTGCTGGTGGATGGATTTCTCTCCTTATTCTATCATTTGTCAACATATAGTTCCTCTGACCACCTTCTCCATTTGACTCATTTGTTTCTAATGTATCTGATTCAGAGAAATCATTTTCTGAATTTTCTGGAGTAACTGGTTGAAGTGCTGTGCAATGCTCCACCTCAACTTATGTACTGGTTGCATTCTCATTACTCTTATCAGTTGCTGGACTTGTATCAGCTTTGAAGAAAAGCATTATGTCTTTCCTTGAATACAACATCTCTACTAATTAGGATCTTGTTTTCACCATTTTCATAGCACCATAGTCTGTATCCCTTTGTTCCATCTTCATAACCAAACATGATGCATCTAAGTGCCCTAGCATCCAACTAATCCTGCTTTAAGTGAACATATGCAGAACATCCAAAGGGTTTAAGCCTTAAATAGTTTGGATCCCTTTCATTCCACAACTGTTCTGGTATCTTGAAGTTTACTGCTGAGCTTGGGCATTTGTTGATCAACTTAATTTGCTTTTGTGGTGACAGCCTCTCCCCAAAACTTCTTGTCTAAACCTGAGCTTAAGAGCATGCACCTTACTCTCTCTAGTAAGGTTCTATTAATTCGTTCTATTACACTGTTTTGTTGAGGTGTTCCTGGCACTGTCTTGTGCCTTTGAATTCTTTTATCCTTGCAGAAATTACAGAATTCTTTTGATAGAAATTCATGTCCATTGTCTGTCCTTAATCACTTTAAAGTACTGCTCTTCTTTACCTCAACCATCTTACACCAGACTTTAGACTTTGTGAAAACATCATTCTTGTTTTTAAGAATGTAGACCCAGACTCTCCTCGAGTAATCATCCATGATGGATAGAAAATATCTCCCTCCACCAAGACTTTTAGTCCTAGCAGGTCCCCAAAGATCTGCATGAGCATAGTCCAAAGGAGATTTTGACAAATGCTTCTCCTCATTAAAAATATTTTCTCTTGCTCTTGCCCAATATACACTGCTCACAACTATTTTTCTTTAGCTTTCCAGTGTACTCAATCCTTTGCTGCTTCACAAGCTCATTTAGACCTCTTTCTCCTACATGGCCCAGTCTAGTATGCCATGTCATGCAATTTTCTTTGATGATGCTTCCACATTCTCCTATCAGGGTTTCAGCTATTAGATAGTACAGATTTGCCTTTCTGATACCTTTTATCAAGACTTGGGAATTCTTCATCACATATATGACTCCATCCTTTGATTGCCAACTGAAACCTTTTAGCTCCAATGTTCCTAAGGATATTAAGTTTATCTTAAGCTTTGGGGTGAATCTCACGTTAGATAGGATTTTTGTTGAGCCATCATGCATCCACAATATGATATTTCCTATACCCTTTATAGGACACACTTGATTATTCCCTAGCAGAACAGATCCCTCCCCTAGTATTCTAAAATTTGAGAAGTAATCTCTGTTTTGGACACATATGAAAACTACACCCCGAGTCTAAAATCCATTGAGGTTCAACTTGATGATTAACCACATTTAACACCTCATCAGTCTCAAATTCTTCCTTTGAACTGGTGTTATTTGTACTCGGTGCGTTTTCACTTTGCTTTCTTTTCCATGAGTAACAATCGTTCTTTAGATGACCAAGTTTCTTACAGTAATGGCACTTGCGAGTCTCTTTTCCATCAAGATCCTTCTCTTTGTTTGAACTGCTCTTTTTCCCTTCCTGTGAAGGTTTCTTGCTTTATTATTTTTGAACTTCTTGATGTTGAGAGCCTCGTTTGCTACTTCTTGTTTGCCTTCATTTACCTTCTGCAGTTCTTTAGCCTTGAGGGCATTCTACACTTCTTCCATAGTGATGCTATTCTTTCTACCAAATAGCATTGCATCTTTAAGATGCTCATAGCTCTTAGGTAAAACATTTAACAACAAGATAGCTTTATCTTCATCATCAATCTTAACGTTTATGTTTTCTAAAAATCATCTATGAATTTGTTAAACTCATCTAACTGATCCTCTATGGCTCTATCCTCAATAAATCTATATGAATATAAGCGTTGTTTCATATAGAGGCGATTAGCTAAGGATTTTACCATATATAGAGAATCCAGTTTCTTCCAAACACCCGTTGCGGTCTCTTCTCTAGCAACCTCCTGCAACACTTTATCGGGAAGACAAAGGATAATAGCGCTGTGTGCCTTCTGCATTTTCTCGTCTCGTTCCACCTTCTTGATATCCTCAAGAAAACCTCATTCTCCATTCAATGCGCCTGCCAATCCTTATTGTACAAGCATGGCATGCATCTTGATCTTCCGAAGACCATAGTCGTTCTTTCCATTGAACTTTTCGGTATCAAACTTCATAGAACTCATCATGGTTTCCATTCCCACCGGACAACGCCAATCTGCTGAACATATACTGAACTAACTCAACCGGAATCCACACATAAATGAGATCTATAATACCTAATCAACTAAGAACAACGAATTACGTGGTTCAGCTCAATTGAACCTACGTCCACGGCAGAGTCACCACAATTCACTAATATGAGAAAAGATTTACAGTGTTCTTCACTCAAGAAGATGATCAAGAAACTAATCTAAACTCAGATCTCTCAAGTTTCTTTTCTCTCTTCAGTTACAAGTGAAAACCCTCATCTATCAAGAATGAAAATAGCAGCAGCAATACAATGAGAAATATAAGAGAAATATATACAAGAAAAACACGTGAACCCTACTGCAAAAGAAAATTAGTTATAACAACATTCTTATTATTTGCAAGAAGCCCCTCCAGCTATAGCATATTTCCAAAGTAATCCCCAACTTCTCTTGAACACTGCTTATCAACAGATGAGATACTTACAATAAGTAGATGAGGTGACACTATTAAGTTATTACTAGTATTCCACCCGTGTATACGCACGGGATAAAATATTGTAATTTTTTTATAATGTTAATTCATTATATAATAATTAACATTGTACTGTGTTAAAATCTTTATATATATAAAAAGCAAAGTAAATGTAAATAAATTCAATTGCAAGGATATAATTGGAATTTGTGGAAAAAATTATAACCACCATTAAACCACTTATTAGTTAATTATCATGAAAATCGCCACCAATTAACTTCTCTAAACAAAATAAGCTAGCTAATTCAATATTCCATAAAACAAAACTGATTGGTTAAAAAAAACAAAAGTAATGTCTTTTCTCCTCGTTGAGAACCCTCGCCTTTCTCCTTGTTGAGAACCCTTGCTTTCCCTCCTTGTTCCTGTTACTTGTTTTCCATGGAAGAACATATGGCTGGTCTTAATATTGCTTCAGAAGATGAAGAAATCTCGCTCGATGAGGCTGTCTCCGGAGAGGCTTCTGTTGCTGTTGATCTTTGCCTGGTTGGTCGCTTCCTCACGGACCAACCCATCAATTTCAACCTCATGCGGAGTCGTCTCGCTAGTGTGTGGAGGCCGGGTAAAGGCGTCTTCATGAAAGATATTGGCCAAGGGCGCTATATTTTTCAGTTTTTCCATGAAGTTGATTTGTTACGTGTTAGTGACGGCGGTCCTTGGGCCTTTGGGAACTTTCCGCTCATCACTCACAGATTGAAACGCGGGGAATTCCCTCTCACCGTCCCACTGGATATGCTCCCTTTCTGGGTTCAGATCCATGACCTACCGGCTGGATATCTCACGGAAGGTGTGGGTCGTTTACTTGGCAATTTTATTGGCAAGTTTTTGGAATACGATAACACTAATTCCACAGGCGTATGGCATCAATACATGTGTGTTCGTGTTGCTGTTCGAGTTTCGGATCCTCTCAAACGTTTTAAGAAGATTAAGCAGAATGATGGTGGATCGTGTATTGTCAACTTCAAATATGAAAGGCTCAATGTGTTTTGCTTCTTGTGTGGACGGCTTGGCCATTCAGAATACTTTTGTGAACTTATGTTTAACCCAGATTCGAAGCATTTGAAAAGAGAGTGGGGTGTTGGCTTGAAAGCTGCAGATCGACGGGGCTCGACTCTTGCAGGCGACAAGTGGTTACGGACGGAAGATTCAAGTGCTAACCCTAGCAAGGAGACGACGACGGCTAGGGTTTCGCAAGAGTCCTCCGAATCTGGTGCTAAAAGGAATGCGCATGAAAATAGGGAACTTACGTTACATAATAACTCCTTCCTTATTTCTCGTGATCCGTCTCAAAATAATCCTCAACGACAAATATTGAAAGATATTAGCCTTAATGTGCATGAGACGGAATCCATGCAACTTGATGGTAACGTCATTAATGGGCTTATGGGGATTGATGATCGCAAGCGGCGACGTGGTGCCTCTACCACGGGCAAGGGTTCTTCTTCTTCATCTGACGTTTTTCCTGCTGAATTTTCAGATGATGGCTCCGATGACCATCTTTTTCTAACGGCGGGCTCCGGTGCCGGAGTCGGCCGATCCCAATGAATGCTCTAAGTTGGAATTGTAGGGGGTTGGGCCATCCCCTTGCAATTCCATCTCTTCGTGAGCTCGTTCGAGTTCACAGGCCCAATTTCCTCTTCCTGTGTGAAACACTTTCCCTACGTGCTCGCATGGAAGAGATTCGAGTTACCCTTAACTTTGAGGGTTGTTTTGCTGTGGACTGTCTTGGTAGAAGTGGAGGTATTTGTATGCTTTGGAAATCTGCGACTTCATGCAGTCTTATGAGCTATTCGCGCAATCATATTGATATCCGGATTAGTGATGTTAATGGCGAGTGGCGGCTCACTGGTTTCTATGGTTTTCCCGAAAGGAGTCAGAGACGAGATTCTTGGAACTTACTTCGTCGACTCTCGAATGCAAACCAGCTCTCGTGGTTTATTATTGGGGACTTCAACGACCTTTTGGATCCCGGAGATAAACGTGGTAGAGTTGAGCATCCTAATTGGTTATTCATGGGATTCCGAGCTGCTATCCTCGAGTGCGGGCTTTCTGATCTACCGCTTCTCGGCTACCCTTTCACCTGGTCTAGAGGCTTGGGCCCTGAGAACTTTGTTGAGGAACGCCTGGACCGAGGTATGGCTACTCATAGCTGGAAAGTCCTTTTTCCCAATGCCACCCTTACTACTCTTCTTGCTCCCATGTCAGATCATGCACCCATTTTATTGAAATGTCAAGGATCTCAGCTGATGACCGTCGCCAGGAGGTTTAAATTTGAAAATAAATGGTGTTTGGAACCGGACCTCCCCAACGTTGTTCGTGAATGTTGGATTAATCTTAACGGCATCAATATTACTGAGCGTCTTTCCGCTGTTTCAGATTCTATTTCTACCTGGGCCTCTCATCTCCGCTCGTCTGATCGGCAAAGTAAGGCTCAACTTCAAAGATGTATTTCTCGGCTCCAAGGTCAAAGAGACGCTAATTCTATGCGTCAGTTACAACAAGCCAGGCGAGAATTAGGGGCTCTCTTCCTTAGGGAGGAAGTTCATTGGAAGCAACGGGCTAAGCAACATTGGCTGAAGGATGGAGATTATAATACGAGATTTTTTCACGCCATGGCCTCTGCTAGGCGTAAATCCAACTTTATTGAGCGACTTCAGAGGGACGACGGCAGTTGGACTTCTTCCAAGGAGGATGTCCAGATCGTAGCTCGCGATTATTTTGAAAAGCTCTTTGATGATTCTAATATTCACATGGATTTCCATAGAGCTCTGGACAGATTGGAGTTGTGTATCTCGACAGATATGAATTCGACACTAACGCGGCCTTTTGTGATGGAAGAATTTAAAACAACTATTAATCAAATGCATTCGGATAAGTCTCCGGGGCCGGATGGCTTCAATCCTAAATTCTTCCAGAAATTTTGGAATTTGATTGGTAATGAGGTTTTCCAAAATTGTGTTCTCTGGCTTGAGAATGGCAGATTTCCGCAGGGACTTAACCACACTCTTGTGTCCCTTATCCCAAAGGTCTCTACCCCTGCCAACATGCGTGAGTTACGGCCCATTGCTCTTTGCAATGTTCTCTATAAAATAATCTCCAAGGTGCTTTGCAATAGACTCAAAGGAACTCTTCTGCATCTTATTGACAGATCTCAGTCAGCGTTTGTGGAGGGGCGTCTCATACAGGATAACATTCTTATCGCCTTCGAGGCTATCCACTCTATGAAGAGGAAAACTCGGGGAAAGTTTGGCACGCTTGCGTTGAAAATTGACATAAGCAAGGCTTATGATCGTGTGGATTGG